>NC_088177.1:13403026-13708562 GCF_028769735.1 Zonotrichia leucophrys gambelii
GTTTACTGTTAAAGGGAACTTTTCTGCGCATCTTGTGCTACATAAATATGAGAAGAAGAGACTGTTCCCCATGTATAGTCTCAGTTGTGTGGTTTTTACAGTCTATAGAACCTCAGGGCATCATTCTGCTCTGTCTCTCCATACTCTGCTTTCAGAGAGTAGAAGGAGAATTTTAACATTACTCTTTTTAGACAGATTTTATCCCTGCCATTGGTGGAATGAAAATTCAAAACCTTTCCAAAAGTACTAAAGAAGGTGGGGCACTAAGATCAAAATCTTTTTTTCTCTGTCTTGGAAAGAGAAAAGTAAGATAAACAGTAAGTGTTTATCCTCTCTGTTTGCATATTCCCTCGTTCTCAGTAAAGGTAATAAAATCATAAAAGCTTAAAAATGGAGGCCAGCTCTTTAAATTTATCCTTCTCTAGTGGCTCCTTACTTGTAATTTCCATGTTTTGAACTTGCTTAATTAAATCCTGGGCAGGTTATGTTATTGCACGTAGCCATCATGATTTAGATTGTTAGCTAAATGATACTGTAATTTATACATCCTGGGCTGTTTAGGGACGTGGATGGGAAATTAGAACAAAATATGGCTACACAGCTTTTATTTGTATGCAAATTTCTGCTATTCTGCATGCAAACACTAGAATACCTAACCAGACCAATAATAAAAAATAATTAATGTCAAAGTTATAGTAAAGAACGAGGAATGATCTTGCCTTTATAGAGTTTTGTGTGCAAGTTGATAGAATGTGGGTCTTTATAAACCACTACTTTTGCTGTTTGCCATATTTATACATACACACATATATGGGTCTGCTTTTTAAATTGGGAGTTCTTATTCCCTCAATAAACATAAAAATCAAGGACTTTTTTTGCCATTTTTTCAACATTTTTTTTACATGCAATCTTCCCAAGCCCAAACCAAAGTGAAAATGCAGTTTAAAGTACAAATTATGAATTTTGCACATAATTTTTCCATTCTATTTCTGCCCCAGAACACACATCTTTGTACTTGTTAAAGGAGAGCCATGGTTTGAGCCCTAAATAGCCTCAAAAAAGTCCAAATAACTTTAAAGAACATGTTCTTTAGAATTCCAAATTAAAACCAGGAGTTCTGTGCACTACCCTCAGAAATGTTCCTTGCAGTTCTGTACAGAAATATCTAAAATGAAGCTACTGAGCAGACAACAATTCTAAAAAAGCTGTTGCAGCCAAGTAGAAGCACGAAGAATTAGTTAAGTTAATATGGATAAGGACATTAAAAAAGCCATGGGTTAATGCATATTTCTGAGTATTAAAAACTTGGCTAGCTTAGTATAAAATAGGTGCACTAGAGGAAAAATGTGGTTTAAAACTGGTGTTTTAACACAGGGTTTTAAATTGCTCTGTCTTTAACAAATATCTTTCTCTTTATTGAGTTGGATTCAAAATAACAGCAGAGTGGTTGATTTTGACATCTGGAAGCCAGACAAGTTAAAAATGTTGAAACTTCCAAAATCTTTGTTACTCATGTGCAACTGAGAGCTGTCAGGGAAATTTATGCCTTTAAATGCAGGGAATCTATAAAGGGTGATTAGCAATAGCCAGGCTGTAGCGGTATAAAAAGATTCCTGTAAAACAAATTGTAATCCCACAGTTTAGAGGAGAAAAGAAGAGTCTCATTTGTGTTTGGATTGTTTATATATTCTTTTCAGAAAGAGCAGGAAAGCTTTGTGTCATGTGGGCTTAGGGCAGGTGATCCATGGAAATAATAGGATGGGAATTTTATCAGGCTGTATGTAGGGTGGGAAAACCAATACAAGAAGATAAAATCAATCAAATGTAATTACTCTCCTTAAAGAATTATGTATGTGTTGTAATCTTCGCTGCAGTGTTGTTCTCGCCTCTCTGCTGGGGCTCTTCTCCATTCTCTGCAGCACAGTCCTTCCTGCCTTCTCAGGGACTCCTCCTGGGCTCTCAACCCACCCCTATTTATCTCAGTTACCTTCACGAGCTACAGCTGCTGCCCAACTAAGGACCCTGCAGCTGCAGCTCGTTTGGAGCAACTCAGACCCACACGGGTCTTACAATACAACATATATTCAGGCCCCCACATTTCCCCCCTTTTCTTTTAACAATTATACAATTATAATACACATACAGTTCCAGCTCTCAGGCTGCCACAGCTCTCGGCTGTCTTTAGATACAACCATAGAATATATACATATCCCTATACAGTCCCAGCTCTCAGGCTGCCACAGCTCTCGGCTGTCCGGGGGATTCCATACCTTCTCTAGTCCCAGCTCTCAGGCTGCCACAGCTCTCGGCTGTCCTATCTTCTATAGTCCCAGCTCTCTTGGCTGATATTCCGAAGTCCCAGCTCTCAGGCTGCCACAGCTCTCGGCTGTCCGGGGGATTCCATACCTTCTTTTGATGTTTGGCTGCATGTTCTTCCTCACACGGGGTCACCAGTTGTTGTAATCTTCGCTGCAGTGTTGTTCTCGCCTCTCTGCTGGGGCTCTTCTCCATTCTCTGCAGCACAGTCCTTTCTATCTTCTCAGGGACTCCTCCTGGGCTCCCGACCCACCCCTATTTATCTCAGTTACCTTCACGAGCTACAGCTGCTGCCCAACTAAGGACCCTGCAGCTGCAGCTCGTTTGGAGCAACTCGGACCCACACAGATCCCACAATACAACATATATTCAGGCCCCCACATGTATGTTGCTTGTGTTTGAGTGCTTCTGACAAGTGAATTTTGAAATGGCATGGATGGTGTTTATAGAAGTGCCTAATAGAAATCTCAAATTTCCTAGGCAGAAAGTACAACTTTGGTAAATATATGTGTCTGGATCTTGCCAAACAATTTAAAATGGGTTGTAGGCTTTTAAATTATAAATACAATATATATGTGTATCTATGGAATATGCTAGTGGAAGTGTTTTAGCTTAGTGTTTTAGCTTCTGGGCTTGGAGAGATTTGCTGCCAGTGACATAAATTGTCCTCTTCCCCTTGTTTCCCATCAAGTCAAGGAACATTTTTAAGCTGTAGTCATAATTTCCAGATCTGTCTCAATGTTCAATCTAAACTGGGGCTAAACTGGGTCATTTTTATGCCATTGGTTTAATAACATGTCAAGTAAAGTCAGGGGACATGAAAACATGGTCTGGAGTGAAATGCTCGCAGAGACACTGCTTGGTGACTTTTCCAGCCTTAGGTTACCATGATGATCATACAGGGCTTCACTCACTCATTCCAGGTGCATGTGCATGTAAAGCTTAATTCTTGAAAAATGTGCATGACACGTACACTGTATGGCAGCCCTGAGCTGTAGTATAACAAAATACAGCAGGTAGAGATGAAAACTTTAATGGTCATCATACATATGAATATTTTATTGGTCCATAAATGTCTGAAAATCTCATTTCAAACCTTCATCTACTTTTTTTTTTAAATGTCAAAATTAAGTGCTGATTAAATTGCGATATCTAATGACTGCCTTGGCTATTTTCAAAGTTATTTTCAAATAGATTAACTAAAGTAATAGAACTTAAAATATGATCTAGATGTTGATTTAATTATAAGATTTCATGTCCCTTTTAAAAACAAGCAGTATATGATTTAATGCAATTATCATACCTATTTGCCTGCAAGTATTTAATTTCAAATTAATCTTTAGACCTGATGGCTATTATTTTCCCTGTTGTTTCAGGAAAGATATGAACCAGGGTATTTTATTGAATTTTTTTTTGTTATTGCATCTGGCTTTCAAGCTCCCTGAAGCACTAATGAAGGTCAAGGAGTTTTAGAGTGAAATGCAATCCCTTCACCTGGAGTACAGAACCTGCTAGTACAATAATAACAGAAAATATCACTTTCTTTCTAGAGAATATTGGATTGCTTCATAGCTCAAGATCAGAACAAGGATGCTGAAAAATAGAAATGCCTCTTGGAGTGAGTTCTGGTACTTGAGATTCTAGTGGCTGGTACCTGATGGCTAAAGCTTATTGTTATTTTACTCAGGAGGAACAAAATGATCATAGCAATAGTTAAATGCTGACAGTAAAAATAAAAATAGTTAAATGTCTTTCCGTTGTGGTCCAATTCTAGCACAGGGAGCTTAAAGGTACCTGCGGTACAATAAAAACCAGATGTAACATGAATTCAAGATGAGTATATATATATATATATATATGCACATCCTGACTTGAGGCTTGCATAAGCATTCAGAGGGGCTGTTGGAGTGCCTGAAGAACAGGAAAATGTGTTTGCTTCAATGGCCTGCTGGAGCAAAGCAGCATCACCATCTCTTTTATAGCATTCATTCCCACAGTTCTGCCCAGCAGGTCACTTGTTGCCACTGTGCAGTGCAGATTGTGGTTAGGTCTTCAGTTCCTGCATCCAGGGAAAAAAAATAATTCTGGGGAATACTCATACCTGTGCAGTTGTCCCTCAGCTTTATAGTAATGAATATTAATTCCATTTCTTTGCAAGAAAACTTATGGTTGAGTTAAAGTTCTTTAAAGCAGAAGTTTTTCCACTTATTTCTTCTTTTTATTGGACATTGTCATGAAGACACCCTCAGATTTAGAATGTTGCTCCATCAGGGTCCATATTTTTCCTGTTTGTTTAGCTCACTGTTTCCACTGGCTGCAGCTGATTCACAGCTCAATAACACTTCCCTATCAGGGGAGCATACATAGATAAGTAAAGGGGGAATAAAGAAAAATGCATTTTAGCCAAAAGATAATTATTTAGGGAAAAGAAAGAATGTAATTGCAAGAAGTCTCAGAGGTCTGCCTTATGTTAGGACTCAAATTCTGTAATACCTGGAGAACAAAATACCTTTTTTTGGTGCTTTTCTGATCTGTGTTGTGGTTTCCTACACAGTGCTCATCACCATTGACCTTGCATTTGTTTTATAATTGTGATCTCTCTTTTAGGTGAGAAATGAAATCTCTAGCAGGTAAATGGAATGCCTTGCCCATGATCTGAAATGCACATTTCTCGTGTAATAATGAAGAGAAATAAGTGATAAACTTTAGAGTGAAGTGTCAGAGTCCTCCTTTCTCCAGCAGAGGAGAGGCAGGAACAGAGACTGGGAATTGTGTTCTTGATTGCTATGAGCTCATTTCTCTGTGCTTGGAGAAACCTTAGCCAAATCTTCCACTTTTGAAGTTGTACAATAGGCAGATGCCGTTATATTAATTGAGGAGGAAATTTTCAGTCTCTCTTCTAAAGGCTGCTCCTGTAGTCCCCCTAAAATACATAGAACTACACAAATATTAAAAGAGTATTTATATTGCATTGAGCTACTTTTCTGTCCCATTCACTAATAGGAAAATACCTAAAAAAACAGGAAATAAGGGCTTGGAACAGCATCATTATTAGAAATGCTATTCTGGTCTCCTGACTTTCTTTGGTTCCCTTTCCCTTTGTGGCATTTTCTCTGCCCATCCTGGGCACAGGGCTCTAGGATGTCAGAGCAAAGATCCATTTCCCCCAGTCACACCATGTTTCTTCTCCACTAATGGATGCCAGGGAAAGATGGAAACTGGAGATAAACAGAGGAAACCTGGTCTGCAGCACCCCCTGGCTCAGAGCTTCCCTGCACTAATGGTGGCTCTTTAAAATTTAATGGTGTTTAATGGGGGAGGTATATCCCTGACTCTGATGCTCACATCTGAGATGATAAACCCCATCCCAATAGGACAAGCTCCCCCTCCATGTCCTTCCTTAGCTCTACTTTCCTATGCTCCTGCTTTTTAGAAAGTATTTTGCAGTATTTTAGGATGTTTCCACATCTTTGGATGTTTATCTTTTGCTCTTCTTACTTTAAGGCATGAAATGATTCCCTGGCACCTCATGCTGATGAAATCTGTTGTCCCAGGGAAAAGGGCCCAGGGGGAAGGCTGTGAAAAATGAAGCCTTTATGGCCCCACTGAGTGCTTATAAAAGTGAGTGGATAGGATCTTAATAGCTTTTTAAATACTGACTATCTTGCATGCAGCCTTTGATTTTACCTTCTGAGCTGGAGAGCTGGTGGCAAGGAATGCAGTTCTGATTTACTATATTTAATACAGAAGAAGTTAGGAAGAGATTTTCAGAGGGTAAAGCAGTTGCAGAAGAGCTTTTGCTTCAGAAGTGTGGGTGCTTATCTGTACTAATCAGATACAGAAATGGAGGTGTAAATCTGAGGGGATCAGGATTTGTTCCAGTTCTGTATTGCCCATTTCCATACAACCCAGAAATTGTCCTCACACATTTCCCTCTGGCAAACTTTCTATCCTAAGCACACGCACATAATGTAATAAACTGCAGATAAACCTCTGTGATACTGGGTTCAAAAGGAAAGAGGAGAAATTAGGTCAGAGATTGGGAAGAAATTCTTCCCTGTGAGGGTGGGGAGGCCCTGGTACAGGTTGCACAAAGAAGCTGTGGCTGCTCCATCCTTGGGAGTGTCCAAGACTGGGTTGGATGGGGCTTGGAGCAGCCTGGGGTAGTGGAAGGTGCCCCTGTCTGTGGCAGGGGGGTTGGCACTAAGTGATCTTTAAGGTCCCTTCCAACCTAAACTATTTTATGATTATAAAGAGATATGATTTTAATGTCTTGTGTAAAATTAAATATCACCTTTGTTTTAGAAATATTTGCACTTGTATGTTGGCACTTGTATCCTCAAAACTGAGAACACAGAATTTTTTTTTAAAAGACCTTTTTTACTCACTAGTGAAAAATCTAAAACGCCCATCCAATTTACTGAACATAACCTTGCAGGTTTAAATCAGATTAAATATATATTTTTAATTGCGGAAAAATTTTGAATATGGATTACTCTAATTTTGCGGAAACCTGTAGGTACACAATCTGTGATAATTGGGAGTGGGGCTCATCCCCAGTGGGCAGGACAGGTGAATGCTAGCCCAGGGGCACTGAGCAACCACCAAAGGGAACAGAGGGCACACAGGTGCAGGGCATCAACAGGAGGGGATAAAAGGCTGGGTTAAATAACAACAAGGGCAGATGCTTGCAGCCTGCTGAAGAGGTGAGGTGTTACTCTGTGTGGGGTGAAGCTTTCTGATATTATCTGTTGATACTCTGTGTATGGTGGCTGTCTCAGTTGTGGCAGTTAAGTGCCCAATTTACCTGTCTGAGATGATGAGCAGAACTTGAAGGAGCTGACATTGTAAACCTTGAGGATTTTTAATTGCTAATAAACAGGTAAACCTTGGTTTCAGCATAGACAAGCTTTATATGCTCTGTTTCAAAATGTGGAGATGTTCTGTGGTTGTTGTTTTTGTCTGTTTTTAAGGAAAAGGTTTACCATTAAGTAGAACTAAGAGATTAGCAAGTTGTAATTTTTTTTTCTATATATACTTTTTCCAAATCAGTATTTAAATGCTGGGTGCTACATGCTCCTTAAGTAGATATTTTAGAATACAAATTGCATGCTATGAAGGAATTGTAACTTTCCAGAAATATTTGGAGTGGTCCCCACTGCTGCCCCAAAAATCCATTTGTCTTCTTTCTCCCCAGAAGGAGAGAACTGGATTTCACTGTTTGAATAGTTGAGTAAGAACAGAGGAAAGCTGTACACGTTATAAAGAGACAGAAAATCTGTGTATTAAAAAGAAAAAAATCACCTCTCTGAATTTTACAATAGTTCTTAAATAACTTCACACAAGCTGATCTGTAAAATACGGAAAGGGGAAGAATTGGACACTGCTTCCAGAGGGCAGCTTTGTAATGCTGGTGTTACCCTGCCTTTGGCTGTAGTTTCACTGACAGTGGCCATTCAGGCCGTCCTTGTCCCTGAAGGAAATGGCAGAGCTGAAGTGGGTGGGTCACAGCAGGGTGATACTGGCAATGGAATCAGCTGCCTCTGCTAAAACCAAGGATATTTCTCACCAGGATTATTGTTTTTAGGGTTAAAATTAATATCTGAATTTATGCAGGGTAGCAAAAATAAATAGTAAATAATATCCTGAACCACACATAGCATTGTGCAAAACATCTCAGTCCTAATAACTGCTTAAAAAACCCCTATTACTACTGTAATTGTGAATGGCTTCTATTTGATTTTTTAAAATAAAAAATTATCAGAAAGGTAGGAAGGCAAACAAGCAGTCATGCTTTAAAGCCTCAAAATCTGACTGTGATGAGAAGCCCCCAATCCAGCCTCATGTGGCTGCCCACACCCCTAACCCTGCAGGTGTGATGGAGCCACCTTGCAGCAGTTCCCATCACCCTGCTCTGGGATTCAGGGAGCAGGAAGAGGAGTATTTTGATGCTGTTTGGGAATAAACAGTCATTTTGCTGCTGTTTTGGATCTTAGCTATCATCTTCAACTTGTGTTTGTGCTGCGGCTGCACTGGCTGCTGTGCTGTTGGTGTGATCTGCTGCTTGAAGTATTGTCACAGACATCTGTTATGGAAAATCCTTTGCTTAGGATTTTTCCTCCTGAGAAGCTGGGAGGCCTCAGGAACAAAATGTAAACAATGATTATCTGCTGCTGTGGAATGCAACAGGTGCATCTGTGATTGGTCTCATGTGGTTGTTTTTAATTAATGGCCAATCACAGTCAGCTGGCTCAGACTCTCTGTCCAAGCCACAAGCCTTTGTTATCATTCCTTCTTTTTCTATTCTTAGCTAGCCTTCTGATTAAATCCTTTCTTCTACTCTCTTAGTATACTTTAAATATAATATATATCATAAAATAATAAATCAGCCTTCTGAAACATGGAGTCAAATCCTCATCTCTTCCCTCATCCAAGAGCCCCTGTGAACATGGTCACAAAGTGTGCATGGAGCTGCTTCATTAACTGCAAGCAAATTGCTGAATTGTTTTTTATTTTAGTTTTTTTTAAGCTGGTTAAAAGTCACAAAAACAAACCAAAAATCTTCTTTTTGCAGGATTGTTTAGTGCCATGGCTATGGAATTTTTGTGTGACCTTTCAGCTCTGACATGAGGAGCTGTAGCAGTTCCTGGGTGCCAGCACCACTCTCACCTGCTGCTGGAGCCACCTGGAAGGCACAAGGCTCACTTGAATGATTCTGGGCAGGTCAGTGATATCCGTACTCAGGAAATCTCCTGCAAAGCCCAGCATCCCTGTTTTTGTGTTCACTCTGGGTGGGGTGGTTGGTTCATTGAGAAGGTGCAAGATAAGGAGGGATTTGCTCCAACTCTCCCCAGTAAAGGAGCTTAACACCTCTCTGTGGTTCCTTGGCCTGATGGCAGAGTGCTTGTGCAAGAAAAGGGAGATTCCCTCCATCTTTCTTGTTGAATGTATGTATTTTCAGGAATGCCAGACCTGTGAGGGAAAAAAAAAAGCAAAAAAAAAAATAGAAATAACCAAATATTTTTGCTCTATTTTTTTATTAACTGGTAAAAAATACTTCTCAAAGAAAGGTGGAAGTTTTGGGAAATTTCTCTTGTTAACATGGTTTTATTCCACAGGTGTAGTGGTTTTGAGGACATCAGGTTATTCATCTTTTAGGCTTATTGGACATTTCCCCTCTCAAATAAAATTAAATAAGTGATCTTGTGGATCACTGTGATATTCAGCCTTGTCTCACCAATTATTGTTCAGGGTGTGAATTCCAGTGGTGAATTCCTGGATTTATTTGGGCAAATGCCATACTTGGCACTGAGGTCACTACTGGAGTAGGGGTTTAAGCACTGGCTGTTTCTGGGGTGAGACACCTGAGGTAATGTGAATTTCCCTCTTGGGGATGGCAGTAAAGGTTTCCTCAATAAATTTGGCAATGTGGTGTAAACTTTAATGCCCTTTATGTACCAACAGCAAATAGTAACAGCAGCTTTTAATGCCTTTTAGTAGTTTCCCAAGGAATACATGAAGTGCTTAATTTCTGTGGTTAAATTAAGACTGATGGAAAGAGGCAGAATTTCTTGATTCCTTCATTATCTTGATATGTTTGCTGTTAAGGACTTTGTTTGAAAAATCTATTTTTATTCACGCATATATTCAAAAAACTTAGAAACCAAAACATTATTCTGCCTCTGAGAAAATTATTCTTATTGTTATTAGTCTCTTATTGTAAGAATAATGGGTAATATTTTTAGAAAAAGAAAGCAGAGAAAATATACTTTCCAGAAAGCACTTTGAAAAAGACCATTGTCTTTTCAGATCTGGGAACTTAATATTATTGTTGTGTTCTCCACTCAGGACCCTGAATTTATCACTTTCTGACTCATCCCAGAGGACCTGGCTTCATTCAGTGAACAGGACAGATGTTTCTGAGGTTGGTTTATCTTTTATTCGTGAAAACTTCGGTTTGTGTATGTCTATATTCTCTAATTATGGATGGAAAGTCAGGTTTAATATTTAAACATTTTAATATACGAATGTCAACATCACTACTTAAAAAAAAATAGGAAATAATGAATAAATTAATAACTGCAGGAGTATCTCCAAAAAGGTTAGAGGTGCCAAAATTGCACTCTCAGGGTGTCTTGAGTTCTTCTGTGCAGTTGTATGCAGGTATTTAAAGTGCAGAGGCATTTAAAGTAGTGAAATGAAGTTCTCTGTTAAGGAATCAAGTAATGCAATTAACATCATCCACAGATTGCTCTTATGTACAGGAAACCATCTGTAAGAGCATTTTCACTGCAGTGTTATTGTTTAGTGTTTAAAATTCTATGAGATTTAAGTGTGGGAGTTGCAGATTATACCTATAAATGACATCTGTCAGTGGCCTTCATGAGTGGCCCTGTCTCAGTGCAAAACATGAGTGAAATTCAGAGACTCTGAATTTATTTATCTTTTATTATTTTAAATGAAGGATACTGTAATTTTGCCTGCAGTTCACACTTTTTTTAAGCTCCTTTTAAGCATACTGGATCATTTCAGGCCTTTGGAAATCATTCATCTAAAGTTCACCACATTCAGAACAAGGTTCTTGGATACTGCTTGAATTATAGCTCCCTTTTCAACAAGAGATTATTATACATTCTGTTGAACATAGAAAATCCCTGACAAGCTAAAGGTTTTGAGGAATTCATGTCAAGTTCATATGTCTTTACTTGAAATTTTGTTCACCTACAGTACTATTTCAGATTTTTAAAATGCATTTCTCATTGTATTTACCAAAAAGACCTAATTTCTCAAACTTAATTGTATCATCAAAAAATACAGACTACTATAAATGGCTTTATTTACATGAGTTCAAAGAGTGGGTGTCTGGTTGTTAAAGAAAAAGGGTTAGAAATCCAACTCTATAAATTATTATGATTTATATTCATACAGAATATTTACAAATATATTATATCAGTCTTCACACTCCAGCTGTATGTTTGAATTTATGCACTGGAAAAACCTGTATTGCCTGCTAGAGATTAGAATTCTTTTTGGCTTTAGATCATTTAAAGAAGGAGTTTGACTATGCTGAGCTCTAAAAATTTTAATTCCACAAAACATTCTACTTGATGTGTAATGTGGAGAGGACAGAATGTCACAGTGAAGTGTCACAGCTTCTTTTTACCTGCTAGGGAAGAACCAGTGTTGCAGTCAGTGCTTGCCCACTCTTACCAAGAGCCCCTCAAGTGCTCTGTGGGACTGTTCTTCTTTCCATTTTTTGTGTTCTGCTGGAATTTAGAGAAGTGTTCAAATGAAGTGTCTGCCCCCAGACACTCCCACTGCTGATTGCACCATTTGATAGCACCATTACACTTGGAAACAGAGTTCCAAGGAGGGCCAAGATGCAACCTGTGATGTAAAATTGTGTCCTGAATTCCCATAAAGCGTGGGGTTTAGGAGCTCTGTGTGTTAGCATCCCCAGCCTTCTCTTACCAGAGAGTCTTACCTCTCTTTAAAAACTTTAAATTGCTTTAAAGTTTTGAGAATTGCTGTTGTTATACTCAAGAGGACAGGGTGTTCCTTTCTTAAAAGAAAACAGTATTCTAAAAGCCTCTAGTTTTTGATAAATATTTTAATGATAAAATGGGTATACGTTGGCATTAATTTTCTTATTTATTTCTAATAAAATGCACTGCATTTTATTGTAACATATTTTGATCACATAATCTCTTAGAAGTCTGATTACAACAGTTATAGTCCTGCCTTTGACAACCTATTTTCAGATATTTTCAAGAGTTTCACATGCTGTGTTTTCCTGCAAAGCCCAATGTAAGTCTGGTAATCCTTGCTTTATCTTTTGCACAAGAACATCAGTTGATCTTTTATCTCTGAGTTTCCTCACAGGAACTTCAAAAGGAAGTTGATGCAAATATGACAGCAACACGAAAATGCTGCAGAAATCTCTTGTGCTTGCTTAGTGAGATCTGAAAATTTAATGTGTCTAGGCATAGAATTCTTTTCCCATTGTTGAGACATGACACAAGCTGGCAGAGAGTTTGATTTTGTGTTTGTGTACACCAGGCCGTCGTGGCAGTAACTTTGGTTGCTTTTTGCTCGTTGATTGGAGGGTTTTTTCCTTGTTTGTTGGTTTGCTTTTGGTGCCATTGCTACAGTTAAAAATCTAATAGAGAGGAAGTTGAACTAAGAATGAACTTGGCAAAAATGCTCTCTGTTTCTGAGGCTCTGCTTCAACAGGGGTATTTCCTCTCCATGATGTGTCACAACCCAAAAAATTCCTCTGACTGCCCTGGAAGACTCAAGACCCTGCTAAGAAGCTCAGACACCTTGGCACAGAGCCCAAGACCCCTTTGCCTTTGATTTAGCCCTTAGAAAAAACAATTACCAACCTTTATATGAGGAATTACACGTCAAAATGTTTAAGTGGAATAATAGTTTGTCACAAAGTAAAAAATAGATTTTTGAAGATTTTAGAATAGGGGCTCAAAGTCCCAAGATAGAAGAATTTAGGTGTGCCTTGTCCTTTTTCTTTCTTCTTCCTAACCTCCATCTTCTAAGTGATGTTAGCATTTTAAAATTAGTTTAGAGTAGAAGCTCACTATCTAAAATAAGTATTGAGAAGTTATTGTAAATAGCGTACAGGTAATTTTTAGTATGAAAAGATAACACCGCCCCAAAGATGGGCAGTGTGCCTCAACCTGACCTGCTAGACAGACCTCAGTGACTCAGAAAAAGAATTTTATAGATCAAAAACAATAAACAATCTTAAAAACAAAAATAGAAAACTTTTTTTGACTCTTCAAAAATAGAAGAGTTTTTTGACTCCTTCTTGGACTGCTGGGCTAAGAAAAAGACCTTCTAATGCCTCTCAAAGTCAGTCTAACCAGCAAAAATTCCAAAAATGAAGCAGGTTTTGGGTGCAGCTGCTGTCAGGCATTGTCCCCCACTTCCATGGCCCTTGCTGTAGGAGTTGGGATGTTTCACCAGCCCAGGGCTGCCCTTGAATCCAGAGCTGTGCAGAAAATTGCCAAGATATTGCCATTCTCTAGTGAGTACTGGTAATGGATCAAGCCTTGGCTTGCCCCAGGGCTGCTGAGTTACCATGGAAAGGTTTTGGATGAGTGCCCTTGCTCCTTGAGGAGTGGGAATCCAGCAGCAATAATTCCTGCAGGGCTGAGCTGGGGGAGTGGTGCTGAAAGGGGTCAGCATCCCAAAGACTGCACCCTTTTATGCACAGGCTTTAAATAAGCAGTGTACAGGGAAAAAAAAAAAAATCTATACAGGAATTGATTTATCAGTGTTGAGGAGAGGTGCCCTTGAAAATACCACACATTGCTTGGAGTCTGCTTGTCTTCCAACTGCCTGCTTCTCTTGACTTTTCCTTGAGTTTAGCCAGCTGTTTTTATTTCTGGCACTAATTCTGGCTGGATGTTCAGATGCCTTAGCAACTTTGCCATTTCAAATATTCGTCCCCGTACCACTTGTGCTTCGTCTCATGCTGTGTAAGAAAGCTTTCAGAATGGCTTCCTACAGGTGCTGAATAATTTAGCTGGAAAATGAAACTTGCTGAATGCCACAATCAGTTTTAAGTATATAGAAGAGTTGCTGATAAGAATGACCTTTTCAGAGAAGGACTTTTGAGGAAGGTTCTCTTCATCCCTATAGCTCGTTAGAGATTTCATTATCCCTTTAAAATTAATAATAAACATTAAGATTATCTCATTGCTGCAGTAATAATAAGGCTTTACAAAGATTGATAATCTTGTTAGCAACAAGATTAATAAGAGAATGAGCACTTGATCATCAAATAAAGAAGTATTTAAAAATAGTTTGGACACCAGCACAACTGAAGTTTTCCTGAATTACATCTTCTCAGGATTTGGCAACTCAGGTTGATAAAACTGTAGTATAGGCTGTAGAAAACTCAGCATTTCTCCTTAGGCTCTGTGTTTCAGGAGTTTTATGATATTCCATGGCAAACATTCATTGTGAGTTAAAAACACAGTTTCTCTGTTTTCTAATTATCAATATTTTTCATTTTAAGGAGGAGGGGGTAAATGGTGTCCTAAAATACAGTTTATAAAGTTTAATGTGGCATTTTTATTATTGTGTTTTGAAAAGTTTGGCCAAATATGACTTGAAACCAACCTTCATTAAAAAAATTAAAATACTTGATAGTGCAAATATGAGTCCACAACCTGGCACAATTTCTTCTGTTATTTTAGTTTGGAAAGCAGGGGTGCCAACCATCTGTTTTTAATTGCATATTCAAAAATGTAATTCATAATTACATGTTCATAAATGTTCCTGATACATTCATGGGTATTTTGGGTTTTTTCTTATATTTCACTTATGCATATTTAGAAAGCATACTTAGAGTTCTTTCAGAGCTGTGCATGACAACAATTCTCATTTTAAAAACATCTACTTTTGACTCACTTTTGTATAAAGCTTGCTGCTCTGTGCTTCACTTAGGGAATAAAACAGAAATTAATCTGGAGGAGAAGCTATTCATCGTGAACCTGTCACTTCCATAGTATCTTATGGATTTTAAAGAGGTATTTTGAGCTACATTATAAAACAAATAATACCCTTCTTCTGAAGGAGGGCAAAGAAAAAATGTTCTTTAAATAGTGCTGTGTTGTCATGAAATATGTGCTTACTCTCAGACAAATCTACTTACTTTTAATAACGCCCATGCTTTTATAATATGCTGCCTTCATGAAATTCCCCAGCAGCCAATGGAGCTCCACTGAGGCCTGTGCTGATGGATAGCACTGTGAGTTTTACTGAATTTATCTGCCAGATTCCCACTGAATCCATGCAGTGTGATGAAAAGGGCCCCTGGAAAATCCCCTGCTGCCTTTCTTTGTTGAAATGTGGGTAGGGTATCATGCATCCAACTCAGCCTTTAAACTGTTGAATAGGTCACTTCCCTGTCTGGGTGACAGCTTTTCTGGGTGATGGAACAGGGGAAAAACATCAGTGATGATCTTCCCTCTGGATGCTTTGGATCTGGGGGTGAAAATCCAGACCTGGTGGTGATAGGGGTGAAGACATCCTTTTGTATGTTAACCTCCCATATGACAAATTCTGCCTTTTTCCAGCACCCATGGGAAATAAATACCCTTACCTAGAAAGCTGAATGTGCTCTCTTTGGTCTGGGGTAGGAACTTGTGTGGGGACAGCTGGGACAGGGAGAGTTCCCACAGCCAGATGGTGACTCTGGGCAGCTTTACCTCTCCCCAAACTGAGACAGCCATGTGGTGGGATTATGAGTGTTTGTAGTGCCAGCGGGAGCAGGCTTTTAAATTAATGTTAAATTAAAAGTGGTGTGAGATCAGCCAACTGAGCCTTGAGTGTGTCACCCAGCTTTTTAAGTTCTTTTAAGCCTTCTGATGTTTGCATTCTTGTAATGAACTTTGTCACACACTTTTCTGTAAATACTTATTGTTTTACATTCTTTTATAGAAGAGGAGAAATTTGATGGACTGTTGGTTTGTCCAGTGTCGTGGGAGAGGTGGCGCTGTCATCCTCCAATCCACTGTCACTTTTAGAAATCTATAAATGCTGGAGTCAGAATTAAACTTCCCCTCTTTTTACCTTGGAGATTCCAGTGTCCACATCATTTTATTTCATGTCCTAGAGCGACATGAGTGAGGAAAGGGAGAAGGAGAGCAGATGAGTTTGTCCCCTAGCCACAAGAAAGAAAGTTGTTGTAACTACAGGTGTAATTCTTGGTATTTAACCTCTTCCTTTCTGCCTTTTTATTTTTCTCTTGAGGGTTTTCTTTTAGTACCTTTGGATTTAGGGCTGAATATGAGCAAGTAGTCACACCTGGAGACAAGTGCAGGTAGGAGCTGAGGGTGCTATTCAAGCAGCTGGATGTGGGTTAAGTATTTGCCAGGCCGTTTTTATAATGTCTTATCTTCATCTATCAGTATAAAGGATGGATAAATGCCCTTGCTGACTTCATTCTCCTGGGTCACCTTATTTTATTATTCAGTGGCCTGTGACAGAGAATTATGAGGTGAAGAAAGGGAGGTCCTGCTTGTAGCTGTGCTCTTGTCCTGGCAGATGTTCAGAGAGCTCAGGGACAGCAGTGCCAGCTGTGCTGGGAAGGGATCTTTGCTCATGCACCACAATGCACAGGAAGATCTCATTTGTCAGAGTCATTCTGGGTTATTAACTGGGTAATTAATTAATTGGTATGTATTTCCCCTCTCATTTGCAACCAGAGCTTTTTTTCAACAAAGACTTGTGGTGCTACCCGGTGGCTCCAGCTTGAGCAGGCTGTTTGTAACCACTGAAGTAAACTATTACCTGCAGTAAAACAAAGTCTAAATCTCTGCTAAAGCCACCCAAGGCAGGGATATTTCCATGTTCCATATGAGTTACACTGCAGAAGGTACTTAGGGATGAAGATTGTTGAGAATTAAGAAGAATGTGGTATTTCTTAGACCTTTTTAAAACTTTCAGTGCCTTTTCTATTGGCAGTTGTGAGATTGACATGAATACAGTCCTGCAATTTATCTGCAGACTGCAGTGGTGTCCTGGGTTCAGCAGGGATAGAATTAATTTTCTTCCTGGTAGCCAGTACAGTGTGTGCTTTGGATTTAGCATGGGAACAATGTTGGTAACAAAGGGATGCTTTAGTTGTTTCTGAGCAGCGCTTATGCTAAGTGTTTAGGATAAAAATCAAAGGTTTTTCAGCTTTTCCCCTCTCCACCAGCCTAGAGGCTGGAGGGGGGTACAAGAAATTGGGAGAGGACAGAGCTGGGGAAAACTGACCCCAACTGACCCAAGGGATATCCCAAACCCTTCTGAGTCATGCTCAGCAAATAAGTTAGTGGAAAAGCTGTCCAGGGGCTGCTGCTCAAGGACTAGGCCACAGTAACTTCATGGTATGCAATTTCTTTTTATTTATATTACTTGTTTTTCTTAGGATTTGTTTGCATTTTTGCTGTTTATCTTTTCACTGCATGTATGATCATGATTATCATTATTATTATTTTCATGTAAGTTAAGAAGCTGTTTTTAATTCAACCCAAAAGCTTTCTTTGTTTCACCTTCCAAAGTCTCTTCCCAGCCCAATGTGGGAAGTGAGTGATTGGCTGTGTGGGGATTTGCTGGCTTGGGTTAAACCATGGCAAGCTGGAGCATTGACCAGTGTTGGAGTGTGAAAGGATGGTTGCATCTGCACTGAAGGTGGGTGAAAACACCCACCCATGGCCACCAGAGATACAGACACTGCTCCTCTTGAACATTTTCCTCTGGGTTTTGAGCAGGGAATCCTCTCATGCCAGGGACTGGTCCTGCTCAGTCATGGAGCCCCATGGAAGCATTAATGGGATTGTTTGGGGGGGTAGGTGGCACAAAGATGGATTGGGAAAGAGAGCTGGAAAACGTGGAGAAAGTCCTTAGCACTCCCAGCTCAGGGAGTCCACGTGATGCCTTTGGATGTGGATACTGTGGATTCCTTGGGAATGCTCAGGTATGGCACTGGCCAGCAGGGCTTGTCTCCATTTGGATGGGGCTGGAAGGACAAATGTTGAGTTGTGTGTGGGTTTTGGGTCTTCAAAGAGACAGGGGCAGTTGTTGGTTGCTGCAAAGTTGTTTCTTGCATGAATACATCAGTCTCAAAGGTGCGGAGTTCAGAGTTTTAAAATCCTTACGGGAAGATTTCTGGCATAAAGTCCCGATGTTCCAAGCAGAGGCAGCAGAAGCTGCCACCATTTTTTCTTCTTCCTTCTTTTGCACTACAATACAGGGGAGTTTTATTCATAAATCATCCAATCAGCTAAAACCTTCTTCAAAAACTATGTGAGCTTAATTCCAGTGTGTGAAAGTAGTGTCATCTCTCACACAAAATGTATGCATAGAGTTCTATCTGTTCACCACATGGTTCAATGTGTTCTAGCAAGAAATGCAAGCAGTGTTCTGCTATGGTTTCATTATGTCTGGAGCCAAGTTAATTTTGTGAAAGGTATCACTACTGAACTTTAAACTAGGCCTTAGGGCTTTTTACTACCTAACAGTCTCTTAAGGCACTTAAGATTTGTTTCTACTTAAAACTAAAACTTACACTCTTACTTCATGTCTGTGTGGCTTAATACATTTCAGTTTCTCCAAAGGTTCCAGTCAGTCCCTGTGTTCCTTTCTGTCTCTGAGGGACTCAGAGAGGCTTCTATTTCATGCATTCCACCAGACAAACACTCTTCCTCCCAGCCTGGAGCCTGTTGTCACTGCTGGGTGTTTGTGCTGGCATTAAACCCCGCTGCTGCACTATGCGAAGTGGCTCAGAGGGTTTGCAGTGGCTTGGGAACCAATGCCAACACTATTGTGTCCTTTTCCTGAAATGAAGATTTATCTTTCTTCATAGAGACCCAAAGCCTGGATGTGGCTGACCTTTCTGTGGCAGCATCTGAGAAACAAAAGGTTTCTTGGTGTTTCCTTTTGCAGAAGCTTCCCCTCCAGCAATTTCTCTCCTTTCAGCACTGGCTGTGCTGGAGCCCAGTCCCTTTCCACCCTGACCTTCCTCCTGAGCCTGGAGCTACAGCTCTGGAGAGCCCTGCGTGCCTGCACCATGGGAAGTTCTTTTTCTCTCTTATCTTAAATGGTCATAGGACCAAACTCAGTCTAGTATTAAAGAGGTGATGTCAAATAAATTCATACAAATATTGAAAGACAGTGGCTTTGTCCACGTGCCTGCTATTTTTATTGCTTCCTTTATTACAACAGATGAAGCAAGTAACTAAAGAAACTATTGCCTGTATTTTAGCTCTAAGACTTTGGCTGTAAAGTGTCTGATAGAAATTTTACAACACAATTGAAAAACTATACAGTTCTCTTAATAAGAATTTTAGAGATAGTTGCAACTCTAATGTGTCTGTCTTGCAACTGCTGCTTAATATCAGATAAATCAAGTAGCATTATGAGAGTGACAGTAATATCAGGGGAGGGACTATGTGCCCAAGTTGTTAGCATGTAGTATTAGAAATAGATGAATCTGATTAAATTTTAATATAAAATAAATTGCATTTGCAATTTATTAAGATTCTCTTCCTGGGCTAATACTCATCGTCTGTAGCATCCTTTTTAACTGATCTTTATGCACATCTTTATTTAATCAACAACGTGACCAACTGGAAGAAAAGAAATGGAAAAGTGTTTGTGGTTGTAACTGTCTATCTCTGAATATTATTTTCCTAGATTTACTTGCTCATTTTTTCTGCTTAGATCTTATGCCCTTGACCTCCTGAATTCAGAGTTTTCACAACATACATGATCTTTGAATCATCAGTGTGAGTAACAGAGCGTCACCTTGAGCTAGGAGAATGCAAATCAAATAAAAAGGCATCAGCTACTCCCAGTCTGGCCATCCTGCACTACACATTGTCCCACACTTGGGACATGTGGGTTTGTAAAGATGATTCTTTTTAGAAGCAGCTTTTCCACCAAAACTCCAGTGTGGAAATGACAGCCCCAGTAAAAAGAACTTCCCAAGTGATCCTTATACGAAGACTTTAAAATGACAGTGAGTAATTTTTAACCTGTGATCCCATTAATGCTTTTGACTGAAGTTCCTGCTGTCTTAACAGGAATTTGGTGGAATTCAAGCTGTAAGGTGGGCAAAATCCAGGGACTGTCAATTCAGTGTGTGGCTAAACCTGAAGCAGAGCTGATGTGCCATGTGGATTTCCTGCTTTTTGCACTAACAAGTGCAAGTTCCTTCATAACTGGTAGGGCCCTGTAAGCAGAGCCTCTGGTAATTCCCCTGCCTACACTGATCAATACAATGGAGAATTTTACCATCTCAGCAGCATTGAGAGGAGTGGTAAAAGTGAGCCAGGCACCACTTCTTTCCCTGGCTGCAATTAGAAAGACTTTGCAGGGGGAGGAAGCAGAGTTTATCTGTTACGGGAATTTCCAGGCAGTTGCAGCAGTTTAAAGAATATACTTTTGACTTTTAGTTATAGACTGTACAGAGGAAACATTGGTAGGAATGGCTGGATTCAGAGAGTTCCAGTCAGAGCTAAATCTAATTCTAAATATTGAAACCCTGTTTCAATAGCAATAAATTAATTTAGCCAGTAAAGCTAAAATCTATCAATACATGTTTCTTGAAAAACACAGTCTTTCAAAATTTGCACTGGATCTTTTTTTTTTTTTTTTTTTTTTTTTACCATGATCATAGTGCTTTTTTCCAGATGCCCATTTTGTCAGTTCCATCACACCCTGTTTATTTTAACTTATCACATCTCAGGTTAAATCTACCACATCAACTACAGCGATCACAAACTGTAGTGCCTGAGGCCACTTGTGAATGCCACTGTGGCAAAGCTGTCACCACTGCTTATGCAGACTGGGGGGAGGGAAACCTTGCTTGAGATGTGCAGTTCAGACAAAGTTGTCTTTTTGGCTTTAATCTGCTTAATTTTTCACAGTAAAAACACACAGTAGTCATGATCTCATATTTGAGTAGAAGAAATATGTGTTTTCACTCCATTAAAATAAGGGTATGCATGAAGTATAGCAGCTGAATATCAGTGTATAGATCAGCCACATTTTTAATAAATTTTAGGTAAAAATTTATGTTCAAGACCAAAAATCACCCATGGCTGCTTATGGCATCCATCTACATTGAAATTTCATATCCTCAGTGTTCTCTTGCAAGAGCTTAAAAAAATTCTTTAATGCTGAAGATGTAACAGCTCCTAAAATTGCCTTCTTGATGTGACTGCAAAAATCCCAGTTTATTTACTACTGGATCATCTATCCATCCAAAACCAGCTTATGCCAGTGAAATTTCATGTGAGTACACACTCCTGCTGCTGCTTAAGTGCCTTTCAGCTGGGCTGATGGAAGGCAGCAGCTCTGTGAGTGCCAGCAGCCACATCTATTTCACTTTGCTTAAATTGGAAAACAAGGAAAGAAAGATCTGAGTAACCAAGCCATTCAGAGAGACCTCAATATTGTCTTCAAATATTTCCATCGTTTTCTTCAGTGTTTTTGAGTTGTTTTTTTTTTTTTTTTTTCTTTTATATAGAAGTGACCTTCTATAATGAAAGTTGTCCGGCATAAAAATACATGCCCTGCTTTTATTTGAGAAACACTTGCTTTGGCCCAATACTTAACACCTTATTTAAAAAAAAAGAGATAGAACTATCAAAGAAGAACAACAAGAAAAAGGATTCACCAGGTTTACTTGCAGGAAAGAAGAACAGCCTGACTTGGCAACATGACATCTGACTTTCATCCTAAAACCAATGATCAATGTTTTCAGTACAGCTGTAAATGTTTGCTAGTGTGGCCTCAACATCTGCTTTTGGCAGCTTTGTATTTCTCAGTTTAATTGACTTATGCATGATTAAAATACCAATGGACAGTGTAAAATTATTTTGTGATATTAGCACCCAGTGACAGAATATAAACAGAGTGCTTGGTCCAGTGTTTATCAGAGTAAAGTTCTCCTTGGAATGGAAACCTGCAGCTTTTTATCTGAGGGATGAAAGCTGTTCTGACATACTGAAGCAATCAGCTGAACAGCCATGTAGAAATTGTCCAGATCATTCTCCTCACCCTCTTCCCACCCAAATGTAAATCCTGACTTTCTAAGTCTCCACACATTAAGCTACCCATGAGTTTGGTAATTTAGAAGGAAGCAAAAGGCAGCCAAATCACTACTGGATCTTTTATGCCTAGATTCTTGGATTTCATGTAATTTTTTGCCTAGGTTCTTGGGTTTAATTCCCTTTGCATTTTTTTTCTATTTTTCAATTGTAAAAATATCCTCTCCTCCATTGTCCTCTATTTCCATTATTTTTTCACCTGTTTTTTTTTCCTCCTGAGATCATCATAGTGTTCCAATTGATATTTGAAGCAAATTGTCTTTTTTTAACAATGTGGTTTATCCTATGTTTAACAGGGAGAAAGAGTAATATTTTTTTTCTTTGATGTCTCTCTTGCCAAAATATGCAGCTGAAGAACCTTTCTCCTCTCTTTTTCTATACACCGCCCATCTCAGTGTGACTCTGTGCCTTTGTTACCTCTGCAAGACATAACTTATGTAACTCCATTCCACTTCTGGTGACTAATAGTTTCTATTACTAGCTCTTTTTCATTGGTGCCTTTATTCCTTCCTTGATGTAGTTATTCAGTTCTGTCTGAAGCATCTTTACCATAAATGAAGCTGTTTTGAGAAGGTGAGGGATGGGAACAGCCAATACAACCTTCAGCTTTACTTCTTCCACAGTCTGAATTCCCAGCTCGGGTGGCTTTTTGTTGATTAAGATAAAGAGCTAAAAACCTACATCACTTTGAATGTAGCATCCTAAGTTTTAGTTGTCCAGGACAAGAGGTGCTGCCACTGCATCGCTCGGCAGCTCCAGTCTGGGAGCCTCATGTCTGGTTTCAGCTGCAGTGCCCCAAATCCAATCAGTCTCAGCAGATCTAATTAGTTTGCACAAGATGACTGCATGATGTGGTTATGCCTTTTTCCTGGTCCCAGGCTGATTACACCACATGTGGATTTTGTTGTCTCGGAGTTCAGGGCACTCTCTGCACCAGTCCTTAATAAACAGAAGTATTTAAGGATAAAGTGCTGCTGTTTGAATTCCTGTCAGTATTTCATTTTTATTGTCAGTCTAACAAAGACACTCATTAGTCCTGCAAATGGAGGCATGAATTTGTCTGAGGGATCTGTGCAGATCCATCCAGTACAGCCTGCAACTGTAGGAGAAACCCAGCCTGAATGCTTGAGTAAGAATAGGAAGTCTGTGGGGAAGGATCAGTAAAATATTGATTTAATTAGTGCTGCTAATTTCTTAAACAAGCACGCAAACTTTTTAATGAAAAAGTGCACAGCTTTTCAGGCTGCTCTTGGTATAGTCTGAATAAAACCAAGCTACTGGCATTCCCAGCATTGTAATTTATCTGCAGAATAGTTTGAAGGCAGACAAGGTGTTGGGTACTACAGAAAAAGAGTAGTCTAAAGGTGAGCTTGGTGAAATCAAAAAATCTAAGTTTTTCACCAAGTCAATTAGTTACAAGTTATGAAGAGTGTTTTCAAGAAAAGCTTGACTGTATTTAGTGATGCTGTGATTATTGACAGCCTTGCTAATGCAATTAGGCAGCCAGTGAAGCACTGAAATTGAACAATCAGGCAAATTCACATTAAAAAGTAGAATAAACAGCCTGGCTTTTACCTGTGGTGCATTCTGTGGGTTGTGGTGGTGCTAAGCAGATGTGGGTCATTACTGGAGAGCTGAAGGGATAATGGTCCAGCTTTAAATTGGCAGGTTAGCTCAAGGATGGCAGTGAAACCAATAGAAGCTCTTAAGCCCTGCTTAAGCCAAAAGGGAATGTGAAATCCTGGCAGGGGTAAAAGTGGGACTGCATTAGAATTAGCAGGTGTAGCTTTGTCCTGCCCTAGTTTGGTAGTTCAGATTGTTCACATATTTTTTTTTTAAATTGACATTAATTTGAAGTTAATCAGGTATCTTGCATTCAAAATTAATATATGATTTTTGAGAGTTGATTGTAATAAGACCCAAGAAAATTTATGTGCGAAATGAATATAGCTCAGGATAAATTGATTTTTAAATTTGAAGGAATACTCCCCTTTCCCTCCATTCCCTTTTAAAATTCTTGTCAATTCTTCAGCTTCTTCATGCATTAATCAGAGTATCCAAAGAATTCACTATTTTACAGGAACATGGAGACTATGTGAGAAGTACTCCATCAATTTTACTGTTACATTACACAGATGTACTCTAGCTACTAAGGGTTTTTTAGGATTTTTGTTTTGCTTGTGTTCTTGATTTGCCAACATTTTTATTGGTTATTTTTTGAATAGGAAAAAGGATATTGTCATCTGAAAAATCCCACTCATTTTATTTCTTTGCAGTCTACCACATTAGACAAAATGCTTTCCATCTGAAAATGACCCAACATAAATAGAAAATGAGAAGGTTTTTTTTTCCCCTCAGGAAATAAAAGCTTGGCATTTTTTAGTGTTATATCTTTGAAAACAATCTGCTCTGTCTGCATAGTTGTGTTCTTCAGTTCAGGTACAACTGATGTGTTGTCATTCATTTTTCAAAGCAAATATCAAACAGTCTCCTTGAAGTATCTGGCTTAGTGGAGACAGATATTTATCACCTGACATGACACATGAAAAACCCTGTGGAAATGTGGAAATGTATTGACTAGAGCTGCTTTGCAGAGTAGCTTGCTGGCTCTTCCATCAAAAGGGCAGGAAGGAGATTTTATCATGTCCTTCTGTGGAATAACTCATTAATAAAATATACTTAAAATGGAATGAGCTCTTCAGTATCTTCCTGTAGGAACAACTGCAACTATTTGGGAAAGGGTTGTGACAATATTATTGTTGTTCTAAGGCCTGCTGCTTGCTAAGGATGTTGACAATTCTGATTTATTTCTGTTCTCTGGAGCATCTTCCCTGAGCCAGCAAGACAAGCAGGTGAGGCTCTGGTTTCCTGCAGGATGAGCTATTACTTTAAAACATTTTGATTCTTTGTCACTTGTCACCCACACGCTGCATTCTGCAGATGTATGGGAGCAAACTAGGGAAGAATTAGGCAATCTTTCATCATTTACAAGCAATGTGATGCTGCTCTGCTGTAAGTGCTGGCAGAGAACTGACAGCTCTGAATTGAAGCCCGACCCAGGGAGACCTCAGTGCTCTCTTCAGTGTTATTAAAACAGGAATATCAAATGCACTCCTTGATTTCCTGACCTTGAGGGGCTTGGGAATGCTGGGCTTAGCCCAAGAGTGATGGGACAGCAGCTGGTGCTGGCTCAGGCTGCTGCAGGAGTGATGATCCAGAGGTGCAGTGCTGAGGATGCTCCTCATGGAGGGACACAGCCTGGATGTTCAGAGTGCAAAATCAGCATTTCCATGTGAGAAATACCTAAGGAGGTGTCCTTGACTGAGTTATTTAGAAGGGACTCTTGTTTAGTGGGGAGAGCAGACTTCTTCCTTGTTTTCATTTTCCCTGTTCTATGACTATTGCTTTCTTAGTCTTAGCTCAAAGGGAAGTCTGGAGAGAAAAGCAGCTCCGAAGTGTCACCGTCATATTTTCTGAAAAAATCCTCTTTGCCCAGGATTTCTCTCCTGGGAAGCCGAGAAGCCTCAGAGAAAAAGGAAAACAATATTCTCTCATTTGCTTCTCCTGTGTTTTGCTGCTCTGGAATGTGGTTGGAGATTGTTTATCCAACAGGTGAAGTGTTTTGACTTATTGGCCAATGATGGCCAAGGTTTGTCAAACTCTGAAGACAGTCACAAATTTTTTGGAATTACCTTTTAGCCTTCTATTCTTTAGTATAGTTTAGTGTAGTATTCTTTTATATAAGTACATAAAATAATAAATTAGCCTTCTAAGAACATGGAGTCAGATTCATAATTTCCTCCCAGAAAATACCACACTAAAGTACTGAAGAAGGGTTTTTTTTCCCATTCCACATTACTATAATTTCCTTCTGCTGAAGCCAATGGGGATTTCTTGGAGTTATTCCCATGCTTAGCACTTTTCCCAGGTGTCCTACACCATCTCTGTCTTCTAAGTAAGAAAAAAGAAAAACAATCTATGTTTCTCACAATGTTTTACTGCCCATTTTCTTTCTTTTAATGTTCCCACTTTAAACCTTTATTGGCTGAGCAGTATGACCTTAGTTTTTTAGTGAATTTAAACGACCTGATCCCATTAAATTTTGTGATGGTAATTTGAATTTTTATTTTACAGTGTAGATAATCTAAATGTTAAAGGTGGTGTGGGTTTTTTTTTTAAAGGAGGAATGTAAAATGATTCAAATGGAAGGGTTTTCTTTAAGAATAAGGTCTGCCTGAGTGCAAACTAGATAAATATATAAATGCAAGACTGAAATCTATTATAGAGGATGTCAAACTGATTAAAGTAATCTTGAACTTATTAGCAAAATCAGTCTTACACATACGATATTTTAATTCTAATTTGACCTATTTAAGTCTTGCATTATAAAAGGTTACACAATGCAAAAATAGGCAAGATATATCTGCTTATTTCCTTCTGTCTTTAAACTTTCCCTTTTTCAGCAAAACTGTAAGATAAAGCAATAAAGCAATTCAGATGATCACTCAGTGTTTTGTTGATTTTTGCAAAGCACAGAGGATAGACACCCTCTTCTGTTGGTATCAGAAACTGTTGGGTGTTTCTGGTGCAGCAGAGCAAGCACTGGAATCAGAGTAGAATTCTGAAAAACATGGCAAATTTTGTCCTGGTGGATGATGTGTAAACTGTTATCACTATTAGCATCATCTAGTCTGTAACACTGGAATTGTTGCCTCCAAAAGTGCTTTCCCCTGTTTCCGTTCACATTTTCCTTTTGAATTCCTGATAGTGAAAGACCTTAAGAGACATGCATGAAGTATTCCATTTTGGATACACGTCTCCAAGCCACAGGAAAAAAAAATCAAAATATTGAATAAAACAAAGCAGTTGGAGATTTTACATCAATGTATAGAGAACAGCATGTGGGCAATGTGACAGGGAGAGGGGATTAATAATCTCTTGTTTCTGCCACCCTTGTGTGTTCTGTTCTCTGTTAAAATTTCCCCTGCTTGCTAGCAGGGAAGGTCTGGAGCAAGACCCTGAAGACACAATGCCCAAAAATCACACTCTCACAGACACAGTGCCCAAAAATCTCTGAAGTATCATACTGGATGCTGTTCTACCACCAGCTTGGGGAGGAGCTGGATCATAAAGCATCCTACTTTAAAATGTAAGGTACTTAGATTCTCAATGGACTGCAATATTATAGATAAATGGGAATTTTTCCCTGGCATAAATTTTAATTTCTGAATGTGCTCGGATAGTACAAAGAAGAGATTTCACATCTGGAAATGCCATGACATTTAACTGCATGTGGTGGGGAAGGTCAACAAGTAAAGGGCACTTAATGTTTTGGGGAATGGGGAATAAATACTTTTGTAGATTATTAGTAACTTTTCTGGGTATTTTTTAGTATAAAAATTATTTGGCTGGGTTTTCATCAGGACTGTGAAATTTCATAATGTTATTGAATAGAATATTTCACAATAAGGAATTACTCCCTTTGTTGACCAATGCATTAATATAAAACCATCACAGGGAAGCTGCACACTGCTGGAACTACTCCCATTATCTCCATAAAAATGGTGCATAATGGTCCCTTCATATCAGAATTCAAAACACTGAATGAACTATTAGAAAAGAATTCAAATATATATTTTTTTTTTGTCAGTATAGGAGAAAAGGAGGATACCCAGAAAACATTCTCAGGGAAAGTGATAAGGATGACAGCTATTATTACAAGTGCAATTGAATTTGCATCAGTATGGTTTGATGCTGTGTTTTCCCCTCCCCTGACTTTGACAGAAGAAGCTGGGAAGTGCTCAGTACTGTACTAAAGATGCCTGGCAAAGCAACAGCAGCTAGCAGTCTTACTGGATATAAAACTGCTCCAGCCACAGTGGTTTTAACTCTTTGTGGTCTATCCTGAGCATTCAACCCATTTTGGTCAAATTGTTATATTCTCAGTGCCAGCACTACAGAGCCATAGAGTGAAACCTTTTGGGGAAAAAAAAAAACCACCCTTGCTTCCTCAGAAGGGATGGATGCTGACAAAGGTGCTCTGGGGCTGTGGTGGTGTAGGCACACAGTTTGGGGTGATTGGGAGTGGGGCTCATCCACAGTGGGCACAGTTTGGGGTGATTGGGGCTCATCCCTAATTTGCTGCAGCTGTGCAGGACAGGTGAATGCTGTTGAAGGGAACGAGCCATGGAGTGCCCAGGGGCACTGACCAACCACCAAAGGGAACAGAGGGCACTCAGGGGCAGGGCATCAACAGCAGGGGATAAAAGGCTGGGCTGAAGGACAAGAAGGGCAGATGCTTGCAGCCTGCTGAGGAGGTGAGGTGTTACTGTGTGTGGGTTGGTGCCTGAAGCCTTCTGAATTTGGACAGTGTTACTCTGTGCATCCTGGCTATCACAACTGCAATAAGGTAGGACTCAGATTTAGTTACCTTTTCAGAACTCTGTGTGGGAGCTCCTGTTGTTCTGGGGCTCTGTTGTGGCTGTGCTCTCTGTCCTTGGTTTTATTGACTAAACTCCAGGGCCTCTCCTCTGCCTCAGCTGCCACTCAGAGAGCTCACTCCCAAGTGCCCTGTAGATCTTGACTGGCGCCCTCAAATCTGGGAGCTGAGGCTGGGAATTGAGCCCTTGGCTCTTCTGAACTGCTTTGTGACTGTAAGGATGTTCAAAGCCAGGTTGAATGTGTCCATATAAGATGTGGTAATGTCAGGTTCTTTGGCCTTGTTTTTCTTTGTGTAAGAAGATAGTGAAAGATGCCTGGTGGGCCCAGGTGTTGGTGTAGTTCTGTTGATGGCAAATTTACCGGGATGGGAAGAAGCCAAAATTTTATGTAACTTGTGTGGTAATGGGGCAGTAACCTTGGGTGTCTGTGTTAGCTGGACCTCCTCACCTTGTGGAACCACATCCAATGGAAATATTATTTCTCCCCTTTTACTGTATTAGAGGAGGGAGCAGTCATCTTTTGGGTACAGCTCATGCTGTATGGCTTCTACCAGTTTGTTTCCTGCAGCCTGTATGGGTTTGTCTCTTTAGTCAAAATTCAGGGAAAGCTGTCCTCATACAGTGTGTAAATCTCAAAATTTCAGATGTAATTCTCATTTTCTAATAAAGTTCTTGAAGGACATATCTAAACTTCATCTGTGGTTGGCTTGTCATTCTTTAATAATAAAAATAAAAAACTGCTTTCACTGGTATAAAAATTACCTGTTTTATATGGTGGCGTAAGCAAATGTCTCAAGACAGAATAAATGCCACAATTTGTCATATTTCCAGCATATATACTTGCTAAAGTACAAAAATTTTTAAAGTAGATATGTGCATCTATCCCCAGACAATTAATTGATTTGACAATTTTTTTGCTGAAATATCTTGACATTACAGCATGCCATAATTATGTTTGAGTCTCTGGGTAAATGGTTTTATAGTAATGTGGGAAAATTTGGTTGTCAGATACAAGATCAGAAGACTTTTGCTGACACAGAAGAAAGTCACTGACTGTTGGCAATGTCTTGGAGTAGAAAACTGGGAGAAGGATAAATAATAGAGGAAAAGAAAAGTTATGAAAATACCTATGAGTAATGTAGTTTCTGAAATTTCCTGTAATGTTCTTGCAAGTGAAGAAGAAGGTTGTGTAACGCATGGAGTTACTCCTGATTTTATTTTTCCATTTCTGAGTCTGTAGGCACAGGCAGGACTGTGAGAGGGAATAACAAGAGGGCAAGAGGTGCAAGTAATTTCACATCCAGAAATTGAGGAGATGCATTGTCTTGTCTGTGTGGTGGTGTCAAGTGAGATTACCCTGCTCCTGGACCATTCCTGAGAGATGGCTGCCTTCTCCAATTTAGAAATCTAAGAGAAGGGATTATTCCATAACCTCTGAGGAACCTTTTCCAGACTATGTCAGTGGATGCAAAGGGGTACACAGCACAAGTTTTCACCACTGTGAGGGCCTAACTTTTATTTTCTGCTGTTCTCTGAATTAAGAAGTTGCAGGCATTTGTATATTCCCTGTTTCCCTCTTATCTTACCCACTTGATGTGTGTCATTGTCTCATATTCCTTGTTGGCAGCAACAAAGTTGCCATGGGAATATTGACTTGAAAAAAATTAGCACTTGCCTTTGATAGAAATATCTGGATGTTAACATTTCTGTGCTTATCTTATGCTAGGAAATTTAAATGTCTACAGCAATTAATTCAATTATCAGTTAAAAAATGTGATTGCTGCTATTACAGCTCAGCACTGCATTTCTCTGGCTGGGAAATGCTTCAGGGGAGTTAATTGGTTGAATGTTCTACAGTCTGATCACTTAACCTGACATTGGTTAAGCAGGCATCAGTGGAGAAAATTTGGGTAAATGCAAAGTTTTTCCTCAAGGAAAGTATTTAGGTTTTTCTCTGTATCATCTTAACCTGACTCTAGTTATGCTTTAGCTGGAGACTTTACATCTACAGCAGCACCACTTTAATTGTAAATGGCTGTCCCCAAAATACTCCATGCTTTTCCATCTTTTTTGCATTGTCCCAGTCCCTGTTTTCTTCCTGGGTTTAATGACAAGGCTCATTTATAGGAGGCAGAAATGAAATGGCAGCATCTGCCTCCTCCCAGGTTTGTGGAACATTTGTCCTGGCAGAGCTGGATTTGCTGCAGAGCACTCTCTTGTTTGGGCTGCTGAAGGCTGCCCATACCACCATGGCAATCTGCACTCTTCATTTTCTCACTCATTAAAGGTCTGATAGAAAAAGAGAAATTAATAACTTTGAAGATGAGAGAGCAAAAAAAAAAACCTTGGGCCTTAAAAGAGCACAAAAAGAGTGATAAACTGTGACAGTGTTGCATAGTAAACTCTTGAGAAAGGGACAGAAGAAAGGGAAATATTCTTGAGTCTGATTGAAATCAGACCTGTTGGAAAACACCATCTCTTTCAGGGAATGGGTGAAATCTGGGAAATGTTCAGGGAACAGCAGCATTTTGTTCTGTTGAACTCTTTTAAAATCTGGGCTGGTGTCTGGGATAGTTCTCTAGTTTGTTTTCTGATCCCCAAACTTCACATAAAAAAATAATTAATTATTTGTTTAAAACAAGCCATTTATATTGAAAAAGCCACAACTGTGGGGCATATTTGCTGCTGAGGGCTGAAGAAATCTTTCAGACACCTTTGAGAGAATTTTCCTGTGGTGGTGTTCACAGGGATCCCAGGATGAGGGAAGCGATGAGAATCTTGACTCTTGATGTTTCAGAAAGCTGGTTTATTATTTTATGATATATATTGTATTAAAAGAAAATGATGTATTAAAACTAGACTAAAAGAATAGAAGAAAGGATTTCATCAGAAGGCTAGCAAGGAATAGAAGGGAATGGAAATAAAATCTTGTGACTGCGCACAGCCTCGACACAGGTGGCTGTCATTGGTCATCAAGTAAAAACAATTTCACATTCTGGGTAAGCAATTCTTCAAATCACATTGCAAAGCAGCAAAACATGAGAAGCTGAAACTTGCCAGCTTGTCAGGAGAAAAGATCCTGGCAAAGGATTTTTCGTAAAATACATCCATGACAGTTTCCCACTTCAGTCAACAAATTCAGTTTCTTTCTGCTTGCATGGCTTGCTCCAAAAGCCTGGACTACAGGATCCCAAGCAGAAAACCTCAGTGGTGTGGGCTAGCACTGGGCTGTGACCAGAACTGAGCCTAAATTGCTTTAATTAAAGGCTACTCCAGGGTAAGCTGCCATTAGTATCCATTACTGCAAGATTCAAGTCCGTTTATTAGGTTGTTATTGATGGAATGAAGCCGAGTGATGGGGAGCAATTCAGAGCTGAAATAACTGCCAGGCAAGGAATGAAACCATTTACTGGTAATGCCAGAAAACCTATGGATTGGAATGCTGAGATAATTCCACTTTAACTGCAAGTGGACAGCAAAGATCTATTGCAAAGCTCAGACATTTGATCTGCTGTGGTCTCACAGCCCCTGGGGACGGACAGGTGCTCTTGTAAGGACAGCTGTGGCTCTGAGGTGCTCCAAAATCTCACCAGCTCTGCTCAATGGGGATGGTTCTGGGTCAGCCATGGCATGCACTTCTCAAGCCACTTCCTCTGCACCAAAAATAATTTCCTTGGTCATGGTGGAGGATGAGGTGGAGCCCAGCAAGTTGCTGAAGCAAAAGCCAAAACTTTAGAATGTAAGTGCCAGCTGGAGCCCTGAGCTGGCTCAGTGGGGCTGCAGGAGATGCTTTTCCTCAGATGGAAGATGCCATAGGACACAAAGGAGATGCCAGGAGAATGAGATCTGGGCTTGGTGCCAGCATCACCCAGGCCAGAAGAACAACTTTAATTGGCCTGTCATCCGCTCTGTTCCCTGCTCCTGTTTCCCCCGTGCCATCTGAGGAGATGGAGAATTAGAAACCAGCCTATCCTTTTTTTCTTTAATTGTTCTCCCTTATTCTTCAGAGAGGCCTCTCCTCATTGAGCTGCAGGTGATCTATAATTAAAATGTCATATTCCACACATTTTTTAAGCCATCTGGCTATGTCTCCAGGACAGAGGAAGGTGGGGCTGGGGGATGAGTGGATATGTTGCATTTAAGGGCTGTTTTCTGCCTGAGCCTAAATTGGGCAGTTTGTTACCTCTGGTGATGCAGGGATGCTGTGTGCTTACAAAGATTTCTGAAAAGCCTTTGCTGGCTCTGACTGTACTGTGCTGACTTTGGTTAGCAGGCCTTCTGGAATGCTTTAGAAAGATAAAATGAAAGAAAAGAAGAGCCCACCCCAAGAAGTATGCTTCCTTTTCACTGTTCATGGTGATTAATGTGAGTGGCTTTTCACAATCCATTTCCAATTAATTTCAGCGAAGGGAGCTCTGCAGGCCTGTGTATGAACTAAACTTCATATTAGAAGATTATTGAGGGGATTGCAGGCTGAGGATTGAACACAGGGCTTAAGCTCCAAACTAGCCATCATGTGAGTCACCAAAAACCACAGTTCCTCCTCGGTGTGAGTCATCCTAATGACACACTTGGAGCCAGTGGAGCTCAGAGCCTAATCCCCTCTGCCACCAGCCTCAGCCGTGCTGGAAGGAAGCAGGGAGAGATCACAGCGTGTAACATGCTTCCAGCTCCCAGGTGATGCAGCTGGAAGGGAAATAAATGGGGATTTCAGTGCTTTCCATTTCAGGGCAGGGGCTGGGTGAGCAGCACTCATGCTGCCATCCACTTCAATCCTTTAAAATCAGAGGCACCTTTTTACTTTTTGAGAGAAAGAGAAGAAATATTTTGCTCTCCCTAATTCCAAGCTCGTTTGAATACCTATGGTACAACTTTATCTCATCCTTAGTGTGGCAAATAAAAGTCTTTAGTGCTTATGAGAATGCAGTTATTTGCTGTCCTTGCTGTTGCAGATTTACTGTTGTTTCCCTCTTCCCTGAGCTGTAATGTCCTCTACAAATATAGTTGATGTTGAAGAGCAAGAAAACATTGTTTGAATTCATTTTGATAATTATATCATAGGAAACCCCATGGATGCTGGGAAGAGCAGGAGTTGACAGACAAGCCTTTACAAGCTTAGCTGAGAAGCAGAAAGGAGAGGAATGCATTAATCAGCACTGTCTCCTGTAGGTTTTTTTTCTGCTAATGGCCAAGATATGCTATAACTCTAAACCAGCTGATTCATCCTTCCCCTTTTATTGTCAGGATGTGCTAAGAGCTGCAGGGTGTGATGCCAAGTGCTGGCTGCTGCCTGCCCTGGAGCCAGAGTGGCTGTTGGGATGGTGCTGACTTTAATCCAGGAAGCAGTGACAGAAGGGGAAAGGCAGAAAACTTTGGCTACTGAGGGTGTGTGTGTGGGCATATGCAGTAGACAAAACTCTTGAGATGGAGAGAATCTGATCTGAGAAGGGATTTCTGCTGGTTGGTTGGGGTTATTTTCTTTAACCTAAGTGCAGCTAGATTGATGATGCTGTCAGGCTCTTAGTCCCTTCTCCTCAGTGCCTTATCCCTGGAAGTGGTGATGGATATTTCTCTTCAACATTACCCATATCACATTTGAGAGTCTTTTATGCAGAGAGATGACTGTAGGGTAAAAAAAGTGGGAAAACACTATAAGTGGTGTAAAAGTTACATTTGTCTAAGAGAAAATGAATGTTCTTGGTGTTTGTTCTGAAGCAGCTGGTACCATTTTATTTTCAAGATTTGTGAGAGACAGGGGGGAGAACAGGTTGTGCTTTCATGGCCCTCAGAATACAGCTCAATGGGAGAGGAAGAACATTTGCACCTGCTGGCTGTAGAGGTTTACAGGTGATTTGTTGTGATCCATTCGCCGAGTGGAAGGAAAAACTTTTATTTTCAACACAAAACATGGTATATGTGCGTTGGATTGCAAATAAAATACAAAAGATCACTGAAGATCCCCACACTCTCCGTTTGAGTTGGATCTTTAAGTCCTTTGCAGCAAGGCAGTGCTTCCATGTGATATCAGCATGGCATAAACATAGATTTAGGATATTGGATTACTGCATTACTTGAAGTCTTCTTTGGGCAAGCAAAGAGTGAAAAAAAATCAAGGAATTCTTCTTGTACAACTCTTGTGACAGCAGCAGAAATGAGATCTCACAGAGGTTGGGCAGTAGTGAGTCTCAGATGTTGGAGAAAACTCTCTCCTGAGAATTTCCTCCCTGGTAATTCTGCGGGTGAATCTCTCTTTGTAAAGCATGTACATTTGGAGTTGTGTAGTGAGAAGAAAGGGAATGGGGAGAGGAAATTGTTGTAAGTTCTGATGTTAGTGATTTTATAGTCAAAGCATCACTATGTAAGCCTTCCTTTTTGGTTATTACTGAATATTATTCCATTGGAAGTCAAAGAGAGGGTGCCTGCATTAGCAAAGAGAGCCCTGATCAGGTGGAGAAAATGAAGATAGAAAGGCAGAGAGTAACTATAGTGAAATACATAATCCCACAGATGAAAAAGCATGTTTCACATTCACCTGCCTGTCAGTAGTAGCTCAGCTGCTCTGTGGGCCTGAGGGATCATGAGTTGAGGAATTTAGGCTCAGCCTGCCAGTCTGGCCTCTGCCTTGTTAGGATAGAAAAAAATCTGCACACACTGATCCCATTCACCATCTGGTTCCAGGAATGCCATACAGGGATCCATGTCCAAGGACCTTTGTAGCAGCTTTCTGTATTCCAAACCTCTTAAACCATATTTTGGTGTCGTTCAGATTTCCCTGCTTGAGAGAAAGGCTGCAAATCTGTCAGTAAAAGAGCTCCATGTGTCACTACTACTTTTTATGTTGGAAGGAGGAGGAAGATTTGAGTTGAAGGTTTGCAAGTCAGAAATTGGGGCTTGGATTGCTTCTGCATCTCCTTTATGTGGCCTTAATTCTCATAAAAAATGCACATCATCTTACTCTTTACCCTATTTGGAACTTTGTTTTATGCATTCTGGATGCATGTGAATTTTCTGGTGAAATTTACATTCTTTCTGGAAACAACTGAAGGCAGATTTGAATATGAATTGTCTAGAAACAACTGTAAGGCTTTGGCTTTTACAGCTGCCATATTTTCAAGTATTCACCTGGATATGGAACAAAAAGCAAAAAAAAACATTTAACACCTCCCCACACTTCCTGTTTCTCATCCTTTCCATCAGATGGCATTTCTCAACTCCAGCAAGAGGTAGTACAGTCTCTCCTGTACTAATTCCACCCAGAGTTTATGAAATTGGTGCAGAGGCATTTGCCTCTCTGGCTGCCTCTGTTCTCCCCCTAAATAACTCTTGCATTGAAGTATCCTGAGGCAGATTTAGTGTGCACAAAGTGTGCACTCTTCTGCCATGTGTGGACCAGCAGTGGATGTAAATAGAGATGCTGTGAGATTGGGGAATAGGTTTGTATGTCCAAAGGAAGAGAGAAGGGCATTGCATTCATAGAGCATAATGGCATTGTTAATTTTGGCATTAGTGTTGTATGGCTTTTTAGGTATGTGGCAAATTGGCTTTGATTTTTTGGATTTCTTTATGTGCTGTGTTACCCCAACAGCACTGTGTATTGCAATGGTTTGGAACATGTTTACTTGCAAATACATTTATAAGTCTTACTGTAATGGTAATTATTGCAATAACACTGAGCTGCAAATTAAGTGTCATGTCTAGATGCCCACTGGGATATTTTTCATCCATTCTCTATTAATTCTAACTATTTACTAGCAGCAAACTTTCTATACTTGAATATCAGGAGATGATCTTGGAGGGGTTTTCTTTGTTTCTAGGTACTGTGAAGGAGAGCAGTGCAAGTTATCACTGTTCAGTAAAAACTAAGAGTGGACCGCAGAATTCAGGACAACAACTTTCTCTTTATAGTTGTTCTACTACTGCTAAGTATTTACTAACCAGGCAGTTTAATTTTAAATGGAAAGTAGCCTTGTGATAACTAAGAAGGTTCTTCATTAAAATAGCAAAGTAGAGGATGTGGTAGCTAGAAACAGCTTGTCCAGAAGGACCATTGAGGAATAGGCAAAAGGTAGCCCTGAGCAAGATGTGAGCAATAAACTGTCAGGAAGTGGTAAAAAGAAAAGGAGCAGTGAATTTCAGCCATTGAATTTCCTTTCAGATGTATTTGTAACCTATTTGCCTTTCCTTTTCCCTTTCATTTGATTTCAATAGATCACAAAGAAGACTTTTCTGTCACTCAGATCTATTGTTCCAGAACCTTGAGGGATTTAAGTTGATACAGCATTAACTTATGCCATTAGAGTGTACCAGCACTCCCAGCCTGGCACTATTTGCCACTAAAAACACATTTGGTCAGCAGTAATTGCTTTTCTTTAAGAGTGAGGTTCCTGAGTAGATGCTCCTGCTCTTTGGCAAGGTGAACTGAGCTGTATCGTGGTCCTGATGATATTGCTGTTTGACTCATTCTGTCAGGTGAATCCAAAGATTTATTTTCTAGGCAGTGTCCCAGCTTGCATGACTCTGTTTCACTCCTACTTGTGAAAATCAATCACAGGGAACATGGCAGAGGAAATTACCAGCATGAGCAGGGAGTTCCTTGAGCAGCAGCTGATCCCTGTGCCAATCAAAAGGTTTTGCTCTTTTCCTGCCCATGGTTGCAGGGGTCCATGTATTATTTGGGATCTGGCATGGGGTATAAAACAAGAGCTCACCCATAAGAGCTTGACTATGCTTTTTATATGCCCCAGAGTCTCTTGTCTATAACTTATTAGTATGATAATCATTATGAAATCCTTTATAAGATTATACATTGCAATCCAGCCATACATTAGAAAAGCATTAATATTTTATGCATTCCCTGGAGGTGAAAGTGATGCAATAGTTACAGATATATGGATAGAATATATATACGTGTGTGTGTATATCTGTTTCTCAGCTGAATAATGAAGGGTTTTTTTCTTGTGGAACCATGCTGTAGTCCTGATTAACTCCAAGAGCAGGATGAGGCAGGGAATGTGTTGCCATGTACTGGAGCAAGAGGCTTCTTGTGGGTTTGTAGGATGGCAGCACAAACTGTAAGAAATTATATGTCACTGTGTGTGGCCTGCAGGAATAACTGAGCTGGAAGGAGGTGGAATAGCAGGGGTGGTGCTTGTGAGCTTGTCAGTGTAATATTCAACGTGTTCAGGAGCTTGAATGAAGCTTTCCACATCCAAAGGCTCTGGTTCCAGGGAAGTGGGGATGCTGCACACCCTGCTCCAGAGCCACAAGTCAGTCCTTGTAAGGTCAGTGCTTAGCAGGGCTTGCAGGAGCCCTGTAGTAATTAAGCTGAAATCTTCAGTGGAGCTTGCAGCTGCTGCGTTACTGTTGGCAGAAAGCTCATTGCTGAAAATACAGCAGGGAGAGTTGTTGTTGTTGTTGTGGGCAGCACAGGCACGACTGAATCCCTAAATAACTGCTGCCTGTGCTGAGCTGCCTTCCCACTGCAGTGTATTTCCTAATCTCTGCTGCTTCGGTTTCTTGCCCAACAGTGACACTGCTTGCTTGCCGTTTAGATGCTGTTATTGGTCGATGGCTGGTGCTGACTGCAGTTCAAACAAAAACAAATGCCGAGGGTCGGATTTAATTGCTCTCTGATGTACCACACTCTGTCTGTGAAGCAGGTAGCCTTGTTCTTAGACAACCGGTGGTTTAGTCTTGATTTTAAACCAGCCAGCCAAGCCACCCAGATCTCCAGTTTCTGATTCTGCTTATTGCCAACAGATTGGCATTTCTGTATCTTGGTTTCAGCAAACTCCCTCCTTGTAGAGGTTTCAAGGCTTGCTTTCCTCAGTTGGTGTGGACTGGTGCTCAGTGGCTCCAGTAGGGCCCCTCAGTGCATTTAGGGATGTGAATGTCCTTTCCAGAAGTATGGCCCCGTTGTTTTAATGGATCACTAAATTGCAATGCTGTCCAAGGCAAAACCAGCAACAGCAAAACCATCCCTAGTGTAATATTCAGCATGTTGTGGAGCTTTAAAAGAAAAGGGAAAAAATTGGTTTCTGCTAGATTTTATAGGATAAAATGGCCTCAACCAGCAAAACCACTCCTTTCTGGAAACTTCATTAAAAGTATGGTGAAACTGATTTGGCAGATGGAAAGTAAAGGCTGTAGCCAAAGTACTGGAAATTTTCCAGTGGAAAGACATCTATTGCTGAGTTGTATCATGTTTTGGGTGGTGATATGGGATACTGATGGGCATCAGTAAATGCTGCATGTTGCTTACATTAGGTTTTAAATATTATTAAAAAACTTGAGAGAACACATGTCTACCAAGTGAAAGATGATTGCTGACTGATAGGATTTGAAAATGGATTTAAAATCCATCACAAAAATGGAGGTATATGCTCTGTGTGCTTTGTTTTCTACATTGGCTGTGAATGCTCTCAAAAAGCTGTCCAAGGACTACACTATATAAGTTAGGGGTTAAAGAACTTTCTTATTATGGTTAATCTAATTTCCATTTGAACTTAAGCCCTTTCACCTGCCCATTCCTGGGGGAAAATGAAATATATTTACCATAATTGAACTGTAGCTTAATTTCTTTAGGTACACAGTAAGCCAATGATCTCTGGAGAATGTGCTTCTGTTCTAAGAGGCTTATGAACAGAGGAAAGCATTAAATAATAACACAACTTCCAGATATTTATGACTGCAGTGAAATCACCTGACATTGGAGGCTTTATTTTTTATAATCTGAAACTGAATTTATTCAGGGTATTTGGTGGTTCTTAAAGCATTCCATACTTTTTAAAATTATCAATTATCTTTTCTCACCCTGTAGCAAAGAGACTTATGCAGTGCTCCACCAAATAAAAGCTATTAGCAAAGCACCTGAACTTTATGTGATTGTCTAGAGCTGATATGATTTTGGAAAATAGAGGATTTTACCTAGTACATACTGGAATTTGTTTTTATTGTACCCACATCAGCACAAATTACCCTTCTTTAGATATAAATCTACATCTGCCTCTCCCTAGTGTTGTCACTGGTGTTTCTGATGGTTTTTCACATGTTAATATGTCAGAATATGTGCTCCAGGGACCTCTTCCCAAAGCATCATGCCATGTAAACATGACCCAGACAAGCAGAAACTGGGCTTGCTGCTCATTAAGCATCTTTATTGCAGTGTGTCTGAGTGGTGATGAAATCCAAGTGCTCTGTGCAGGACCGTATGTCAAAATAAGGACTGCATAAAGAAAGAAATGCTTTTTAATTCTGGTCATCTTAAAAGCCCAATAATTAAGGTGATGGAAAAGATGGCTTTTACTGCCTACTCTCAGAAAAAGGAGGAAACATCATATATAATGTGCCCCTAAAGGAAAGGACGACTAGATACAAAGTTTTTTAGGAATATTTTTTGCAAAACCTTTCTCAGGAAAAAACAAATCACAGCTATATTCATAGCCTGGATTTTATTTAGTTCCTCACTATTGCAGCATGACTATGGTTCTGGCTGCTCTTAGTAAAGTTAGGAAATGAGCTAGCTTCAGTATTAATATAGTGAGTTCCATTTGCAAAGCCAGTCAAGAGCTTTACACGGTGTTCCGAGATACCGGAATTCAATTCACAGGATTTGCCAAAGCTCTATTTTTATTTTGTCTTCATCTGATGTTATCAAGGTTGTTCATGTTCCAAAAATGGATGAGTTTAGCAATAGTTAGCAGTTGGTAATAGGAGTCAAGAAGACCAAGGCTTTTAACACATTCAGAATGTTTAATTTCCCCTCCATCTGATGATAATAACTTAACATGTAAAAAGAAAATAACACAAAATTATGTGGATTTTAAAAACCTCCCACGCACCTTATGGAATTAAAATAATGTGTGGGCCTGGAACCACGAGTATGTTCACTAACTATGATCTCCAGAAGCATGTTATATTTGAGAAAAAAAAATTAAATGAAAAATTAATCGTTGCTGTTTTATCCAAACACTTCATTTTTCTAACATTTTGCTATGCCCATTAGGTAATCATGCCATTTATGTTTAACTACATTTTTTCCTTAGGGTGGCATCTGTAAAATTTAAATATCTGCTTATTCATTTGGGGTGTTTCTATAACTGGAACATAACATTGCAGTAAATCTTGAAGCATGTCCAAGGAAAGGTCAGATTCTGTTGAAATTTTTACTTCTCTGAAGCTTTTTCACACCAAGACGTATTTCAGAGTGTAGTCAGCAGCGTGTTTCTGTAAGGTTGGGTGGTTTTGGTAGTGGCATGAGGAGCTGGTTGGGAGTGTGTGTTCCCAGGCAGGCTTGGCACAGCCCCAGGATGTGCAGTGAGCTTTGCAGAGTCACAGAACAGCCTGACGCAGGAGACATGCCGGAGATAAGTGTGGGAAATCCTCCCTGCCTCATCATCCCAGGGGATGTGCAGAGCGGGCAGGAAACAGCCAAACCCTTCTCCGAGATGTTTCTAGGAAGCAGTGACGCTGAAAAAAAACCAGCAACAAAAAAGCCCCCAAAAACTCACACAAAAAAGCCCCCCAAAACCAAACCAACCAAACAAAAAAAACCTCACAGAAAGCACTTATAGTATATATTTAATCAGGGGGTAGAGCTCAGAAATTGTTAAAACAAGCCAGCATGGCCACTGTCGTAGTGGGGTACATATGTTAGGGTGTTTTATTAATAATTAGCCTTTTAAAATTTATCTAACAGGAATCCAAGATGGCTGTGGAAAAACTGTTCCTTGTAATGGCACTCGTAGTGCTGTAAAATGAGATTAGCACTTGTTATGGTATAGCAAATAATCCTGTTCTGAGTGTTGTGACAGGTATTTCAGGTTCTAAGAATTAGATGAGGTTAGAAACATGAGGAGGAGAAACTGGAAAATCTCCAGAGCTGAGAAAGGTGAAGCTGAGGGTGGGGAGCCTTCATTTCCTATGGCCACTTGGCCTAAAATGCTGCCCATTTCCCAGCAGAGCAAGTAATCCCAAAATCCAGAGCACTGCTTGTCTCCACTGTTCCCAGAGGCCCTACATGGATGCTGAACGTGTTTGTAGCATGTTGAACATGTTGTTTGTAAATGGTCTTGATAGCGTCCCCACAGTGAACACATAACCATGTGAAAAGTCTAAAATTTGTTAAAATGTGCTCATTTTCTTGATCAAAAGGGCAACGTTGCTCACAGTGAACCCTTTGGAAATTTGAGTTTATCTGGAAATAGCATTGTAGTTGGTAGAGACTAGAAATAGAATAGAATGTGGGGGGTTTAGTAAATATATTTAGGATGCAAGAGTCAGATGCAGAATGACATGGCAAAGATGTAGGTACAAAATACAAATACATCCAAACCAGGTTTTTCACTTAGTGGTGGTGGCTTTATGACAAAGACTACAGCCAAGAATTAAATTTAAAAGAAATTTAGCAATCTTTTTTTTTTTGTAGTACGTATACTTTGACAGGTTTCATTCATAAGCCTCCTATATCAAGAGCATTTTTCCAGGTATTATTACAGAAGCACTAAAAAGATACAGAAACTGTGAGGAGGTTTTTTTGCCAGAAAACATTTCCTGAAGAAGACAGTCATGCCCAGCAAACCAGAAATATGCTATTTTTGAAAGAATTTGTATATAGAAAGCATCTTCAGGAAGAAGAGATGGAATGTAATCTTCCTTAGGTATACGCCTGTTAAGATATTTTTATCATGTACTGCAATCTAATGCTAGCTCATGTAAGAGGGGCTTTGCACATTCCTTTCTCATTTCTGTTAGGAAATTAAATCCTGATAAGGTTCTATATGATGTCTCTTATCACTCTGTAGAGTAGCAATTTAAAGACCAGAAACACATATGGTTTTTCATCTTTATGATCCAATTTTGACCACTGGAGTTTGTTTCCTGCTGCTGTTTTCACAGGGGCAGAAAATGCTTTGTCCAAAAAACCACTTACCTCTCTGCTGGCCTTCAGTTTGAGGAATGTTCTGTTAAATCCAAAATACACAGTTGTAATATTGAGCAAAAATTGGCTTCCTGCTAATAAATTCATACAAATAGTGTTTGGGTTTCTCTTGGCTTTCTTGTTAGCTCCTCATGTGCGGGGCCAGCAAACTGCAGGTGAGAAATGGTGAGGAAAAAATGAAGCATCACTTACAGTCAAAGAATTGGCTGGGCTAGAATTTAAGCAGTGAGAAGAGCAATTTGGGGGTGTGAGGAGTCTGTGCTCCCTGTAAAAAGCCAGGGTGGGTTTGGCAGCCTGGAGTGCCAAATTCAGCCCCCACCAGAGACCCTCCACCAGTGGAAAGCCAGAAAGATGAAGGAGCAGCAGCACAGATGCAAATGTGTGCCCTGCACCCTTACATCCAACCTAATTTTGCAGCGGCACTCTCTGAACATTATTTTTATTCTCCAAGACCCTCAGTGAAACAGTTTTGTTACAGCTCCTGCTTTTCGACCTTTAGGGTGTTATTCCATAACTAATCCGTGTTTGGCTTTCTGAAAATAACATGGAGGACATAATGGAGATGAATATCCAATCAAAAAATCTTAAATTGCTGTCTTTAAGGGTTGATCTTTAAATATAATCTGCCTGCAAGTAGATTACACTTATGGTCATTTGGGTACAAATACACTTTTATAAGAGAATAATTCACTCAGGAAAGCGAGCAGAGGGAATTTAGAGAAGATGGACAAAAATAACTCGGAAGCTCAAGGAATCAATTTATGTTCAAGCATTAAAGTAATGACAATAAAGCTTTACCAGCAGAGGCTACAGAGACTTCAGTGTCTTGCAGTGAAGCATGATTATTTATAAAAAAGGGAGAGAAAAGCTTGACGAATATTTTATTTCAGTGTTAGGTCAAATATTTGATGGTGGTTTCCAGCTGGCAAAAAGACATTTAAAAGTGGCAAGTTTAGGCATTATGAGGGACTGTCCTGCCAGTGGCTGGGTCTGCCAGGCTCAGGCTTAATAAATATAAGGTACAAATTCCAACATAGGCTTCAAAACAAGTAGGGTGGGGTATTTTTGTTGGTTTAGGGGCTGGGTTGTTTGGTTGGTTGTTGTTTTGTTTGTTTTTTTTTCTTGTTTTCAAACTAACTCAAGATGAGCAAGTTTAAACATAACGTTTCTTCCAGAGAGGTGAGAATTTGGTACAAATATTTTTTTCTTTCTGCATGTATTTTTGGTTTGCCTGGTTTTGTTTGGTTTTTTTTACAGTAAATGCATTTTCCTGTAAAGACTGCAGCACATGGGTTCCCAGGGAATAGTTCAGTTGTGTTTTGACTTTTAAAACATTTTATACTTTCTTTTCCTCTCAACTTCAGGCATTTAGAATGCATTAGGGTCACTGGTTCTATTAGGAATGCTGATGTTAAGGTTAGTTCAAGGGTAATTTAATATATTTAGGTATTGAAATTCTATAAAAGCCAAGATGCTTTATTTTGGATGTAGGTCTAGATAATAGATATCTTGTATTGAATTCAGGTTTGGGTGGAGAAAAGGTAATATGGAGTTACAGAAGTATGTCAAGTGGCACTGGAGTGTACATAGGAATAATGAAAGTAGAAAATTAAGCTCCTAAATATCTAAACATATATACATATGTGTGTGTGTATATATGCATGCATACATTGTATTATGATTAGGCAAAGAGGAAAGAAGGAAGGGGAACATAATCTTTAATACTGGAGAAGGTTTTTCTTCTGTGATGCTTCCCATGTTACTATCACAAGGAATTATTGATCCAAAAGGCCATGTGAACGTAGCTGTAGAGTAGAAAAATGATGGAACTAACCTGTTCCAATCTAATAATAAATAAATGACATCAGAGTGCTCATTATTTTAATTAAATTAATGAGAAGTCATTAATAGTTGATACTTTATTCCCCCATCATGTAGACAAGAGGGATTGTTAATTCAGGGCTCAGCAATACAAGAGCATCACAGCTCCAAGGCTCCCCAAAAATTGGATGAAAACGCAACATTATAAGTTGTTATTTAAACACAGATTTGTAGCTTACCCATGGTAGTTGTCTTGCTGTGGTATAGTTAATTGTACTTTGCCTTGTCTTCTGATCACACAGGTCTTACAGATACTCAAGGAAAATGTGCATTTGGTAAAACTTGGCATGATTTATATAGCTTGGAGCGATGAGTAAGTTCTTACTTAATTAGATGAATTATGTAGACGTTTTTTAATTGTCCAAATGCCAAACCAGATACACTGGGCTTTGCAACTCCTCCCTATTTTTAGAGCAATACTGACTTTATTTCTTACCACATATTTTTTTCCAGGCTAGTAATCTATAATGTACTTGAGCTATTTTGATATGGTTATCTTTAATTAAGCGCATAACTTATTAATATTTTGTGAGTTGGATTAAGTTCTTTTGATAGTATTTTACCATGCCAGTTTGTAATTATGTTGTTTCACTAGCGCAGACAGATTGGTAAGTCATGAGTTATTAGGGAAAAGAAATTGTTCTAATGAATAAACAGGGCCTTGCAGACAGTAAGCTGGTAGTGTCAAGCATCACTCAGGATGGCCAAAATAAGGACTTGAAGGATATTTATTACTAGACTTGCAGGTATTTATCAGTATTTAAATCATAATTAATAAAAACTGTGTGGTTTTAAAGTGTGGCAATGCATCATATTATGTAATATTAGAAATATCCTTCCCCTGCACGTGCTTGATCCTGTGCTGTGTTTTGGTTTTGTTACACCTAGTGCCCCGTGAAAGTGAACCAGTTAATCCTTGATGTGATTTATGGTGCTTTGAGCTGGGAGGTTGTAACCATAAATATTGTAAGGGGCTTTGATTTCCAGATTATGCCAAACATTCCCGCTTTCAAAAATGGATCTCGCTGAAACGTGCAACGTTGGGAAAGTAAACACAACATTTTAAATTTAATTTCCATTCTCTTCTGTGACAATTACAGATCACATGAGAAAGGAAGCCATCATAGCACGTCACATATTGAACTCGATGAAATGTATTACAATTTGAATCTCTGGAGTGGTTTTCCCTCCAGTGGGGCTCTAATTTATACCTGCTCGTTCAGGAATAAATAGTGCTATTTTCTGACTTGTCATCTGTCTCACCTCACCTCTCCTCAGCTTTTACACTGAGAAAATGATGTCATTGAACTGAATGCTAAAGCAGCAAACTGTGCTAAGATTCATTTCACAGTCCAGCCCTTAACATTTTTAGAATGGTTCTGTTCATCCTTTTATTGCTGTGACAGTAGATGTCCGGTGTGGCACACGTACACAAAGGGTAGGTCCGTGTGCATAGAAGGAGAGACAGAACGATTGAAGGGATGAATACAGAAATGAGGGAATGCTGGTGGTGCTCTGAGTTCTCCTGAACTTCCTGGTCTCATTACCACCACCCAGTGGAAAAGTCTGGAGCTAATGCCAATTCCTGGTGTCAACTTGAGGACTTCTTCCCATGGAAATATGAGCCCAAGCTCACAGATGTGAAGTTTCTCATTGACTGTGGAATACTTTTGATCAAATTTTCAGACTCCAGACTTTTGAACTCTGGAAAAAATTGTGTGACTGTTGGCATGGAAAATAATCTGTGTTTGTAATAAATGGCCACAAATAATCTGAGATCTATCCTAGATCTCAAAATTTACAGTTTTCCTATTTATTTTGTGGATTTCCTTTTATCAGGTCTTCCCTTAATGGCTCACTTACTTTTGTTAAAAGATTTTTATTTCTTAAAATGAAAAGCTTTCTTACCTTGGAAATGTTGCATTTTTAACTGGATAAAATTAATTACAAAAAAATTAATTGCTAAAAATGACAACTTGGTGCTCATTATGTCGTCAAATTCATCTCCAGAAAAGTACCGGATGCAGAATGGCTGCTTGAAATCTCTTTGGATATTGTTTATGGTGTTCATGTGCTGTTTCTTTATTGTAATGCTAGTTGTGTACCTTGCCTGCTGGATTTTATTGAGCTTTGGCTGGTGGCTTGGTAGAATCACACCCATTCTGTGGTCTTTTGACTTCTGCTTTTTGATTTATGAAAAGATATATTTTTTTAAATTTTTTTTTTGTGTTGTCACTGAACGATTGTTCCTTGCACTGTGGTGCTAGATTGTTGGGGAAGGGAAAGTGAAAAAGATTTTATATAGCAGTCATTTGGGAACAGTCATGGGACGGTTTGGATTGAGACCTTTTAAAAAAGGTCATCTAAAAAACAAACGCTGAAGACTCCCCTGCCACATGCAGGTACACCTTCCACTACAGATGGAAGCATTGCCTCTGAGATGAAATCTATTTTTTTCTTATGATTTTTGAAAATTTAATTTCATTTATTTTTCTAGGGTTTGACTTGGATGTTTGGTCTGAGTGGATATTGGGAAACCATAATTCCATGATGGACTGTTTCAGGGGTTCATTTTCCAGTTTGCTTTTCACACAGAGACACTCTATTTGATAGAGGATTTGCTTCTAAGGCAGTGGTTAACATAGCACAGCGAGTTGCATTTTCAGTGTTTGAAATGCTCAGGAGTGGCTTGTGCAGCCATCAGGTGTTTTGGCTTGGGCTGTCAGGTGTTTTCTGGCCTAAAAATATCCTGCTGTTTAATGCTGTTCTAGTACATCAGTTCCTTGTTGGTGTTACCTCATGTTCAGTGTGCCATTTGCAATTTTATTTTAAATTTTTATTTGTCTGGTTTGGTTTTTTAGGAACGGATTAGTGGAGAAAATAAAAAGATGCAGTGTGGATGTGCTGTTAGGGAAATTGTGCAGCACAAACATTAAGAAGGGAGGATAGAGAGAATGCTGTATTATATCCACTAACAACACAGGTTTTCCCAGTAGTATCCTAACGAAGACAGTGGTAATATTGGTGATTGGGAAGAGCAGGGGCAGAGAAGTGTTTGCATTTCTGAACACTGGGATGTGGTGCTGGATACAGATGTGGATATGTGGAAAGAGGGAGGGGATGATTGTTGCTGGACAAGCCTTTTCCCTGAGCTGTTCTGCATAAGCAGAGCTATGAATCTGTGTGCTTTGCAGGGCTGAAGGAGCTGAGAAATGAAAACAGAGCGTGTTTTAATGAATCTTTGCTGCCACTTGTGAGGTTGAAATGCAAGTCCAAGCCTTCCCAGTGCTCTCCCTGTGACACAGCCCTGGGGGCTGCAGGGCTTTAAGGCACTGCTGCCTTTCCTTATCTTTGTGATAGCAGAGCTGCACTCAGCTCAAGGGCTGGAGCAGGGAGCCCACTGTGCTGCTCCTCACACAGCATGAGGGATGTGCTGGGAACTAGGCTACCAGAGCATCCCAGTTTCCTCTTTTTCCTGCTGCACCACCCCCACAGCTGATGAATGAATGAATGCAGTTGTAATACACTGTTTAATGCACATCACCCCTTAATGCCTTTTAAAAGGTACTCGGGGTACTCCCAGCTTTCCTTCTGCTTCATGCAAGGATGATGGGCCTCGGAAATAGGGAAACACATAAAAAGCTCAGTGAAAGGAAAAAAGGACCAGCAAAAGGAGACTCAAAGTGCAGGAGATGGTAAAAAGGTGTGTCTCAGGCAGCAGATTACTTACAGGGAGATATTCTAAGGACAAAGTGAATTTTGTTGAATTCAGTAAGAATTGCTATGGGAATTTAATTGGGTTTGTTGTGACTTGAGCACAGATATTCCTTTCTATCCTTGATGGGTATGTTTCAAGAGAGAATTTGTTTCAATCATTTGATTTGTCAGGATTTGTTAGTAACACATATGCTGTGCCTTGCTTTAAAAACTGCTAACCAAAAGAGTTGATACTCTTGAATATTTTTTCTGGGTTATGCAAGGATTATTTCTTAACTAATGAATATTATTAAATATTGGAATGCAGAATATTGAGTATTCCTCACAGGCAGAAAAACAGTAGAATGCACAAGAATCAGTTCCATTTGTTCACTGGCTTCTAGTTCACAAGTTTTCCAGAAAGTCTCTCAAATCCATACTCTGCTTCTTGAGTTGGTATTTGCTATTTTATACAGGAACAACTCCTTGGAGATTTTTCCCAAATGGAGGAATAAAACCATGAGTAAATAAGGAGCACTGGTTATTATTACATAGCAGAGATTTGTATAAATAGCAATAAAAACAGCTGAAACCCCCGCTACTTACCCAGGAGAGCAGGACAGAGATGGAAATAGGGAATATTGATGGTCAGGGATTGATGAAATCAGCAATTTATTAAAAATAAAAGATTTGGGAAGGAAGAAGCATCTTGAGTCTGTGTGATCATAGTAAACAGAATGAGCATGAAAACTTAGGTGAGGGGTTGAGATAGATCAGAGATCAGCTAAAAAAAAAAAAAGACAACCAGAATAAGCAGGACTAGAAAAGATGTACTTTGCTTGTCAGGTGTTATTTGTTGTCCTTTGTTTATTCAGTGCTTTGGAGGAATCAGGTGGTTTTTAATTGGTATTTTTTCCTCCTTTAATAGAGGTGGACAGTGAATTTCATGAGCAGAAGCTATAGCAGCTTTCAGTGCTGTTGCTCACTTCTGCTTGGTACAAAGCAGGGTGAACCTTTGAAACCTGAGCTGTGGGAGCAGATTATTTCTCTGCTGCTTCAAGATGTTCCCAAGTCCTTGGACTCTTAGCAAGAGTGTGCAAGCAGTGCCTGCCCGTCTCTGAAAGGCCAGAGAGCAGCTGTACAGCCCTGAAACTTTTAAAAAACCCTGAAAGGGCCCAGGTATGGCTGTAGCAGCTGTGAGGCAATGTGTCAGCGATGTGTCTGTGCAAGGATTTCAGGGAAAAAGGTTCCAGATTTTGAGATGGTGGATGTAGGGACTTTGATTCCCAGGCAGAAAGGTCCTCACCTATCAGTAATGTTCTGTTTAGAAGGTGGGAAAAAATTGTTCTAGTCCCAGTTGGAATATATTTATTCCCAGCAAAGAGTTGCCTAATTTTATTTCTTGCATAATTTCATGTCTTTTCTTCTGACATTTTTGAGAGGGATCCACACCCATGGTTCTGTCTTGAAAGGGAACCAGGCCTTAAGTGTGCTGTGTTTTTAAATTTATCAGGTATTTATAATATTGACTTGATTTTCACATGGCAACGAACTTGCTGGTTATTTCTAGATGTACACGTACATCCTGATAACCAGAAAAATCTGTGCATATACATTATCACACTCTTTTTTTGGCTGTAACAAGAAGCAGCAAATTCTGATCTCTCACCTGTGGCTCAGCTGTCAAAACTTTCCACTTTTGCCATTTCCATAATTTCTTCCTAAGTGTTGGAAATGCTAAAGAATGAGTGACAGCTGTCAAAATTTACTATTCATTGTGTATGATCTGAGGCAATGATAGAAGATGTTTATCAGAAAGGGGTGCATCTCAAAAAAATGGGGCTTCCTTCATGAAGGATACAAGCACCTGAGACAGTAATTTCTGCCAGGGAAGTGTTTGTGTGTGTCCCCATCCTCAATCATCTGGCAGCAGCTCATCAGTTTTGGAGGACAAGATAATGGGACACTGCTATTATGTTGCCAGCAGTAAATGCTGACTAAGAGACGTGTTCAGATGTTGCATCATGTTTCTGGGCTCCTTTTCTAAGGTGCTCCTTCTTTTGGCACTGGAAATTCATCCCATCAATCTTGATTTTTACAAAGCAGACTAAAGGTGAAGCAGGTTGGACGATGAGCCAGCTAAGAGTGTTTCACACCTCACATGAGAAAAGCTGCAAACCACAGATACCTTATGGGGGAGAAAATCCCCAACAAAACAACAAACCACACTTAAAGCATCTTCCTTGTGCACATCTTAGACTGTGACAAATTCTGGTCCTGGAAGCCAGCTCCGGGTTGTGTGCTGCAAAAAGAAAGGATCACTTATGCTGGGGAAGGAGCAGGGGCATGCCACAGCTGCCTCATGCTGATGTACCTAATGGTTTTTAGCCCACTTTGCTGGGGGCTTTGTACAACCGAGGCGAGCACATCACACGGGCGCTGAGGCTGAGGATCGCAGAGTCTGCGCCAGAGCCTGCAAGAAACCATGCTCGGTGTCCTTTTCCTTGCTAACGCCCAAGCACCGCGAGGCCGGGTGGGCAGAGCCGCCTCCGCCTGCGGGCCCGGCCCGGGAGAACCGTGAGTGACCGCGGGGAGAGGCGGGGAAGCCCCGGGAAGGGGGATGCAGGCACTCCGGGAACGGGGGATGCGGCCCCCGAGGAAGGGATGCGGTCCCCCGAGCGGGAGGGATGCAGGCACTCCGGGAAATGGGGGATGCGGCCCCCCAAGGACGAGGGATGCAGGCATCTCGGGAAAGGGGGATGCGGCCCCAAGCGCTTCCCGTGACCCAGAAGTTTTGCCAGCCCGCTCCCGATGCTGCGGGATGCGGCGGGGATGGGCTGCGGCGGCCGCAGCCCGGCGAAGGGCGGGATGGAGCTTACCCCGAGCGAGGATGGGGAATGACCGGTTTCCCCCAATTGCGTTGTCACGGGCCACAGGAGCCGAGAGCGGCGGCCGATGGGGAGCGGGGGGGCTGCTCCGGCCGGGCAGGTGGAGGTGCCTGTGAGTAGGGTGTTAGAGAAATATGTAACAAAAAAAGAGAAAAGGGCGCGGTGGAGGCTGCTCGGAGGAGGGGGAGGGCGGGAGCGTTGGGCTGGGGGCGTCGCACCCCGGGCATCTCTCCATGCCCACCCCCCCAGATCCCGGAGGAATCACACTGGTCGCCGTCCCCACCCCCGGAAAAAGGAGGGCGCAGCCCACCTGCGGGGCTGGCTGGCTCGGGGCGCCGGCGCTGCCCCGTCCCCCCGCCCGTCCCCCTTTACCTGCCGGCGGCCCGTCCGCGGCGGGGGCAGCGGGGCGTGGGGCGGTGGGTGGCGGTGGAGGCGGCGTGTGACAGATGTCCTCCTCTGACAGCGCTCGGTACCAGCCCAGTGGCTCCCTGCCATTGGCTCAGTGCAGCCGACCGGCAAGGCTGCTCGCTATAATAGCACTATGCCTGCCAGCGGCGGCGGCAGCTCGCTCGGCTCCGCCGCGGCCGCCCCGCCGCGCATCCTCCTCACCCTCCTCATCCTCCTCCCGCGGCCGCGCCGCGCCTGAGGGGCCGCAGCCCCCGCCCAGCCCCGCCGAGCCCGGCCCGAGGAGGCGGCCCCGGCCCCATGGAGTGCTACTACATTGTCATCAGCTCCGCGCACCTCAGCAACGGGCACTTTCGCAACATCAAGGGAGTTTTCCGCGGCCCCCTCAGCAAGAACGGCAACAAAACTCTGGTAATGGCTTCTCCCCTTGCCTCCCTCCTCCTCCTCCCTGGCCGCGGCGGGGACGCGGTGCCCTGGGGGCAGGCGCTGCCGTGTCCCCGCAGAGCTGCGGGCGGCCCGGGGACCCTCATGGGCGGGAGCCGCAGGGCCGGGGCTCCGCAGCCTGGGGAGCCCGGGGAGAGGCGGTGCTGCTGCGGGGCTGAGCGCGGGGGCCCCCGGTGCTGTCCCCGGTGCGGGCACAGCCGCGGGTCCCGCCCGGGGAATTGCGGGGAGGGAGCCGAAACTTGTCCGCTGGCTCGTCCGAGCCCTTTGGGTAGGGAGGTGCGTTTGAGCAGAGCCTGAGAAACGATGCGCGGTTTGGTTTGTTGGCCGCCAAGTTCTCTTTGAAGGCAGAACTCGCGGTTTGACAGGGCTCGGTGGGTTTGGGGAATTTGGTGTGGTGGATGGTCCGGGAAGCCTGCACGGGCTATTGGGGCTGTTTGTGAATTGATGCTCCATACTCGGGTATGTGTGCATCTGTTGGGTTTGCTGTGGTTTTGCTGACTTGCTGGAACTCGCCTCGTGCTGCTCCTGAACTTTAATGGAAGAGTGACGGTGCAGTAGCCTTGGCAATGCATTTGCTCTCCTGCCTGCTCAGATAAGAGGGATGTGGGATAGCGGCAGGCTGGGTGAGCTGCATGGCAGAACATCTCAATCACGGCACAACACAGTGTGGACAGATGTCTGGAGAGGAGGATGGAGCCGAACGAGGGGCTTAGCCACGTTGTTTATCTCTCTCTGCCATCACTGCCTCATTCTGAAATCCTCTTTGGAGGAGATGGAGCAGAACTTACTCACCACATTCTTGTTCCCTCGAATGCACGACCTATATTGATGGGGAATTTACTGAAGTACTTAACATTTGCTAGAGTTGGCAAGCTTGCAATTTCTTCCTAAATAAAGAGATTAAAGCAAGTCTGAGCCAAGTCATAAAAATAGTAACTACTACGAGAGAATCTGAGGCAGATTTTTGGACTGTTTCAAATGTGAAGTTCCTGCTTTCACGTTGTAAATCCTTACAATTTTATTTGCTGTGGATTCTGCATATTTTTCTGTCAGGGATCGCGTTCTTGGAATTTTAAACAAGTATTTGTAGTATCCATGAGATGGCAATATGTGTGTAATATTTCACTGTTACAGTTGCAAACCCAAGACCTACTGCAGAAATATTTGGTACATTTCAAATAATGGCATGATACATCACCTTCTTCCTACTAAACAATTTCAATAAAGATGCATTTGGCAGGACTGAGAATACTCTGATGTAACTTTTGGACTGTGTATTACCTTGCAGTTCATAATGGATTCTGCTTCAACTGCATTTTTTAAAAAAATATTTTTATTCCCTTGGCAACAAAAAAGAAAAAGGCAGCCCTTTATTCTCAATATTCCTGATTAATTTATTTACTGATAAAATTATTTGTGACCAAAATATTTTGGGAAAGACTGGTGCTAACTTGAAAGTCAAATAAAAGATAATTGTGTGGGCTTTGAAAGGCTCATACTCTGGAAAAAAATGTACTCTGGGAAGAAACTTTAACTCAACCCTGCTGTTCATTGAGACAGATGTGAGGGGAGACAAGGCAGTGTTGGCAGTGGGACTGCCACGAGAGCCCTCAGTGTGTGCTCTGAGCACTGGCAAAGTTTTTGCTGGGTTGAAAAGGACAAGTTCTTGATGTGGGCTCTGTGGACAGAGAAATGGAATCCTTCCTTATGAAATAAATGGTGTAGATGCAGGCATCAAGGCTTGTGTTTCTGTTTGGGCTATTTTTTAATTTATAGGAGGTAAAGTTGCCATGAAGTTGTGATACTAGCTCAGAATGGAGAGTTCTGTGGTGCTGAAGCACCTTTACATCCATTTCAATAGGAAAATCAGATATTTCATTGTTCCCCACAGGGTTTTTTAGTCATTTTGACTGTGAACAAGCTTTTCAGACTTGGAAGGATGAAAATATTTGTTAGTGTAAGCTAGACTAAGTCTTGAGAAATTGCAGTAAGAACACAGCCTTTTAGTGTGCTCATGCTGTCTTCCACCATAGGGAAGGACTAGGAGAAACAGCAATCTGTGAAGCTAAAAATCAGAAATTTTGAAGCTGCTCTGACTCAGACATGTCTTCCTATTTGCTGTAAAGCATTCATTGTCTCTTCATCTGAGCTCCAAGCTTTCAAAAATCACTGCTTCCTCATGAACCAACCTGAAAGCAGCCTCCCTTTGTAGAGCACAGGATTGCTTCTGTGCAAAACTTACCTTTGTTAAGTTTTGGTTCTCCTTCAGAGTTCTGCCACCACGCTCTGTTTAGAAATAAAGGTGAGCGTATGTTTCAGTAGAATTTCACATCAAGTAGAAAAGTGCTGGGTCTAGTCAGATGTCTGATGATGTTGTGATTTTGAGATGATTTTTTGTGATCTATCTTCAAATCTGAGCTGGTCAGGGTTCAGGGCAGAAAGCTCCTTGGACCTTTTCACTACTGTCCTATTCTGGAGTGACCTGATATTGCCCTGAAACTCCTTTTTTCTTTTTATTTTTGGCCCTGCTCTCCAGGAGAGGTCACTGAGAGATTTTTTTTTTCCCCCTGATTGTTTGTCTCTGTGGGCGATCCTTACGTGTTTGTCCTCTGCCTGTGTCCTGTCTCACACAAAAACTCTCTGAAGATTTGGTTCAAAACTCCCAGAATACAGCAGGAACAAAGAGCTGGTAGGGAGCATGAAACACCAAGCTTTGGCCTTCCATAAAGGCTGCTCAGTGGAGAGCATCAGAGAGTTACTTTTTGGTAGAAAAGATGGAGTGACTGTGTTTCTACTGCCTGGTCTTTCTCTGTCTGTCTTTAATGCTTAGTGAGTGTGGGCTTTGAAATGGGGTTATTTGGGAGGGGGAGAGAAGTACATGAAGGGTAAAAAACACAAAGGAGGAGGAGGAGGATGGGGAAAGCCACAGTTCTGTTCCTCAAGAGAAGGCATTGGGAAAACATGAGCTCAGAAAGTGGTGAAAGTCATAAAAGGGAACAAAGGAAAGGGTGGCTATAGGAAACTGAGAAAACAGGTTACTGTAAAAACTTTTAAAATTAAATAAAATAATAAAAAGTTGCTTGTGAATGAACCTTTAGTCAGGTGAGGGTGGGAAAGGAAGGAATGTGTGTCTACATGCAGTTTGGGTATCTGAGAGCTTTGCCCAGTGCATGTGGTCGCCCTGGGGTATGGGTCCCTTACCCCATTGCAATCTGCTGCTTCTTATCAGGAAAATAAATCTGAATATGGAATTGATGGAAAATGGGCCCCTGTGGAAGAATAGCCTCCAAAATCTTATAAAAAGTAACTTGATAAATGGAGCAGTATGGTTAAAAGGAATTGGTGGTGTTTGTGCAGTCGAATAAGACTTTATCCTCTCCCTGTGCAGTTTGTATTGCCTGAAATATCACTCAAACATGCAGAGTCTCCTAACAATAGCTCATCTGCCACTGGAGTACTCCATGGCAGCTCTTTGGAAGGTTTTGTTGTTGTTGCTGAGTACTGTCACCAACTGCCATGTGGTCCTTGTGTGGCAGATGGTTTCTGAGCTGGAAACTCAAGACTTACCATGTGGGTCAGTGCTATGCGATGATGTTTCAAATTTCTGGTGCTCCTTCTGTATTTTCATGCTTTTTGGTGTTTTAATCAATGAATATTGGCCTGATTGCTTGGCCATTTCATGTCAGGGTTTGATATTATGGCTGTGAAGTTTTCCCAAGGATGTTCTTTTTGGCTGTAGCAGTTTATAAAATTTTTTGCTGCAAACTCTGTTTTGCTATAGTCCTGAACTTTTAATGCACTTACTCTTGTTTTTTTTTGGCCTTATGCTATTGCTGCCAAATTACAGTAGTCTGTCTTTGTAATTCATCTTCCTTGCTGTGGCTGCTGTCTTGCAGTTTATAATCTCAAAAAATATTGCAACTTGTATGAAAAAACCCCAGTTTCTGGAGAGAGAAATCAGTTGTTTGGAGTTGGAAACACAGGTGATTTTTAAAAATCCTTTAAATTTCTTTCAGGATGTAAACCCCAAACCAGGATAAAGTATTTATCCTGGTTAATACATAAAAGTTTTGGTTGGTCAGCAAGAGAAGTGACTCTTTGGCTTTCTGAGTAGCTGGTATGTGGCTGGTGACTGAGTATCTGTTGTTTCACCTTAAGGTATTGCGCTGGTGTCAAGGGCTCTGTTTCCTTGAGATTTACAGTGTGGAAGTGTGGGGCTCCTTCACATCTTTTAATTGGAGAAATAGATTTTCTCTGGTGGTGATCAGAGTGAGTGAGGTGCTGTCACTTGGCTGAGGAGGTCAGGGAAAAGCTTAGACCTCTGTGTGGTGTAAATTGCTACTGCAATTCCAGTTTCAAGTGTCTTGTTGATAACAGATAGAAAGCAGATGAGATTAGAAGGTCCTGATAAGGAGTTGGTTAAAGGACCAAATACACCAAACTGTTTTTGTGATTAGCAGTGACCTCTATATATGTAGGTATATACTTTGGTTAAAAGTGTGACCACAGGGCACTCCAGAGGTAGAATGGAAACAGTGGTCCCCAGGTCCAAGTTAGTTAAACTGTTATCTATAACTATCACAAGTTATTTAAAACTGGAATCAAACTCTGAGCTCCATGCCCTAAGCCTTGTGGAGAAGATCATCTCATGAACTTCAGGTGGCTACCATGTAGTACAGCTTTGCGCCTCCCAACCAGCTGGGTTATGACTGCGGGGATATTAATTAATTAATAATGTAATTAATTTGTTTGTAACTCCTTTTAGAAGTCCTAGGGCATGCCTCTATTTTTGTGAAAAATCCATGGAGTTCAAACACTGTCACACTTGTGCCCTCTGACAGTGCCATCTGTTGCTCAGGCCGTCTGTTGTCTTCAGCTCTTTTACACTTTGTAGAAAATTTCTGTATTCCCACACCTCCTAAAGTAAATAGGTTGTGGCAGACATAAAAATGTATTATATGAGAATTTCTATTACAAATACCATTCCCTACTACAGGAAGAAAGTATTAAACTAAAACATTTCCTGATGAATTACAACAGCAGCTGTAATTCTGCATGATCAGGGTAAATGTCCATTGGTTTCAAGCTATCTAGAACACATATAAAATAAACAATGGTTACCACAGGTTTATTTTAAATACTGGCAAAATGACATCCTGCAGTTCTGTTTGCCATATTGTATATTACCAGTAGCAGGAGGGTAATTTTTCAATTCTATCTTACACATGCAGAATTTAATAGAACTATTGCAATACATTGTTTTTCATCGTTAATGTTGCAGAATTTGTAGGGTTGAGTTGCTAGGCCAGAGTTGTATTAGTTAAGGGAGAAAAATCACCTGTTACTTCCTTCAGTGGTTATGTTCCCTCTGGATCTGCTAATGTCTTTTTTGACCTAAGTTTGAAACTTGAAAACGTTCTCATCTTTTCTGTGAGAGAAGCTGAACAGCCTAACTCATTAAAATATTAAAATGGCAAAATAAATTTGGCCTCATTTAATTTTAATAATTAATAAACATTACTTAGATCATGATTGAAAACCAGCCACTCAGAAGGCAACAGAATAATCTGGTAAAGTTTAAGGAACAATAAAATCATAACTGTGTCCTACATCTGAAGTCCATTTGTTTGAACTCAGGTTACTTGGTTTATTTGTGTGAAGCTGTCTCTAACAGTTCTGGCTCAAAACATTATCAGCAGGCATGTTTTGGTGAGTTTACAGGAAACTTTCATCATTTCAGTGCATTTCCAGAGCAATTCAGAGAGGTCTCCAGCCTCGTGCAGAGAGCTACAGCACTCCTGTGTCCATCACTCTCTGTGTGACTCCATCATCTGGTCCAAAAAATAGCAGGAGCTGGAGTCCAGCATGCAGCAGATTTAAATTGGGGCAGCTTCTGCTTCAGAGCTATTACTGAGCAGGCTTTTGTACTGTAAAAGCTTATTAAATGCATGGTAAGCTTCAAACACATTGGTGTTCTGTTGAATGTAATTAGACTATTACCATGGTTAAATTAGTACACTTGTTTAGTTTTTTTCAGATCCAGGCCTTAAAGAATAAGTCTGAGGAGAGCCTTTGCCTTGAATATTTTCTGATGCAAATATCCATAGCAATCTCCAAGCTCTGAGATACACAACGTTAATTTTAACACGTTGCTCACACTTGGAAAATGGTGTTGCTGACATGCTGTTTACCATGTTGCTAACTGGAAAACAGCAAGCTGGCTCCTGTATTTTCCAAACCACAGATTTTTTCTTTTTGAACTCTTTAATCTAATCGGACTTTTCCAAGGTGCAGATTGCAGTCCTAAAATTCTGGGCTTTCCTGTGGGCTCTGGGAAAATGCAGGTTTCTTGACCTTCCTATCAGCAGGGGTTCACAGTTGAAAAAAGGAGTTAACTTTGAGTTGTGGATCCAGAGGACACTGAGTGGTGAGTGGCCTCTAAGCTGAGCACAATGGGGTTTTCTGTAGGATTTGACTAAGATGCTGCAAGATCTCTGATGCCCCTAGCTGGTGGCAGTTGCAATATTTCCTTTTCTGTATGGCGTTCAGGCATGTCAGCAGGAACAATTATTGTCTGCAAAAATCAAAGCCATTGAATAGATGCATCTTAAAATGTAGGTAGGGATGAGCTTGAAGAATCCCACAAAATCAATACAGAACATTTTCTGTGATTTAATATCTTAATGCAGTTAATAATTATTTATAAGGGAGATTCTTTAATGCTGCCTGGTGGTAGTGGAAAGGGAGTTGATTTTTTTTGTTTGCTCACTTGTGATTCAATTGTAAACATGGGAGAAGAGGGAGTGAGCCTTCCTAATTTGGCTCTATCTGGCCAGTCCCTTAAAAACAAATACTCGTCAGACCCTTCTATTTTTCCACACATTTTTGGAATGAGGACAAATGCTTTTTCCCCAGCATTCTTGAGAGACTGTTATATGATGAGCTGTGACTTACTGTTGTTTCAAAAACCCCAAAGTAAACAAAACAACATTTACTCACAAGGAGGCACAATATTTGTCATGTTTAACCTTGTTTGTTAAAGGGAGATAAGGAACTGTCTGAAGGCATCAGGAACCAGTAGATTTTTAACTCATAGTGTAATTAATTTATTTTGTTAAAATATGTTTACAGTTCCTTTCCTCTGAGGACTGGCCAAGACAGGGGTACAGATGGGGCACAGGGTTTTTTATTTTTCTCCCTTGGCAGAGAATGTTTGTTCTGAACACTGAGTTATGTGTGAGCATGAATTTCTGTGGGAACTTTTTTTTTTTCATTTTAATTAATTCAGAGAGTAAATTTCCAAATATTTTTCATGTGGCATTTTAAATGGGTGGTAGTTATACAGATAGTGGTGTAAGAAAGGAAATGCAGATTCTTTCTTTGCTGTAAGAGCAAATCCAGAAATAATGCCTGGAGATCCATCTCCATATCTCCCACCTGGCATTGCTGCCCTGATTGCATGTGATAAAGAACAGGTTTTGTGTTAAAATTCTGCAAGTGGCTTGGAGAATGTTGAGAATTGGTTTGAGGAACTGAGTGATTTTTATTGTTTGTTTATGTTTAGATGCTCATCAGCATTCCTGGTTTGTACCAACGACTTAGGACTCGTCAGGCTTTGTGTCTGACTGGGGTGATTTGCATTTTTGAAATGATTTTTTTATGTGTGTGAAAATGATATTTTTAGAGAGGCTTCTTTCCCCAAATAGCAAGTGATCAGGCTACCTCCGCTGGGACCCAGCTGAACTCAAATATTCATGTTGCAAGATTTCTCACAGCCAGCATTGAGCTTGATTGCCTTCGTTGGCCAAGGCTTGGTCAGATTTTCTTTCAAACTCAGCACTGCACAGTATCTGTTAGAATTTGCCTCTTTGCCTTATGGAAATGAGTTTCTGGGCTTGGGAAAGGAGCGTCCTTTCCATCTAACTGATAGCATACCTCAACAATGGATGTAAATCAATGTAGGAGTCCCTGCCCATGGCAGTAGGGCTGGAACTAAATGATCTTTGGGTCCATTCCACACTGTTCCAGATTCTGGGATCTGACACCTTTGAGACTATAACTGGGGCAGTATTTTCTATGTGGAGCTGTCCATTAAGATTGTGGATTTTTTTTTTAATAAATGTCTTGATTTACATGGCAGAACACAATTGTTTAAATAGCTACAATTTCTAAGTATTTCATTTCTGCTGCAGCTGTTTTTGACAGGAAACCACAATATTCATTACAGAATATCAGCTACCTCTTCATCAAATGGATTTTGATAACATGTCTGGAGTAAAAACTTGAGCACACTTGGGTCTGTAAAGGATTATGGTGCATAGGGGTTCTGCCCAAGCAGTCCATGAGACAACCTGAGCCTAAATTTATAAAGCAAAGGCAAAATGCCTTTTTTTTTTTTTTTTAACTAGTCATTATTGAAATGTATAATTATTTTGCAAAGTTTGCCTCAAGTTATGTAATTGCATAGGATCTTTTGTCTTCCTCTTTTGGAAACAGTTGGCTTTATCATGAGAGGGTATAACAAAGACCAAGATGTCCTCAAACTTTGCCAGCCACTAAACTTGCCTGTCCCAGTTGTAGTTCTGAGCCTGTTTATATAAGTTGAACCCTCGTCTGGGTTGGTGTCTGAATCTTTAATAAAAGGGCAAAGTAAAGAAGTGGTATAAATGTCTTTATACCAGAATTCTTGTGCTTCTTATAAACTTGCAGCATGGTACACTGTGGGTGTAGTCTCCATTTTTGTGGTTTTTGATTTTTTTTTTTTTGAGTATTCTATTTTTATAAAGTACTCTTTATTGTCAAAAATAAAGGTTTTAGTTTGCTTAAAAGTGAGACTCTGGAAACTTAATTTAATTGCATAAAGAACATTATGCTCTACTACATGAGTAGTAAACAACTGTTTCTACAAATAAAGCAAGGTTTTAGTAGCCTTTTTTAAAGCAAAATACCTTTTTATGCTGCCAGTTTACAAAACATTCTTAAAATATAGTTAATGCTTCAGGATACTCTGAGGGTGGCAGTGGAATATACTTGCTGAATAAATGGGTTTTCTGGCTTCTTTCCATGGATATTTCTAATAGCAATGCTAATTTTTTTCTGATCGTTTTATCGAAATATTTCATGAGGGAGAAAAATCAAGATAATATTTGCTTGTCCTTCTGCTGTGCAAATGAGCCGGTAAATCATCTGACACCTGTTTGTTTGGCAAATAAGTGAATTTGCATGAACTAGCAGGTGGAATTAAGGATCAGAAAGAGATGAAAGCAGTTTTAAAGGATTACTTCCAAAGGTTTGTGGAGTTGTAGCCTGTTGTATTACTAATGCTGAGCAGAGAGAAAATCTTCCCACCAGCAGGATGTCAGAAATGTCTGAGGTTTTCTTTATGAAACACCTCGGAGTGCTCGTGGGTATGGAAGTGTCATGGCAATGTAATTAGAAAAGTCCAGCAAAACCTGGTGGCTGCACCCTGTGGCAGCTGAGTGTGCCCAGAGTGGAGCTGCTTTATAAGGAATGGAGAATTAAAGATGGAAAAGTGCAGCTTCCCAGGGAAAGGAAACTGCAGCGAGCTGTGTGAAGGAAACCACAACTGCCAAGGTTTTTAACAGAGAGAAGATGTAGAGTCACCAAGTGGTAACACATCAGTGGTGAGTAATATCGTGATGGAAATGGAGAAAACCAGGACAAAGTTTTGCCTGTCCTTGTCACGGCAGTGGCACTGTTGGTGTGGTGTGTTCAGGTTCTTGTGCTGGGAAACCAGACAGGCTTGGAAAACTTTTGGTCAGTCAGGCTTGTCTTGGAGGTGTGTGAAGGAGGCACAAGTTCAAGTTAAGAGATGGAAAATCCCGATCCGATACAAGGGAACCGAGTAAAATTGAGGGTGGTCAAGCCCTGGAAAGAGAGACTGTGCCATGTTCATCCTTGGAGATGCCCAAAACTCGACTGAGCAGCATTCATTTAATTGTGTGTGCTTTTAAGCCAAGTGCAGGACCAAATATCCCTCTGTCCTCTTTCAAGGTTGCAATTTCACATTTGATCTGTAGAAGAGTAGCTTTTAATGGAATCCTCTGTGGTGAGGTTCCTTGGGGAGCGAGGCACATGCCTGCTGTGCCCTGGTCCCAACCTTTTGGCACTCCTGGGTGCTCCTGGCTCCCCTCATCCCAGCTGGCAGGAGCACTGACATCCTCTGGGGAGCCCCTGATCCGTCAGGGGTCTGAGACACAGGGCTTGTTTCATCTCTGAGGAACAAATAAATCAAATGCAACTATTAAATCTGCTTAGGATTCCTTTGCAGGGATTCCCAGGCTGAGTCATGCCATTCGCAGTCAGTGACCCAACTTGTAATTAAGGGAGATGATAGACTCGGAACTTTTCCAAAACTAATTCATATTTAGCTCTCACTCTCCACAAATCGTGTGCACTATCAGCAGTATTTTATTGATTGCACTTTTTCATATTGAAAATTACTGGAGTATAGAGCCTTAATTTTGGGAAGGCTTTTAAAAGGTACTCAGGAACACAACTGACAGAGAAATTGAATTGTAGTCATTGGAACAGCTTTATGCAGAGGCAAGGAAAACTGAAGCCAAGCGTTGTCTGCTGCAGTCCTTTATTATAGATTGTTCCAAAGAGGGAAAAAATGAGAAACAAACTATCAACCTTATCTTGTTCAGCCCACAGAGCTCTTGCACTGTGGCATGGGCAGTGTCCACTTCCACAGTTTGGGTATTTGCAGGAAATTTCTCAGATATTTTGCAACTTTTCAGACAGTGGGTGTGGTGTGCTTACAGTTTTGATATAAGTATATATTTATATACTTACACATATACTTTATATACTTTATGTACTTATATATATTTATATACTTGTATATAAATTGTAAAATATATTATGAAGTATAATATATATAAAGTATAATATATATAAAATATATACTTAGTATATAAGTATATAGGAATATATAATATAATTATATATTCATATATACTTATTTATATAAGTATATAGGAATATATGATTATATATATTAAGTCTATATTTACATACTTAGCTTACATTAAATATTTATATTTCAGCATGTATTTTTATACTAGCATACATATACAATATTATTAATATTTATTCTGTATATTCAAGCCCATTGTTTAACACAGTGATGAGGCATCATGCTCATTTCCTATAGCCCTTGATTGTCCTAAGGAAATGTGATCCTGAAGGAAGGAAGTGCCAGGGTTCTTTTTGAGTGGCTGAAACTCGATTTTCTGTGAGAGGGGCCTTGTTGACTCCAAGGGTCTCCACTCAGCTGACTGGAGCTGAGCAGAGAAGTTCCCATAGAGAAAAACCTTGGAGAAGCTCCCACAGAGCAAATCAGTGCATGTGGGGATTGTGGATGCTCTCCCTCATCCCCATCAGAGGTAGCAGAAATTTGGAGCTCACTTTGAAGTGCCCTGGTCACTGCAGGCCGGGTAGGTTGTGGCTAATGCTGTGCTGTAGCCACGAGATTAATGCTGGATTTATTTTCAAACCAGTTAGTGGAGTAACTAGGGCCATGCATAATCACCTTCTTAAAAAAAACCAAAACAAAACCTGTCAGAAGTTTTATGCATAGTAAATGTGAAAGCTACAATATGGAATGAATTATCAAATGGCTCAAGTTCAGTGTCTCTTTGAAAGCTACAGGAGGGTGTGCAGAGGAAATTGCATTTGTATTTTACACCTGACAAATTGAATTACAGCAACAAATCTGTATCATTACAATTCAGAGACCAGGATTTCTTCTTGGAGCCTGGGTAATTAGAAGCAGAACTATACTTGAAGGTTCAAATTGGATTCTTAGAAAGAGTCCTTTACATGAATATGACCTATACAGAAATCAGTGTTTTCATCTCTTCTATTTTAAGAATTTTGAATCATAATGTAAAGTGACTCATCCATTATTTCCTCATCTCTTCATCAGCAAGACGCACAAGAAATTATTCCTTTGATTGTTTCTCTGCAAATGGGAAATCTTTACAGTTTCTTCTCTTTTCAGCAGGCATTCATAAATCCAATTAACATTAATGAGTCTCACATGTGTGCGTTGAGAGAGAAGCAAATGGACCTTTTGTCTCTCTGAGTGTGTGTTTAACTGCAGAAAATGAAATGGAGGAAAAGCTTTTGGTTAATAACGGGTTACCAAGTCAGGAGCTCCTGCCCCATTTTGCAGTAGCTAACACATTCCCCTGGTTCTGTCTCCCCTGTCAAGGGTCCTTGTAGGAGCTGTAAATGCAGGATGAGCAGTGCTGTTGGTGAGGTGGAGAGAGCTATTATTACCTCCAGTTCTAAGATTAATTACTAATAGGTCATGTTTTTAACGGAGCGGCAGGATTGCAGTGGGGTTAATGCAACTGTGCTTCTGTCTCATGACACAACTCCATGGGAACAGAGGTAGAAAAAGTAAAAAATATTAATAGCTCAGTGACCTATAAAGAAGAAATACTTAGTGCCCTTCTTTAGAGGTTCTGTTGTCTCTCTGAAGAGCAGGATTGATGCTGCAAGAAGTGGGTGACATTTTGTGTTATTCAGCAACATTTCTTGTTTACTTACAGGCGCTCTTAGAGCAGCTACGACTTTCCCAATGACACAGGAGGTCTTGATCAAGCTCAGTGCTGTTAGCAAGTGAATGGGGTCTTAGTAAATTAAATACTGCCTCTAGGAAAGCATCTGCTCCTGTTGCTGGCAAAACAGTCTGAGCACAGGGTATTTTGCTTAATTTAATTTGTTGCAAATTAGCACCAACATTTGATTACTGATTTGGGCATTGGGGTTGGGAAAGAGGACTCCAGTTGAGGAGACGTTTCCTTGGATTTGGCAGTGCTGAAGTTTGGGGTGGGGTGGGTGGTTCACAGCAGTGCCACAGCCCACCAGAAGTCCCACTGGGGTCCTCCCACAGTTCCCCCCACCCAAACCTGCTGTGTGTCCCCAGAAGACAGTCACAGCTGAAATGTGGAAAGGCTCCGAACAGCTCAGCATGGTATAAATACACTGAAACCATATGGTCTATCAGAATCATAATATCACTTCAGAGGTTTAGAAATAGTGTGTTTATTAGCTGTAATCACTTCAGAGTTTTCATTGAAGTGAATAGCTGTAAGTACTCAATATAGCTGTATTTCCATACAAACCTTTCTGCGGTGTGGTTTGGAATAGAGGGCACCATCATTCACCCAAAAAAAGAAGAGTAGAAGGCTCTTTGGGTATCCCCTGTGTCTGACAGCCATCCAGTGGATCATGATTATGCTTTGACAGAGCTATAGACTGACTGGCTCCATATGAGATGATCTAATGTGTACATTTATATCAGATGTTCTCTGCTTTAAAATAACTGTTGCTGCACTTCTCTGCCGTTAAGAATTTCCTGAAACTATTACTATTTTGCAACTGTGCTTCCTTTGTGTTATTTGAAAGGAAGCCCATTTTGTCCTGACTAATTGCCGTCTCCTCGATGGCTACATCCTTCAGATATTTGTAAGCTGTAAGAATCCTCATTACTTGCACCTTTTCCAAGCTTGGCATGCTCAGCTGTTTTCCTTTCTTTCATTTATCAGTTCCTCTGGTTTTGATGATGGTGTGGCTTTTGTTTGAACTCGCTCCAGCGCTTCAACACAAATCTATCAAAATGCCTCCCAGCAGTCTGTTTAAAAGGTGAAATGAGAAGAATTCCAGGGGTGTTGCTAGTGCTTCCTCGATGTGTAGGTACCTGGGGGGGTGGATTGTGCAGTCTGCCTTTATTGTGGCATGTGCTTGTGCTATACATAGTCTCACCAGCATCACTGGGACCACTCACTTCACTCTATTCTTATCATTTCCCTGTCCCTCCTCCACTCCCCAGATTCCTTGTCACAAATGCTGTGTTGGGCTGTGGGTTGAGTTTTTAGTTTCCTGCAGTCTCTGCTTGTGCTGTGACTTCTCTGTTGCCTTTGTTGCATCCATTAGAATTTTCAGCTTCTCAAGAAGGTGCTTTGATAAATTCTGGGTTAAAACACTTGTAAGATAGGCTTGTTTGTATTTTGTAAGAATAATGTGATCCTTGTCAGGACCTGACAGATTTATTTCCTTCTGCACTATTAATTGCTCTAAGTTGTGTATGTGTGTGGCTATATTTGTTCTTTCCTTGTGACAGAAGAGAATTAAACATGAATTACTTCTAGACAGAGACATAAGTTTTATTTCTGACTTCTTCGTCTTCTAATCTTTGTCTTCTTTTCCCCTGGTGTGGTTTTTTTCTCTCCCTGGCTTGGTGAGCATTTTGTGCTGTCCTGCCTGGTGCAAACCTCACCTTGGTGTTCCCATTCATTTTGTAGCACAGCTCTTTGACCTCCCAGGCAACTTTAGCTGACTTTCCTCATGTGATTTTTTTTGTTGGGGATGATCTGAATCCACTGAAGGTTTCATTTTTGGGGAAAAAAACCTCACTCAAATTTGCTACTTTCATGGCAAATATTTGGAAATAGATGCATTTTGTTTGACTTAGATCTCACTGTTGATTCTCATGTAGTTGTGCAGTTTAATTTTCTCAGTTTTCCACCCTGACCAGATTGTCATTCTCATCACTTACCTACTGCAGCCATCATTTCTTTATAGACTGAATTTTTCAAATGACAGACAGAATGATGCTGAGCTTCACAGCAGACAAATGCTAGTCACCCTAAATGCATTTTTACTTCCAAAAAAAATACAAGAGCAGTGAAGACATGTGGTTATTTAATCTGTAGAAGCATCTTGCTTTTGCAACATCCATTTCCCAGGGATGCTGTACACTGTGAGGCTGCAGATATACACATTATTGTCAACTTTTTCATAGCAGGATTAGCTCTTACACATCTGCCTGTCCTCTTTCACCCTTCCTGGCTGCAGGGGGGCACAGGACATAACTGGCTGTGAATTTGTGTTGCTCTGCTTTGGGGTGACCCTTCTGGTTTTTTCCCCCAAAAATGAAACCTTCAGTGGACTCAGATCATTCCCAAAAAATCAGGTAAGGAAAGTCAGCTAAAGTTGCCTGGGAGGTCAAAGAGCTGTGCTTCAAAATGAATGGGAACACCAAGATGAGGTTTGCACCAGGCAGGACAGCACAAAATGCTTTCACCCTGGCTGAAGTGCCAAGCCTGGCTGTGAAAGGAAGGAAAGGAAACACCATAAAACCTTAAAAGGCAGTGCTGATGAGCTGTTAAGCATACCTGAACACTTCAAAAAATGAAATAAAATCCTGGGGTACCAAGATTCCCTGGTGGGTGAGCGTTTTTAGGACAGAGCTCTGTATTTGAGAAGTACTTGGAAGAAAATAAACAGATCTAGTGATTGCTTTCCTTGAAGTCACTGAACACTTGTTTTAAGGGGGGGAAAAAAGTTAAACTTTAGTATTTTATGTTTCTTGCTGCTTTATTTCCATTTGCAACTGTGCTTCATTTGTCTTATTTGAAATTAAGCCCATTTTGTCCTGACTAATTGCTTTCTCCCATTTTTGTTCCATTTCTTTTGCATCCATGATTGGGAGGGCTGAGGGCTGCCTGTTATTGTGATACTTGTAAATGAGAAGATGATTTGTTAGATGCAGTTCTGTTATGGACCCTGCACTTCTTTGTCTGTCCTGGGCTTTTGCTCTGCTTTGTTTTTCTTTTTCATGCACCTTTTCCCATATTTTTGCTTTCTGCCCATTCCTCCCTTATGCTTGCCTTTTTTTAATTTTTTTTTTTGAGCTTTATGCTGTTTCATATCCCAGATCTTTCCAAGCTATTTTTCAGAACTGGATGCCATTTTAGAAGCAGATGAACTGCCTTTGCTCAGTCTGAAAATGAGAATTCCAGCTCTGAGCTTTTGTTTTGACATTTATGGTTTTTTGTCAGGAGTAAAGAAGTGTTTTTGATTATGTTGTAAGAATAAGGTCTCTAATACAGTCTTAATTGCTTTGCTTGTTACTTTGTTAGACCTGGTACAGATTTAATGATACCATTGCAGCTGGCATTTAGCTGATTGGAAAAACATGACAATTTTTGTATTTAGGTGTTGCAAATGAGAGAATGGTTTATGCTGCTCTTATTTTGCTGCTTATAATACACCCCATTTGTTCTTATATTCAGGTTGAACAAGTAGGGTGTGCTAGAATGATAGTGAAATTGTCTTCTAGAATTTTCTTGCAATAATTTTTCTTTTTTTTTTTTTTCTGGACAAGGAGATAATGGCAAAATTGAAGTCTGTTGTTTCAAACTGTTCTTCCTCATGATGGTGAACACTTCACCAGATTTGAATTCACTTTCAGGTCTGTAGGATAAAGACCTGAGCTTTTGTTCGTAACACAAAGACGCAAAGAAGTGATGAAAAAGTGATTTTGAAGAAATGAGAAGGGGTGAGGAAGCAAAGCAGGACTTGGCTGGTAACGGAGAGTATGGATTTCCTAATTTTCATTGCCAGGAATGCTGAGGTGAATCCAGTGGCTGGTAGCTGGAAGATGGGCTCTCCAGAGAAGTCTGTGACTCTCTGGCCATTTCTTGAACAGATCTGAAGGGCAGGATGTGGCTTTAATGAAATTGGGAATTGCTCCTTGTGTTGTACTTGTGAGCTACAAAAAGTCCAAAAATGAAGGAGTTGCTTTAAAGTGCATGCTGAAAATTTAAAATGGATTAAACTTCGCGTTTGCTGGAAGGCACAGATGAAAAACAAGATTGTGAAACTTTGGACCCTTCCTGTCAGATCTCATTAAAGCTTTCTTGATCAGTGTCCCTTTGCTTGTTCCAGCTTGTCTCCCTCAAGGACAGGATGTCCAGATGGCAGCAACCGTGCAGTACTCTGATAAACATGTTGTGTGTGGTAATTCTGTACCTGTAATTCCGTAATTCTGTGGGTGTGCACACACCCAGGTGCTGTGCATGGAGAATGGTCAGCTCTGAGCAGCCTGGCACCCTGTGCACTCCATTCATCACGCTGATGTTGGAGTGTGCAGGGAAGCTAAATGGCTGGAAAGCAGCTGCCTTGTTCAAAAAAGCCACTTAGTGAGACATTTACTAAGGAAGTAACATCTTGGAAAATATTTAGTGCCACTTGAAAAAGCAACTTTATGAAATATTTAGGAAACAGCTTCTTTGAGGGGGAAATCTAGCAGGTTTTTTGCGCAGTAATGTTCCCATCTTTTAATGTTGCAATCACTCAGCTGATTCAGGAAGAACATCTCTTCATTATTTAATGCTTAGAGTCACTTACCACCTATAAATACAGTTGGTACTGGAATATATAAATTGTTTAAAAGTGGCAGATATCAGGAGAGAACTGGCTTCCTTACACTGTTTTAAGTGTTAGACTAATAGTTTAGTGTGTCCAAATTGCTGCACAGGCAGGGATCATGGGCCTTTCTAGCACTTGAACACAGCACTCCTGACTGTCTTCAAGTAACCAAAAAGTGGGTTTTTTGGAAAGATTCATGCTTATGTAGTGCACATTTTGCCTGCTTAAGCTGCATTAAATGCCAATTTCACTATTATATTTATTCTCTTTTAATGAATACAGTGGCTTTTCTCTTTCCTTTAATGTTGCCTGCATGTAAATTTAATTAATCCCCTCATAAATACATACCTGCACTTCATCCTCTAACATCTAAGCTTTTGTTGTTAGTCTTGCAAACGCTTCTTTAGCATCAGACTTAAGTGTGATATTTTGAGACCAAGACATGTACCAGCCATTCCCGTCTCATCCTTCCTAAAGCCAAGTGTCTGTTTCACTCATTTTCAGTGTTTGTAACCACACATTACAAGTTGTCAGTAAGTGACAGCTTTTAAAATACGCTCCTGTCTTGCTTTTCCAGTAATAAAATGCACTGTAAATGAGATTTCTTGTATGGGCTGCTCCAGCTGGGCAGTGGTGAGTGAGTCACATCCTTATCTGGATGCTAGTATTTAATAGATATTTGTTTATATATCTGCCTTCTGATGCTTTAGGTGTATTTGAGCCAAAAAGAGCCCAAAGTTTGCTCCATTGCCTCCAGCTCAGGGCAGGCACAAGAACAGCTCATGGGTGTAACTTTCTGGGCTCTGGGAGCTGCCCTGATGTGACTTAAATGATGTAGAATTATTTTTGCCAGTGCCTGCATTGATAATTTATTGCAGAGAGAGGCTGCAGTTTGGAAGTGAATGACCTTTCCCCCATGTGTTGGTGTGATTTGTGTGGCAGTGCCATCACAGGGGAACTGGGTGGAATGAAACTCCTCCCTGTGATTCTACCCAAGTGCAAATTCAGCCACCAGCAAAGATCCGCACCAATGGCTGCCCTTGGATAGCTCTGGAACATGTGTGTTGGGTCTAGGAAATCAGATTCATCCCAATTTACAGTCAAGTCCCTGATCTGCTCATGGTACATGTTTATTTACAAGAGTTGCATCAAGCTAGAGATTCATCCCCTTGTGCAATTTCTTTATCATGTAGATGTGGCCATATGTCTGCATACAATGTAGGCTGAGCTATTTCCAGAATCAGGATTTTACTCTGTAAGATGAAAGTGCAATTAGATATTGTGCTTATAATAGTTACACTGTTTCCTTTGCAGTGTATCAGGTGACAAAGCAAGACACAATTCAAACATCTCACATTTTTTGTTATGTGCTTGCATGCAAACACTCCCTTTTGCACGGATGCCCACGAAGCACACAGAATTTCTTCCCTGTGTTGTTGGCAGTGTCAGTTTTAGCAAGTAAGGAGGCACAAGAGGAGCAGGACTGTAGAGAAGAGCAGCAAACCCCCGGTGTGTGTGCAATGATGGGCCTGAGGGCTTTCCTTCCTGCTGGCTCTGATCTGCCCCAGGGGGCTGAGGGGCCAGCAGCAGGTGTAATGTGCTGGGCAGATCCTGCAGAGCATCTTCCAGTGCCACTGGAGTGCTCCAGGACCTCTGCATGCTGTGGGGAATGAGAGCAGCTGGGATGGAAAATAAAGCACTGATGCAGACACATCTGCTGGTGTGCTCCCTTCTGCCAAACAGCCTTCTCTGGAAGCAGGTTTTTTTCTTTCAGGTGAGAGATGAAAGTGTGGGACAGGTGATGGTATGAAAGCCTGTAATGTCTTTATTAATTTATATTTGCAGTTGGGCTTGCTTTTTCTCCACTAGAATATTCATGTGTCCTTTGAAATTAATTGGTCTGCTCGTCATTAAAACCAGTGGGGATCTCATTTAGGTAAACACCCAAGAATTAAGCTTGCATGAAAAGTTCAAGCTATTCCAAGCATTTGAGAGCAGAATCAGTGGAGTTTCTGCCTGTCTGTTCCCCTTGGATTCTTTCTGGCTTCGTTTAGGGGTAATTGCATAGACAGGAAGAACTACACCTTCACCATCCATCCCTGCAGTCTCCAGATCCTCTCTTAGTGATTGCATCTTTAAGTAGTTTATCCTTTCCACCTCACTTTATTGAGCTGGGTTCACAAAACAAACCTTGTGATTTTTCACACTGCATATGTTTAATTCCTAATCTCTTTCCATTTAGGATTGTACAAACCAGGTCAGAAAAACAAAGGCCCAATCTTTAGAAATGTTATTTTAGGATAGTTAAGCCCTTAATGCTGTTCCATCTGACACCAGGCAGAATTCATTGTGGAAGTTCAGCAATTAAGTCGAATCACACGCTGTGCTCCAGGGCTGGCAGAGGAGCTTGGCACCAGCAATGCCCTCTTGCATTTCCTTAGCAGCTGTTCCCACACCACTGAGTCAAAATAACTTTGTGCCTCTGTCCAGCCTTCTCTAATCACCTCCCTGGGACCCAGGCATGGGGAAAAAATGGAATTAGTGTAAGGATTTAAAAGTGAATCAATAAATCCAAGGTGTCTCTGCTCTGTCTGTGGACAGGAGCTCTGGTGGGCACCGTGGGATGTCTGAAAGGTCTGACTGCTCTCACTTGTCTTGTGCAGATGGAATAGGGATTTCTCCTGGCTGCAGAGCTCCTGGTGTGGCCAGGGCAGTGAGTGTTACTGCTCCTCATCTATGTTCTTGTTTCAGAGCCTGCTCCTCGCCTTGCCAACCCAAGCAGCGAAGGTTGCTGCTCCAACTTCACCAGAGTTGGTGACAAAATGCCTGTTGACTTTAAAGCTCAGGCTCCTTCCTCTTGATGTTGACTGTTTGTGTGTGAGACTTTTTTCCCTGATTATGTAAAATCTGTGCAAATGTTTGCTTTAGATGATGGAATGTGTACAACGTGAACTTCTGGGACGTTACTGCTCGCTGTTGCTGCAGCAGAGTGCTGAGATCTGTACAAAAGGCTGCAGTAATTGTTAGAATATTGATGATTTCATGCATTGAGAGACTGATATTTTCTTCCTGAATTTCACAAATATATCTGTAGACTCCTGACTTTTTCAGAGAAAACCAGTAAATGGCCAAGCATGGTTTATGTATAAAAGTATTTTACACCGACAGCATTTTCCTGTTGAATGAAGTACAAGTTGCTTGTACATATTTTGAATTACAAGGTAGCAGGGTTGGTAGGGAGGCATTTTCCTGTTGCTGCTGATGTATAACCTGGGCTGGCAGCTCCCCTTAACAACTGCACATAACAGCCCTGAATGGGGTGCCTGTTACCTGCCTGTGCTGGCTCCTTCTGTTCAGCTGGCTTTTTGCCCACCTTAGAAATTACTCAATAAAAATTGAGTCAAATATATGAGCCTGGAGTGATCTTTGTAAAATCCCTCCCCAAGCACCTTCCTTGTTTTACCTGCAACATTTCCTGTTGTTCATGGGAACCCTAATGTTATCTGTGAAGTTCAAGTTGGAGGAAAAAAAGGACTGGCTTTTCTCAGTTATAAAGAAGAGGATCAACCTGATTTTCTAATAGATGTGTAAGGTGAAGGAATAATACACAAATTTTCATATGAACTCAAAGTTTAATAGTGGCATAGCTAGAAACAGTCATTTATGAACCACTAATGTTGATGGAGAGGGGGGAAATGTTGAGTTATGAGAATGAGCAAGACCTGAAATTACAGCTCCAGTGACATTATTTTAAAAGAAAAATCAAACCAAATCCAAACAGATCTTAATTTCTTTTGGCTTTAGTAAATATTGTGTCGGTTGTAAATGCACACTTCTAGGGAAAAACTGTCTGTAATGGTGTATATTTCAGAATATTTTGGTAAAAGTGTCACCACTATGACTACTTGCTGCCACTCCTTATAGGTGTTCTGAAAACCTGGGGTTTGGTGGATTTTGTTTGGTTGGACTTTTTTGTTTGTGTTTTTTGTTTAACTGGGGGTTTTTTTCTTCCCCATTTTCTGTTCCTAGCTGTAGATTTAGATGGAGAAAGACTTGTGCCTGGGCTCAGTTTTTCCAGGTGCACCTGAGGAGGATGGTTTGGCTCTGGCTCAAAGCGAGCATAAGGACAGGAGCAGTTCAGCACAGCTGGGTGCAGGAGCGGGGAGCCAAAGCCTGGAAATAGCCCTTGGCCATGTCCTGGCAGGCAGGAGCTGCATCTGATGACTCCCAGGCAGGGTGGGAGGGTGCTGCAGCGTCTTTGTCGTATGACATTGGAGAAACCTTGAGCTGATCTCATTTTCTTTGCCAAAAAGTGGTTTATTAAAAGCACTTTTGTGTTGCAGCTCCTCGCGATTCCAATAGAAAATTCCTGTAATTGAAATGAAGCTGCTTTGGTCTGTATCCTGAATGCATCTGTTTGAAAAAAAAAAATGGGGGAGAGGGAAGAAGTGTTAGAGGAGATAATTAGAGAAAAACTAATTAAATGCATCTCTTTGTATTTTTATGATCTCACTTTGGGAAAAAATGTATATTTAATACTTTTCACTACTGCCCTCTTCTCTCCTGCTCTCCTCTATTTCGTTTCAAAGATGCAAGTGTTTTATGAGAGAAGATTCTAAAATATATTTTCAATGCTTTGAGATAATTCTAAATATTCGTCTTTTTTACCAGTTGACTGGACTCTAATCTTCTTGAATGCAAATTCTGATTAGGGCATTCAGATATATGAAAGGCCCGAGATGCATTTAAGCAACAGACTCGGTCTGAATTATTTTTCTCTCAATCTCTTAAAAAATTCCAGTATCTGCTAAATACTTGGAATGTCTTTGAGAGATCAGAAATTCCCAATACCTGATGAGCATTCCTGGATGCTTGAGGTTCAAGCAGCCAAATGCTTGGCAGAGGAGACAGATCCCTCTTGCCTGTGTCCAGACTTAATACTTGTATATTTTGGTCTCATGGAAAGCCAGCAGAGTACACATGCAGGCAGTTCCGCATGGAAAGCAAAAATGGGGAGAAACTTGCCATTTTCCATGATGATTTAAAAGCTGCAAAGCTGTGATAAAGTCATTATTACTGTTCTTTGCACGTGATGTTTGTTGGCAGGGAAAATGTTCCCCACGGGCTGCTCCCAAACTCCTGACACACCTTCAGCCCAGTTATCTGTAGTCCCATGGGAACACAGGTCTCAGTTTTTAGGGGTAAGAAAATAAAAAGGAGTAATAATACAGAACTGAAACAAGACTCTCTCCCCACCCCTCAAAACCCCAAACAACCCAACCCCCCAAATTCAACAGGATTTTTAGACAGGAAACACAATGAGAACACAAGAGCTCATCAGCTCCTTTATTTTTGTCTTGTTGGGCTGGAGAAGTGGAGAATTTGCCCTTTTCCCTGTGTTTGGAATGTGAGTGGATTCTCATCTCAGAGTGAGCTCTTCTCTACCCTGCTGTGGGGAGTCTCTTTTGCTTTGACCTGTTCTGCTCTTTTCAGGTTGCTCACAAGGCCTTGGATTTTTGCTTGGTTTTGGTTTTCCTTCTTTTTAATTTTTAATTCAAAATCTAGCCATGGAGTTTAGGGCATATAGTATTAATATATGGTAGTTTAAAATTACAGCACCTTCTTTTTTCCCCTCCCTGCAGATCCCTCAGTAATTACAAGAAGGATAGATTATTTTATCTACAGCTTTTCCAGGCACAGTAATTTAGTCAAGAAGGTCACCTCTTTGCTCCTATTCAAAAATCTGGTTTTGCAACTTTAACATTGTGTATTCCTGTGAGTATTAGCCTAATAAGAGAAATAGAGAGAAAACTGAAATTACTTTGTGGAGGTCTGATAAGGATGGAAGAGTTTGTTAGGTGTTGTTAAGATAATAACTATTTTACATTAATATACCTTATTGACAAGTTACAAATAAATCAGCCTGGAAGTAAGGTAATCGTAGCAGGCTACACAGCAGGTTTAAAGTAAATGTTCCTGGAAATGCACAGTGTGAGCAGAGTCCCACTCATCCCTGACACAGAACTTTGAAAGAGATGCTGGTGTTTCATATTCCTGTCTTTTATTACTAAATAATGAACACATAGACACAGTGTGCCTCGTGTCAAGAGTTTTTTTGTGGGCTGTAGAGAATCGCTGACAATTCTGGCTGGCTTGCACACAAAGACTTTTTACTGGCTTTATATTTTTTTTATGTCTATCTGAATGCAGTTTCTTTGGGGAACAGTTGGGATGAATTCTGGGCTGGATGGCAGACATTTTCAGCTCAGAAGACAGGTATTAGTCAACTTTGGGCAAATAAAGCAGGAACAGAATTTTGCTGTTGGGTGGAGGATGGCACGGTTCTCTCCCTAGTTTGTGCAGACTTCCTTTGAGTTCTGTGCCAAGCTCAGAAACATGTTTGGATGCAGCACAGATCTCACTCTACACTGGAATGTGAAAGGATAGCTCTGGGCAGTGGAGTTGGTATCCAATCACACACAGCCTGTCTGTGTCAGCCTCAAACTACAGCTGCTATTTTCTGTCCTGCCAGGAGCACAAATCCAGCATGAAATCCCTTTCACCTCTGCCTTCAGGTGTGAGCCAGCCCAGGCTGGAACTCCAGCAGGGATTTGGTGGCATGCAGGTTTGGCATCCATGAACAGGGATGGCGGCATCTTGGGCATCATCCACCTTGGATGAATGGGATCTGCAGTGTCATCCTTGCTTTAAGAGTAAGGGAGTAGAGGGCTGATTCCTGAGAAGCAGAGGAGGAGGGCTGGAAATACAAGCTTTGTTCTTAAAAGGCTCTCATGAATCATAGCTCACCTCCATCTATGCTGTGGCCAGCTGTCCACTGTGATGAAATCATAAATATGTGGGGTTTTTTGGGAGCTGGCAAAGGATTTTTGTGTTAGAGATCCATGATTACATGATTTAGGTTTGTATCTTATATGCCCTCAATTTTAACAACTTTTGGAGGCTATAGCAGCCTTAAGAATGCTCTGAGTACTGTCAAATTGTTGGATTAGAGGCAAATGAGATGGGAAATAATCAGTATGAGCTGCTGAGGTAAGATGGGGTGGGTTAGAATGGATTTTGGGGTTTGGCTGTGTTAGCTGCCATCAGCAAGTTGGGGAATGAGAAGAAAATATACAACCATTTGTGTATTTTTTCAATCATATTGTTATTGTTGCACTGGAATGGAAAAGGGCCAATGTGTTCTTTAGGGCTGTTGTAAAGGGGAATTAAAAATACTACAGCAGGTATTTTTACAGAGAAGAGTGTGGAGATGCCAGGGAAGAGCTGCCTGTGACCTGGCTGAGGATTGGGTACAGTTACAGCACCTCAGGGGAGACAGAGAGTAAAGGTTTGTTCATGGGTTTGTCCAGAGGGACACTTTCCCAGGAGAGGGAACTGCACCTGGGAACAGCCCTGACAGCTCAGCTGGCTGATACCAGGGCAGCCTAATGGGCTCATGCTTTCATTCCCAAGGAATTTAAATTCCACTGTATTCAATTTTTAGTTCCTATCAGTGCCATAATTTGAAGCAGCCTAAACTGATTATTTTATAGTATAGATTCACATATTTGATTTAGACTATTACTTTAAAGTTTAATGTGTCTGATTTAGTCTCTCACAGTATAAACCAACATTTAAAAAAGGACACAGCTCAAGGAGAAGCTAGTCAGCCATGGCTCAGGTGTCTGTTCTTACAGCTATTCAATACTGCTTCATCCCTCTGACTGATGAAGGCATTTTGGACTTTGCCTTAGACGGATGTTCTCTTTTCCTCTCCAGTGTTTATTTGTTCCTCCAAGCTTTCCACTTTTAATATTTTTTCTTCAGTTGTGTAAATCAGGTTTTCCCAAATCCTGGATTTGTGGGGATGGGCACACATGTAAAGCTGGTTGTGTATTTGGCTTGACAAACTAGAAAGGAAAAATTACTGAACAGTTTAACTGGGAAATAAAAGTAATGTATATTTGGGCAGTTCTTTATCTTCTCCAGTGTGGGGGAAATCTGACATGGCACAATATTCAGTTACCACACTATCCCCTATTGCTTGCCGTATTGATAATGTAGAGATTAAAAGGAAAACCCCAAAGAATGAAGGAATATGAGAAAAGTATGAAGCAGGATACTTTCTCTGCGATTTTAGGTCTGTTAAAACATCCACCACACCGGGGCAGCAGTCAGCAAGCGTAGGTTGTCTGAGCTCCTGCTTCTGCCTCCGGTGGTGGGGAATGTTTGGCATTCTGGAGGAGACCAGCGATTGATTTTGGTCGCCTGTGTGGTTTCTTTTGAGGCATGCTCATCTTCTGATCTAGCAGGATTTTCCTAACTGCTCGGGTTGGTGCGTATGGCGGGGAGAAAAGATAAAGAAATGTGTTACCAGCTGATGCTCCTGTCAGCATCTCTGCCTGCAGTGTTCTCATCCAGGTTGTGAGAGGCATTTTGTGGATATGCACGTGGTAAATCAGCCATGTCTGCTTATCTGCCAATGGGAAATCTTTAAGTTCTCCTATTTCCTTCTCCTTTGGATTGCTGATGTTCAAAAGGCGATTTTCTCATTATAACCTGTGGTTAGAAGGGGGTTTGCCGGCATTACAGGCTAGGTTCATTTTCACACCTCCAAGGTTCATATTGAATGTTAAATCCTGGTGACAACTGTGAGGTTTTGTGCCATTGACTCTTCAGAGTATGTGGTAGGAACCTGATGGATGAATGGTACACTGCAGGCTCCAGAGGCTCCTTCCATTGCTTTTGCTTTCATTGAGTCCCAAACCTCATTGAGAATGGGCCAGGGTATGAGCAGGAGTGTTTGTGTGTATTATTTCACATTGGTTTGAAATGGTGTTAGCATTCTGATAGCCTCACTGATAAAGTGTTGGGGTGGTTTTTTTGAGATTAAGCAGTTATTTTGATCTTTTTAGAACTCATTTTAATGGACTAAAGGAAATTTTATTTCCAAAAAAAAAAAGCCATCAGCAGAAAATTCAGCTTGTCACAGTTCAGTAGATGCCTTAATAGAAGAAAGGCTTCTGTAATATTATTTAAATGGCTCAAAATAAATAAGTGCATGAGAAAAGCAAAAGTCTTAGGTGAAGTATTTTGCAACATGTGCTCTCAGGCTTAATCATGCCTATCATGCTCTTGAGGAGGCTGCTGGGATTTACATGTGAATTGAGGGAGTTCATTATGTACCTAATGACTCTTTCAGGTTTGGTCCTTATATTTTAAAGCAGTTGTTATCCTCTGTAGATCTATAGCACTGATTTAAACTATTGTGTGACAAATCCCATTAAGGTGATGAGTTTGTTATAATCTGTAATAAATCCTTTTGGAAACGTCGTGATTATCCCTGATGTTCTCTCAGCCCATAGATTCTATCACGCAGTGAAAGTAAATTAGTCTGGTGAGGGAGAGAAAATGAGGAAGAATCTGAAAGTCACATGTACAGTAAAGCATGGAGTGTCTAAAGAATGAATATGAGTGTCCTTTTGATTGATAACATATCATCAGAGCATTATATTAATAACCAGAGGGAAAGTAATTTATTCTTCTTTTTTCTGTTTTGGAAAGGCAGCACTGGATATGCCCCTGGTTTTAGTCTCCATGCACATTTCCCTGCATTGTGTACACTGTCCTGAAATGGTTACTCACTCTTCTCTGCATGTTGAGAAGATGGACAATTGAATACCAACATGTAAAGAAATCCTGATTTTTGTACTTACACCTTGTGTATGTGGCAAGGAGCCAGTAAAAAGTCTGACCTAGGATGACTGAAGCGTCTGGCTGCAACATTATTGAGGAAAAAATGCAGTGCAAACATGGGAAAAAATGTAGTAATGTAGATAAATTAATTAATCTCTGGATGTCTTGGTAAGAGGCCCAACTTATTTGTAATAAATCTTGGAGCTTTTTCAAGAGGGAAGTTCTTTTGAACTGTCAGCTTGTATGTATGTCTAACAAAACCTATAATTAGATTGGCATAGTGAGTAGGTTCTGGCTTCACAGTATTGAGAATGCACAGTGGTTTCACCAGACTGAGGATGCAATATGAGTTCTGTTGATGTCAATAAAATGTGTATAAATGTTAGTAGGGTTAGTATTTTATCTAAAAGTATGTACCAGAATTGGCTGCTAGTAGCTGGTTCTGTGTATTAAAATTAATTTAAATATTATATTATTGTTTAAGTGACTTGCAAATCTTGTATTAAGTAGGAATGAACTATCCATTCCTGTTTTATCTTCCTAAAATAATTACAGGGAGAATGTTTTCTCCAAAAAGCCAAGTCCAGTGTCTACATACATTGGCATTGATTATCATCCATCTGTAGTTATGCATGGGTAAAATACTGTAGGTGTGTATGTTTTTAAGTATATACAGGTGTCCTGTAACTTATAACCTTTGGCTCCATAGTTTAGTATATCCCTCAATTACTGGCACAGATATTTTATTGTTATTAACCTGCTTTGTTCTGCCCGTGTCAAACCCTTCAATGTTATGTTTTGGGAAATCTGCTTTGAGTGGTCCTCACTGCTTTAAAGCCAGAAGGGTCAGTAAAATGCAGGTGCATTCCAATGTCCAAACATATTAATATTTTGTGTTCTTTTCTTGGTTTTTTTTTTTTTTTGGTTTTTTTTTTTTTTTTTTTTTTTTTTTTTTTTTAGGTTTTTGTTTGTTTTCCCAATGAGAATATATCGGACGACAAAATGTCTCTGCCAAGCAAAGATTATACAACGTTTTAGTCTTCAATTTTCTCCTGCTTTAAGCTCTAAGTGGCACCTCCAGACTGTCTGATGAGCAATGAACAGGGCACAGAAGAGTCATTGTACTGTGTAATTTATTTTCTTTTCCCTTTGAATTTGATGTGTTGGAAGCAGGGCTGTGTGTAGAAGGGTGAGGGGTTAATGTGTGTTTTCCAGGATGGGTTAAAGGAGGGGTGGGAGAGAAGAGTGAGGAAAGGCTGGAGATGTGCAGGGATGGTTTTATGTTATTTTTAAGGCTGAATCATGAAGGGAAAGTTTGTTGTTCCTGTAATCTGCCAATTAATAGTTTTCACTGTTTGTTTGGAGGTTTACCAGCAGTAGGTGGGAAATGCCAAATAATGAAAATGTCTCTTGAAATAATGTTATTTCTAGCAGGGCTCTGGCCAAAGCCTTCTACCCAGCTCCTGTTGCACCCCCTCACTGAGTGCAGGAACTGGGAAATCCTGTAGGAACTTGTGTTGTGCAGAGAAGTGTTCCACAGTCTGGCTGGTCCTGAGGTCAAAGTAAGGCTGCTATTTAAACCAGAAAAAGAAAATTCTTACTGAATATCCTGCTCATTGCGTTGCTCCTAAATGTCTTGGAAACAGATCCAAAGCTCCAGAAAATTCCTCTGTAAAGTTCCTTTGGGTTTTTTGAGGACTTTGTCAGAGGATCTTAACAGTCTATTTTTGAAATTTGGTGTCTATTACCACTGATGTTTTTTTTATTTAATTTTATTATTAGTTTTTCCTTTTGACAAGGTAGCAGTTCTGTGCCTGGGACTCTCTAGGTGTTTTCATGGCTTGCTATCTCCAGCATAACTCAGCAGACTCCAGCAACTTTTGTTACAGCTAGTCCTTTTCTTTTTTTGCAGTTATTAGGTTTGTGTGTATTAGATTGTATTTTGCCAAACAAACCCTCCAGGATTCTGTGCGTATTGAAGTGATGCTAAATGTTGGTCATTTAGGAGGAGCTGTCATTCTGCTGTATTTTTATACTGCAGCTCCTTGAGAAAAAAAAATTATTGACTATGTTCACAATATTTAGTCACGCATTTTTCCTCCTAAATTTAGGAGGCAGTATCTTTCATGTACCCTCTTTCAATCACTCTCTGTTTCTAATTTTCTCTCTCACATAGTATTTAATTTCCATGACCTTCCATTTGCAATTACTGGGTATCCTAGAGAAAGAAATGACCAAGAGTAGTAGGTAGCACTTTCCCAAGATTATTTATTTTTCCCCAATTTGCTCTGACTATTGTAGCAGTTCCTGAAATCATCTGACCAGAAATTTCCGTGTCCTTTGAGAGGAAGAGGCAAGATATCGGGAGAAAAGTTGATCTGTCCTTGGAGATGCCTGTTTGAAGCCTTTAAAATAATGGAGATCTACTTTTACTCATCAGGCTTTCAATTTCTCAGTTGAAAACTCCCAAATTGACCTCTGAGTGTTTCAAAAGCAATCTCAAAACACTTAACCCAAAACTTCCAAGCATCTTCCAGCCTGCTCCATGGATGGGCAGGTGTTTCACCATCACCACTGCTCTCTAGGAAAAGATTTCTGCTGCTCAATCCTGGTTTGTGTCCCTGCTAATTCCCAAAAAGCCTCACACCCACTCAGGGCTGCCTGGTGTGCTGAGGATGCTTGTACAGCAGTGAGCTGATGGGAGCAGCTCTTTACTGGGGGGTTATTTCCTTGGGTGCTATAATGTTTCATTAGAAGACTTCAGACCATCTGAAATGCAGAAATGTGGTCCATTAGGTAAATGGGGAGTTTGTGACCTTTGTGTCTTGGTTTTCCACTGGTATTTATTCCAGCCACGTTAATAGGTTTGCAGGGCTTTGTGCTCTGAATTGCATTTGAAAATTTTCATGTTAATAAATTTGGCCTGGGTGTGAGGAGAAACTTTAGGAATTTAGGTGCTTGCCTATTTCCAGGTTTAGATGGCTGGTATGATTGTTATGAGTCTTGCTCATGGCAAAACTGTGGTTAATCCTTACAGCTTCCAAAATGTTTGGAATCATAAGTGTGAGTTTGTGGGTTGTCTCTTGATATTTATCTATTCATTTCTAAGGAAGCACTTCCTTTATTTTTACCATCTGTCCTCATAACCAAGCAATGTTGGTTCCAGGCAGCTTGAACATGTCCTTGCTTTAAGTTAAGCAATAAATATGGTGACATGTCCCTGTTTGAAGTTAAGCAATAAATGTGGTGGTCTCTTTGCTGGTGTAGATATGGATCTGACGGCTCCTTGAGCAGCAGCAGGGGGACTGGTGTCTCTCCAGGGATATTTTGTGCCCTGTGAGGTGTGGGAGGCTCTCCACCCCATGGTTTGGGGCTCATCCTGGGCTTTGGGTGATGAAAACTCTGCCTTGTTCTCCAAGCCAGTGACTGGGAGCTGCTCTTGGATCTGATTCAGCTGGGGTGGAACCCCTGGAGAATAAATATTGCCTGGGAGAGCAGGGAGCTCTGAGAGACCTATGAGATGTGACAGCATTCTGCTTAGCTGATAAATTGCAGTGTAGCAGGAAGGATGCTACAATGAGTATTGATTTCTTTTGTGCATGGAACTCATTTTGCTCCAGCTTGTGAATTGCCTTCATGAGCTGACAATCCATTAAGGATCACTTTGTGTGTCTCTTCCTTCATTATTGCTTCTTTTACTGCTTTCTGCTTTACTGCCTTTAAAATACATTGTCAAGGCAAAAGTAAAATAGGTACAGGAGAAACTCTAATAGGAGCAAAGCAATTTGGCTTTTGGTAAATTACTTTATTGCAAAAAATATTTTACTGAGGGACAACCTGCAAAGACAATTTCAAGGAGCTAAACATATTATATTAAAATTATTTTAGAGTAGGGCAGCTCACTTAATGACTGTAATTTTGTGTCATAAAATGCACCTTTTATTGTAAGGTCTTTTTTTTTTCCTTGGTCTGAAGACCTAAAATATCAGTTTTATGTGGACCTAATTTACTTTTGTCCATTCTACATGGCCAGTTGGTGCCCCATATTCTGAATATGTGCCAATGATGCCTTCAGAGATGCAATGCTTGATTTTTTTCATGGACTGGAGAGTTGCTGCTTTTTAATCAGAGTAAACAGGGAAGCACATTGTTCCTCTGCATTAAGTTTTTACTACTTCAAGGAGTAAATAGGGAAATTGTATGTTCCTATACATTAATTTTTTGCTGTTTCAAGGAAGTAGACAAGCTTTGTGACACAAATGCATTAATGGTAAAATCCTATTTTTTTTCTCAAAAACGTGGTATTTTCTTTGGTCATGTAATCACGTTGATTAGGTTTTGTCATTATATCAAGGGTTGGAATTAAGAATGTCTTGGTAAGGTTATCAAATGTTATCAAGTGTTATCAAAAGTTTTCAAATCAAAAGACTAGGAAATTAAGAGGACCAGTGCATTGTACTCCATTATGGCAGGAAGTGTATTATTTTTGTCACCAAGATAATTTTTAAACTTATAATAACTTGCCATCTGCATTTGTTTTGTATCCTTTGTGAGCTGTTTTGTTTGGTATTGAGGCAAGTTTTGTCCTGCCCTAGGTCTCCTTCTGTTAGGAGTATCCCAGTGTCAGGGATGGATGCTGCCTCTCTGCAGAGTGGTTTTGGTTTGTGTTCTGCTGGTGGAGAGCCCCACTGGGGAGCTGGACTCTGCCTTTTTAGGAAACAGATGTTGCTCTTCAAAGCCGCTTTAAAACACCACAGCTAACATGTCCTGTGGCCATTGAAATTTAGTTTAATGTAGCCAGTTACACAAGCAGGGTGGCTTTCACACTGCAGGATTTTTTCTGGATTTCTGGTTTTGTCCCCCGGCTGGGACATTTGTGTGGAGCTCTGATTCATCTGCCTCCTGCAGCTCCCGGGTTCTGCTGCCAGGAGCCTTGGCCCTGCTTGCTGCCAGCAGCTCTGTGCTGGGCACTGACCTCATTGATGGCATCCCCTGGCTCTCAGAGCAGTGCTGCTCACTCAGCTCTGCCCCAGAGTGGCTCCAAGTGCATTAGGATGAGCTTTGTGCAAGTGCTTGGCCAGGCTCTTGATATTTCTTCTTTTCCTCCCATCTCTTCTTCCTTACACTTTTAGCACTGGCTGATCTCTATCTTCCCATTTCTCCTGAGGAGTTAGGTTCTAGTCTCTATCTATTATAAAATAATAGCAATTTAAGCCAATAAGCACCACCTGGAAACTTGATTGTGTCTTGGCTTGCTTGGAAGGCCATGGCAAAGGTGCAGAGGTAAAATGAATGTTTGCTCTCCTTGAAACACTTGGTGGTGTGGGGTGCATTACAGGTCTCCAGCCCCATCTCAGGAGAGGAAAAGAATGAGTTAGATTAGGATTTCCAGGGTGAGGTTTTCTGGAATAGACTTAAATCTGCCTTTTCTCTATGCCATACAGATGAATTTGGGATTATTAATTGATGTACAAGTGAACAAAACTGGTGACCACTCCCCCAGCTGCACATGCCAAATCAGGAAAGTCTCAGTTTGGTAAATTAGTTCTTGTGCAAATAATCTTCCAGCTTCTTTACTAAGGTCTTTTTTTGTAGTAAACCATGCTCTTCTGCTGATAGGATTAAACACTTGTAACTACTGGACTGAGGAAGTGGCTCTAACTATACCTGCATGGATCCTTTAAAAACATAATATATTTTAGGAAATACATAGAAGAGAGCTTGGATGCTGTTTATAAACTCAGCAGCACATATTTTATTTTATATTTGCGTTGACCTGACTTTATTGTTTGGCATTCAGTTAGCTTTGTATTTCCTTAATAACAACTTTTTGTTATTTTGTTCCGTCTTGGTTTTTTTTTCAATTTTACTAATGGGAAGAGCTTTTTGTTTTGGGATTTTTTAGTTTTTGGTTGTTCTTTTCCTCTTTTTTTTTATTTTTTTTGTGTGGGGGAATCTGACTTTAATTGGTGTGTACTACTACAGCATTCACTTTTTTTTATTTGTTTAGGGTCAAATCCTTGGCCATGTCCATGGAGCATCAAGAGACACAGAAATAAGAGGTTTGTGCCATTTCTGCATCCCATTGAGTGTCAGGGGGGCTGGAGGCACCGGCTCCGTGCTCAGGTCCTGTGTCAGCGGAGCTTTCCTCAATTTATTCTCCTCCTTTCTGGGGCTCACTCAGGCAGTCACATGGATGGCTGGGGCTGGAATCATCTGTGGATTGGGCTGTAATTTGCTGGCAGTCCTCTCAGGACTCCTGTGGAGGATGGTTAGAGAGCAGCTGCTCGTTCTCTTGCCCTGTGTGCATCTCCCCCCAGCCTGAGCCCTCTGCTGTTTTCCCTGCTGGGTGTTGTGGGCCCAGCCGTGGTTGCATTCGCAGCATCGCCGCTGTGAGCTCAGAGCTGCTGAAATCAGTTTTCACCTCTGTCCTCCTGCTGGTGTGTGTTAAACGTGATGAGTTTTTGCTGTGTAAGTGTGTGTGTGTGTGTGTGTGTCTTCTGCAACAAATCAGCAGCAGCTCCTTTGGTGTGGATTTGGGGTACTGGATAAACTCAATATCCCCATTGTCAGCCAAATGGAGTTAAGGCCCTGGTTTTGTGCTGGAGTCATAAAACTGGCATAGATAGACTGGAAGACTGGTTTTTGGTTTAAAATATGGGGTTGCTTGAATTTAATACATGCAGTACACACCTGTGTTAAATAAAAATTAGGAACTGTAAACTCAACATATGAGTATAAAAGCTCTACATGTAAGTATAAAAAACTACTTTACATATGAGTATAAAAACTGAACACAGGAGTATAAAAACTCTACAGTAAGCATAATGCTCCCCCCCCACAAAAAAGAAATAATTCTGAGGTGTGGAATGTATATTGCAAGATGCTGTAGCAGTCCACCTTAGTTTTACCTAAGTATTTAGTAGTAAGAAATGCAGTAGTTGCGTATTTCTTCACAAAGAATAAATATTTTTCTTAAATAAAAAAGGTAAACTGAACCTGGTGAGGCCTTTCAGTGGGCTCTTACAGGCCATAGCCAGAAGTTGATGGAGCAGTGGTGGGCAGAATGGAAAAAAAAAGAAAGTCTTATTTCAATTGAAAAATCCTTTTATCTTTTTACTTACCACTTGTCACACAGGCAATCTCCCCATGCCTTTTGCATTTGTTCTGATGTGCTGGCTACTATTGTTTCTGTTTTTGTTTGTGCAGAAGTAGTCAGCAGTTCTTGTGGTTTTCTCCTAATGCCATTGCTGATTGCTAGACCTGTGCCTCAGCCAAAATCAGCATATTTCCATAAAATCATAGTTTATGATTTAGAGGATTGAACCTGGTAGCTCCTCAAACTCTTAGGTTAGTTCTTCTGTATTCGCAGTGTATTAATGTAATAGTTTCTCTGTCAGATAATGAATAAAAAAACTTTTTAGAAATATTTTTCCACAAAGTCATTAATCTCCCAATTTCTACTGTTACCAACTGTAAGGTTACAAGGATTATGCAAGGAGAACAAATTACTGCTGAAGTGTTTGGTGATGTATTTTCTCCTTACAGACATTAAACCTCTGTAAGTTTGTGATTGACCACTTTTGTTTTTAACATCCCTTTGCCTAAAGGAAACTCACTGCTGAAAGATAAAAGAAAAATAGCTTTAGTACCATGCTTGGATGAAGCAGGTCTGCTTTTGATTTATATTTATTGAAAATCTTGCTGAGTGTTAGCTTGTGCTTACCATTCCTAACAGGCTCTTTTAGGCTGGGATAGACTTTGATGGCTGAGCGTGCCAGTGAGCTGGACATGCAAAAACTGCATGTGTGGTGTTTTGTGGCACTTGTGGGAAGGTTTAGTGTTTGTACCATCCACAGCAGTTTGTTCTGTACAAAACTAAACCCAACACAAAGCCGTGACTTCCCCCAGGCTGAGCTTTATACACACAGCAGATAAGAAGCAATGTGGGCTCAGACTCCACAATTCCCATTGCCAAATGAAAGTGGGAGGTCTAAAGGAAGCAGAGAAATCATAAAAAATAACCCTTTCAAGGGGAAAAGTACTAATTTCCCTCTAATTGTAATGAAAAGAGCAGAGCAGATGTTTGCCAGGTGAGGCAGGTGATGTGTGTCCTTGTGTGAACCTGGCCAGGGCACAAGGATGCCCAGGGCCAGGGCAAGGCAAATACCTGAAGCTGTGGATGCTGGGACAGGACAAACTCCTTGGTCCCTGTGCTTGGAGTGTGCCCTGGGATGCAGGGCTGTCAATTTTAGGGGATATTGACACCTTTCAGTAAAATTCCTTTAAATTCTCCTTGGGAAATTTTGATTTCTTAAATCTGTATTTTTTTTTTTTTTGTGAGGTGTGCTGTTCAAGATGCATCTAGCCAGTCTGAATAAATAAAATCATTAGCACAAAATGCATCATTAATTCAATTTGAATTTTATTCAGATTGCCTTGAATTCAGGTTTCATTACTAGTGAGCTGATTGCCTTAATTCAGTTTTATACAACAATAATTTAAAATACTTTGAATATAAGTTTCCTTTATAGTGTTATGCTACTGAGAAGGAGTGTAATAAGTGCATAACTTAGAAAAATAATAATAATTGAAACAATAATAATTGAAATAATATGGAAACAATAAAAAGGGCAGGGGAAATTTAAGGGAAAAGTTATTTTTTAAGTAACTTTCAGTAACGCAGGTTTAAAATATTTAAATCTCTTAACTGTGGTTGTTTGGACTGGTTTAACTGTACAGCAGCTAAGTTAATGGAAGTTTATCTTACATTTTTGCAGTATTTATAGTGAAATGCTTGTCCTTTGTTCTGAAGTTCTCAGTTTTTAGGGTGACATAGATACTGAAATTCCTTTTACCCATGTGTCAGGCTGGTCTGCAAGGTGATGACTGGAAGTTGGGGATTAAGAAAACATTCAGCATTACTTGTTCAGAACTGTGATAGCTTTGCCAACAAAAAAAGCACAGAAATTACAGAAATAGCTGTAATTCTGATTCTGTGGTAAGATGCTACTGGACTTACCAGGTCTTTTAATTTGTATTACTTGTTCTTTGAATTAAAATGTGTATTTGGTCATTAAGGCATGTGGTCAGGTTTTATTCTGATATCCTTCAGCAGTTTTGGAGGTGACAGGTTCATGTGGGGACTGTGTTGCCATGGTCCAGATGGAAAGAACATGCAAATGTTTGAGGAGACCCCTGTGAGGCTGCTTTGTGCTTCAGTGAGGATGCTGGCTTTGATTTCTGTGGCTCAGTGATTTCACCTGGATGCAGGAGAAGTGAATGCACCTCGTGAATTTATCCTTGACCTTGAACAGGGAAGTAAAAACCATAAATTTAGATATGAACACAATTAGCAACTATCAAACCCCCTGAGTTACTGTAGCTTCCATTATCTGTGGTGGAAAAAACAAAAACAAAACAAAGAAAAACATTTTTATTTATTTATTTTACATGCTTTTGTTTTGTTGTATATATCCTTGGGAAAGTAAACTATCTGTGGCACACTGATTAGTGGGATGGGACCACAATTTTTGTCTGTTGGCTTAAGGAGCTAGTCCTGCTGAATATACTAAATATAAGAGTGAATGATAATATTTGCATAGTTGAATAATGCATATTTAAAAATATTAGATACACTGTAAAATAATTAAAAAAGAAATTAGAAGTTGTATAGCTACTTTTGGTCAACCAGAAGACAACCTTCATCTGAAATATGATTTCTGTTGGTTTTCACATTCTGAACATCTATCACAAAAATATCTGCGTGATTGCACATAAATATATACTGATAAGCATGAAGCGGTTTTTTTCCTTCTCTAATCATTTTTATTTCAAAGCTTTAAAAAATAATTTAGAAATTAAGAATAAATGTGCTAAATTTATCTCAAAACTAGGACTTGAAACGTAAGCATCTGAAAAATGATCCCTTTTGAGTGGAAATGAGCTGTGATATAGACAGATGTCATTGCTTTTGCTGTAAATTTATTTTCCTAGTGTGGCACTGAATTTACTGTGGAGAATGTACCATCATGGAGGAGTTTTTTCTGGGCAGCCTGAGTAGAAGCTTCCATTTCTGCAACCTGTTCCACATCCTTCCCAGCTTCTGGCCTCTCTTCTTGTGGTGGCAAAGTTGTGCACTCCAGGCAAGAGGTGCCATTCCCCCTGCTCTGCAAATTCTTTTTTATTAAAAAAACACCTTTGATGAGCCCTTTGAGGGTGGGAATTACATGTTTTGATGTTTTTAAAATATTAATGTGTTGCAAAACAACTGCTACAGTTCTTCATAGCGAGCTGCTCTTTCTTCCCAAGGTGTGTTTCCCTCTTCAGTACAGTTAACCCACTTCCAATGTGTACCAACTAATTTTCCACTTATATATCCAGACCTGCAGCTCCTGTGCACATATTCCATTGGATGTATCCAATGGATGACTCAGAGGGATGCTGGAGTTGTCTGATGGCAGCAATGATTCTCCAGAGAGAGTCACTCACAAAGAACACGGCTTGGGTGACAGGAAGATGCTTTGCCATGTTTTGTCGAATTTTAACATGAAATTATTCAGTTCTTTTTGTGTGCATGTCAGATCAGTAGAAAGAAGATGAGAAATTATGGTTTGGGTCATCTGATTGATCTTAGAGTGTTCATTTTGTGCCACAAGACCTGACTGCTCAAGAAGTCATCAATAGGTTTGCCAGACCTCCTGAGGGACAATCTGAATTGGAATCAATTATCCCACGGGCACATTGCCTTGACAGTTTTAGTTTGAATTTAGCCAAATCTTCTGATCTTTCTTCTCAGGCTGTGGCTTTCAGTGAAATAATGGTATTGCTAAAAGGATACAAAATTAACTTACCACAGGTGGTTGTAGGCCCTTGTTCAATCAGCCCATTTACTGAAGAACAAAATCCTTGGTAGAATATTTTACAGGGTTTACAGCATCCTATCAATAATGGATAACCTCACCAACAAGCATTTAAGTTCTAATGAAACAACCCCAAAAATATTAATTATTAAATTATAGAGCTGTGTTTTCACAGTTTTAATCTGTTTGCCTTTGGTTTTAGATAAAGACTCCCTGCTGGTTTGGGTTGTTCTGTTCTGCTTGAGATAATCATCAAATAATGGCTAATTCAATACAATGATCAATTCAGTTGCAGATTAGAGCAGCATTCAGCAGTAAAAAATAAATATCCCCAAACTGTACATACCCAAAGTAGTGTTTAATTCTAATCCAAATGACACTGGGTGTTTTACAAATTTGCATGGCTTGTTTGCAGTCTCGAGTCAAACTGAGATAATGAGATCTAAACACCAGGATTTAGGCTTAGGCACAAATAACTCAGTGTCTCTAAAGGCTTTGGGCTGCCTCACTTTTACATATGCAGCTCTTAAACTTTGTGACTTCAATCCCTGATAAACAGGATTTTTAAAGTATGAAAAGAGGTTATCATGAAAGAAAGAACACTCGGTTTATTGTTCCAGGTAAAGTCTTTTGGAGGTGATTACTCTCTCACGAAAACATTGTGTTCAGTACTCTGGTGGCACAGGCATCTGTCACTCAAGCAGATGTCACCCCATAAACCTGAAAACACAACTTCTTTTTTCTATTCTCCCTGGAAAAGTGAAGCCTTCAGGTTGATACAGTCAGTGACATTTGTTTAAGTGACAGATGTTCGCGTCTGGTAGCCCTCATTGGGGAGGTGACCTTGTTGTCTTGGTGGGAGTTGTGTGTCAAGCACTGTAATTATTTGTATGCAGGGGATACGTGCCTTTATCAAGGCTGAAATTCCTAAGGATCTTTTTACACTCCAGGCTGCTGTGTGTGTAATGGAGGGGTTTGGAATTAGACAGCAAGGTTTCAGTGTTTGCTTCTATCCTGCCCTAAATACAACAAGATTAACTCAATGAACTCTGTAGATGTAAAAAACCACAGAACACACAGAGTTGTAGGGAATGAGTGCTAAAAGAACAGGCTCAAGACTCAATTTTTTGCACTTGTGCTTTTCTCCTGAATGGTCTAAATGTTATGATCAGTCCTAAGTGGAGGGTTTATTTGCTGAGGAATGCCAATAGCTGCAGGTACAGAGACTGCTTTTGGTCTGAAGAAGTGAAATCTCCAAACATTTCTGGTCAGTTTTAACTCCTAGTGAGTTCTAGATGCTGTCCTTGCCAGGCAGATGTTTGAGCATTGTTTGCACAGAGCATCGTCTAGGAAGGGGGATGGGAACTTTTTCAGCATGCTGGATTCTTCTTGAATTAGCTTTTGGACGAGTGCATTCACTCAGGGAAAAATAACAGTTCAGATGGTTCTGTCTTCACTGCTGCTGTCTTTGGTAATCATATCAGTTCCTGTGCAGACACTCTGAATTTAATGTTTGTTATCTGTCCTTGAGATATGCTGAGTCTCCAAAATATCCTCCTTGGACAGGCAATCCCTTAACCCTTCCTCTTGGGGCATGACTCCTCTTCATTCAGTTTCCCCAAGGGATTTATTTCTGCCTCCCCTTTATTTTCCAGCTGTACCCAAAAGGTTCTGTGACAAGCAGTCCTAGAACTTACCTGCCTATGGTCTCAAAGCTGCCACCTCAGGCTTCCAACTTGGTTTCATGCTTGCTAATTTTTCATAGTGGAAGAAAACTGTACATTCATTTCCTTTTCACCTTCTTTTTGTCACTTCATAATATGCAAATCCTAAAGAAGATACCCACATATATTTGGGATTACTGAGATGGATTTTTAATTGAAAATTCAGAGACAGTGCCTTGAACACCTTGATCTTCATATATGAACTTGTTGCAGCTGTTCTTCCCAAGTCTCTGTGAAGTAGAGCAGAAGTCTAAACCTTCTGCTTTACATTTGGCAATGACATCTGGTTTGTTGGTTTATATTTGAAAAATGAATTCTTAGTTTCATCAGGAGTTTTGCAGTTAAATTGAAAGTGTAGTACTGGGGTAAATACACCTCTGGCATGTTCCTTGTGTACAGGAAAGATCTTTGGCTCTTCCTTCCAGGAACTGCATTGTGTTAGGGAGAATCCTGGGTTTGGTGAATGACTGCAGCAAGAATTCAGTGACTGTGGAATGGGTGCCTAAGAACAAAAGCAAACAGTTTTTAATTAAAAAAGAAGGTCAACAAACATCTGTGTAGGAATATGCTTGTATTTACTGCATGAATATGTACAAAAATGGAGTAGTCATGACTGCCATAAGAAGATTACACTTCCAAGAGATACCAAATGAAAATCAATGTTTAAGCATCTGTGTCTGGGTTCTCAAATAAGCAGTGGCTTTTTTTGTTCATTTGTTTGGTGTTTTGCTTATTTATTTGTGGAGCTTTTTTTTTCTGTGTTTTTTTCTTTTGTTTTTATGCTGCTGGACTTAATATTTCTGTGCTTTAATTTCTTGTCAGCAAACTGGGATTAGCAGAACACCTCTGAGGAATGAAGTGAAGGTTAATGCATTAGCATTAAGCACTATAGAAAAGCTATTGAGAAAATTAATAGCCCACTGTTCAACTCTCAATTTGCATTGTGTGCAGTTCCAGGTTTGGTTTGCTTCCCTTTTTGCTGCAGCTCACTGCAAGTCTGGGTTACAAGTCTCAGGCTGTTTGCACATTAACAAAAAGTTTTGTTCACTTAAGTCAGTTTTCTTAAGTGAAATTTTAGCCTTTTTTAAAATAAAAAATTCATAGGCCTCAACATTGTGATGTAGCATTAATCATGTGGGGGTTGACTACAGAGTCCAACTTAGCTCTTGTCTATGCATTTTTTATACTGATTCTTCTACTACTTAGCATCTAAAAATTAATTTAGTATATTAAGTTCTCAAAATATCTGTTTTCATTATATTCTTGTTTGTAGATTGCAGTGAGGAGCTTCCTAAACAGAAAAACAAACCCCCAAACATCCTTTTTTGGTAACAAGATTGTTGTTTCAGAAAAAAATCTATTTGCTTGGGAATGCAAAGTTTCTTTTTTCCCCACTCCCCAAGGGTCAACCATTAAGAACAATTATACAAACTAAAAGTAAACTCAAGTTTTTGTATATTTATTAGGAATAGTTATTAAGTTTTGCCATATAGGATTCCTTACTGTTTTCTAAAAATTAATTAAAAGTGAGTGAATCTTTTATCATGAGAACCAAGATTATTAAAACTAGTCTGAAAATAGACCTCTGGCACAACAGACTCTGAAGATACAGATTTTTGATAGAACCAGTTATTTTCTTCAGGTGTGTTTGCAGTGCAGTACATGACAAAAATGAAGCATATGGTGTAAACTCAACACTATTTCTAAAGATTTTTAGTCCATGAACCCTTATCCTTTTAGTAAGAGACTTCATTTGTCAAGCATATCTTAATGAATTTTCTTTACAGGGAAATACAGGGGAAGTATTCATTAGTAAGTGACCTGCAAGTTTTTATACTAGCAGGGAAATTGGTAATTTTTTCACATAATTTAGGTAATTTTTTCACATAATTGAGGTAATTTTTTCTTGCATATTTTAGGTTACTGCAGGGACCTGATCTGTGTAGAAGCATGTGTATACGTTTCAACCCAAAGTGCTCTCTCAGGAGAGGATTTTTATCTTTCAGCTGGGTATATTCTCATTGCATGAGTCATCAGCCAGGTGCTGAGTTTTCTGACTGTTGTAAATGTATCCTGTTATTTGATTTCTAGCAAGAGGGAGAAGGGCAACCTCTGTCCTTCTGTACAGCTTCACAGAGAAAGAAAACCCAATTGACAAGTACTGAAAATCTTTGCTATAGTTCTGCTTCTCAAGTTTCTCTCCTTTTCTAGACAGCCTGACCTCCTTATTTCCCATCTCTTGCTTCTTTTCCTTTACAGAAGGACAATATTTGCATTTTCAGAGCATTCCTTACCTTAATTTCCTATTTCTGCATTTACTGCTCCCTGTCTTATTTTGATATAATGCTGCCTCTGCCATTGTTATGTTAGAAACATCTCTTTGGCAACTGAGGGAAGCTCAGCATTTCAAGGCATCTGAAAGCTTTCATATAAAAATCCCATTTGACCTTGATCCTTTTCCATGTTTGGTTATCCTGTGGTGCTTGGTTGTGTTTCTGCACTTTTTCTGGATTTGATACATTTAAGGATCCTTCTTAATACCAATATGCCAGATATTTGAAAGCTGTTTTTCACGACAGAACAAGAATTTTCCAAGCTTCTGTGGATGTTAACTACCAAGATGTAAATGCTGATAGGAGTGATGCTAAAACAGCTCACAGAAAGAAGATTGAATGCACTGTGTTGTCTAGAGGTTTGATTCTGCTGGGTTTTTAATGATCTGTGTGTGGTTGAACATTTGTGTATTTTAGTTTCTTGTACTTCACATATGGAGATCTGGTTTAACTATAGGTATTATCACCTGTAGGAATAAAAGTAGAAAGAACAGTGTTGATAATCCACTAAGCAGACATGTTTGAGTTGCCCTGAATATTTTTTGTGTGCCCATGATCTGCACATGCCAAATCCCTGAGCTGTGTGTGTCAGCCCCTGGCCAGAGCTACGTGGCCCTCTGGGAAAGGAGGGGAAGGATGTTTTTTGTTGGCATTTAAGCACCAAACCTTCAAGATAACAATAATATTCTCAGCAATAGTGTGAGCAGCAGAGGCAGGGCAGGGATTGTTGTACAATTGTCCCCTTGTGCTTGGCACCTCTGAGGCTGCATCCCAAATCCTGTGTGCAGGTCTGGGCTCCTCCCTGGAGGGAGCTGAGGGGCTGCAGGGTGTCCAGGGAGGGAATGGAGCTGGGGAAGGGGCTGGAGCACCAGGAGGGGCTGAGGGAGCTGCAGGAGCTCAGGCTGGGGACCTTTCTAAAACTCCCTGACAGCTGGGTGGAGTCAGATGGGCGCCAGTCTCTTCTCCCAAGGTGAGTGGGAATGGGCTCTGGTTGTGCCTGGAGAGGGTTGATATTAGGAAAATCTTCTCCAAAAGGCTTGTCAAGCAGTGGGACAGGCTGCCCAGGGAAATGGTGGAGTCACTATCCCTTAAAGGACACAAAGCTGTGGCACCTGGGGAAATGGGTTGGTGGTGGACTTGGCAGAGTTAGGTTACTGATGGGACTCAATCATCTTAAAGGTCTTTTCCAACCTAAATAGCACTGATATTTTCTGCAAATGGTTTCCGTTTTCCATCAAATATTTGTATTTGGATTATTTTCAAACGACACTTAAAATCTTTTGGGAAGATGCCATTTGTTCACTCTCGTAATTTTTAATCTCTTCCTGTTTTCTCTTAACACAGCATGACTTTTCTAATCTGACTCCCCTCCCCCAGGTATGACCAGCTGTGACAAATCATTTTCCATCAGCCTCTGTGGTTTTTGGCAGACCTTTCCTGCAGTCAGTGTATCTGAGGGGATTGCTGCTACATCTGTCATGGGATTGCACAGCTCATGGCATACACGAGTACTTATCTCTCAGGGCATTTTTTCTTCCCTTTGAATGCCAATACAGATCTCTGTGATGATTTTAAGATGTGTTTGAGCCTTTAACAGCCTCACAGGCAATGCCAAGGTGAGTGTTTCACCACTCACCCTGACAAAACAGACTGCAAACATCTCCCAGGTTGCTGCTTGAAGCTGCCACCAGTGCAGTGTTTCTGCTGGGTGCTGTGCTGTTGGTGTGGAATTATTACAAATATGGGAACACAATACGGTATAAATTGGCGTGTAATGCGGTGTGGAAATTCAGGGTGTGAAAATGGACCCCTGATCCCACTCTGTAGTGTGCTGCCTTCAGGATGAAGGATGGTGCAGGGTCTCAAAATGGGATACACCCTAAACATCTCAGCTTTCTTATATGATTCCTGTCCTGCTCGTTCTGCTCACTCAGTCATGAGAGAGCTCCTCAAGCTTTCCCCCAAAAATGGAGTAACTTCTTTCCTGCCTTGTAACTTTGGCTGTAACTAACTCACATCCGTTTTCCTGAATGCTTCAGGAACAGTTCTAGTCTGGCAGCCCTTTTGGTGTCACCTACTAGTAGTGTCTAGCAAGTGCTGGATGCTGTGGATTAGATGGAGGTTTACATCCCACCCTCGGTGCTTTGCCAGTGTTTTTGTGGTGCTAGAACTCAGTGTGTTTCTGCACTGGGTGGGTACCAGCTCATCTCTTTAGGGCATGATGGCCACTGCGTGTGGGAAGGGGCCACAGAGCTTTAGGGAGACAGCCCTGAGTGAGAACATGCAGCAAAAACCTCTTCACCATCATCCTCTGTACACAGGCTCCAATTATCCTGCTTTGCTGCTAAATCCCATTGGCTTAAAGGCCTCAGTGCAGGAATAGTGAAAGTAGATTAGGATAATTATTAACCATGAGTCCTCTGTCCACCTTGCTTCCTCATCTGGAAGAAATTATCCCCTGCTTAAGTTCAAGTGTGTTAATTGCTCTGCAGCATAACAAGCTCTTAATCTTCAGGCTTCTAAAGAAGTGTCCTCTTGTGCCTTCAGATTTTCATCATCTTTTAGGCTTCTTTGTCTGCTTAAAAAAAATTAATTTAAACTCTTGCCAATCCATCATAATAAAGCTTAAGAAAAAAATTCATTATAGGCTTTTTGTAGGTGACTTGTGAAATAAATATTTACTGAGGGTTGTTCCATTTTAGTGCACTGCGGGTTCTGCTTGGAAATTCAGTCTTTGGGTATGGGAATATTGCAGCTTTATCCATGGATAACTTTATGAGTGCACATTTCTCTATAAATACTTTTCTGACCGTCCAACTCCATTTCACATCAAAAATCAAAATATTATTTCTATAAAAATACAGAAATATAAAATATATTATTTTCTATTAAATAATTTCTATAGAAAATATAGAAATATTAATTATTTATAAATATGTATTTAATATATAGAAATATAATATTAAATAAAAAATATAGAAAATTTCTATAGAATTTATAGATGTATATTCTATATAAATATAGAACTATATTTCTATATGATTTAATATTTATATAGGCAGTCTTCTAAAATTCAAGTTAGCTACTACAAGACCTCATGCCATTGTTTTGCAGCCTGCACACAGGCTGCAAATGTATAAAAACAAAAAGATAGAAAAATAAACATTTCTATTCTATGTCTATTTCTATAGAATATATAGATATATATTCTATATAAAAATATGGAAATATATGTCTATATTATTGAATATTTATATAGGTAATCTTCCAAAATTCAAGTTATCTATATATATATATTATCTGTCTAATCTATCTAATATATATATATTCAAGTGCTATCTGGCTGTCATGTCAGATAGCACTTAGAGTATCAGAAAAAAAAAATTATACTCCAGTACTAGGATGTGTCTTTAATCTGGATTAGGAGAACAGATTGTGTCCATTGACTTTATGTAGCCCTCAGGCCCAGCCGTGCAGCGCAGCCAGCATATCCAGGGGTGGCTCTGGTGTGAAATGCTGTGGTGTAGAAGCTGCTGTTAGTGCACTGTGCCTTGGCTGTGCCTTCTTGGGACACCACCAGGAATTCAGATTGTCCAGTGTGTTCACTTGCATGTGGTGCTGAAGCTGGAATTCAACACCAATTTAGTTTAGCAACATGGCACTATCAAATTATCGGTGCATTTTCTACTTGTTTTGTCAAGTGTGCTAAGGTTCTTAAAAAATAAGTGCATCATATTTTAATGTGGGGTTTTTTTCAGCAGTAAGTACAGAAAATACATTTAAAGATAATATTTCTGTAAACCGACAATTAGAGAAACTCAGGGTCAATTAAACGCTCCAAGCCTATTGTTTGTGAGACGTTCAGCCAGATTTCTCCTAGTGCTTTGAATCAGAGCTGCCTAGCAGTGTTTATGCCTGGGAAGAGCTCAGTCTGCTGGGACATGCTCAGAGCTGTGTTTCAGGCTGGGCTGTAAAATAAACACTGCAGAGTTTTACTGCTGCCTGCCAGGGTGTGAGGGGCAAGGCAGGATGCTGGTCTGCATCTCTATCATCCCTGGGTTTGACTCTGGGTGTTGGTCTGCATCCCTCACACCCCTGGGTTTGACTCTGGTGGAACCTGTCCTGTTGGTCTGCATCCCTCACATCCTTGGGTTTGACTCTGCTGGAACCTTACAGTCTCCTTAACGATTCAGTAGTTAAACAACAAAATATATCATTTTGTGATGGGGAAGGATTAAAGGAGTTAATGGCTGTGTTTGCTTTCAGAGGCATGTGTGCCTTCCATCAAAATAAATTAGTCTCTCAGGCTTCTGAGGAGAGTATTAGACCTAACATCTTAATATATTCCAAAGCTGTGTGTCTGAGAGAAGTGAATTAAAGGATTTTAAATTTCTAATTACTTGAGATGTAATTAATTTCCTCCTTTTTCTTAAATAAAGTTAGATGAGAAAGTGTGGTTTAAAAAGGCAGAGAGGATGTGAAGAGGAATAACTGTTATCCTGTGAGAACTGCTGCAAAGCAGTGAATTAATTTTATTTTGTGCATGACAGATAGCAGGACTTTACAGATACCAAAGCAGTGCTTCATTTCTGTTTGAGAAATATTTTTTTTTTCTTTTTGCTGTTGTAACATGCTGAGGACCAGCACCTTGGCCTTGCACAGGGTACCTGGAAAGCTCTGTCCCAGGTGCAAGCCAGCTGCTACCTGAGCCCCTGTGCCTGCAGGGAGGTGAAACTGCAGCAGAAATAACTCCTGACAGTGCAACTAACACCAGGGAGAATTATTCTGAGTTACCCTCTCTGTAAGGTTATAGCTCATGACATCTGACTGGGGTTTTGTGGCAGCCCTCAAGATTTATCAGTGCTACCTGATCTCCCCTTTATATCCTGCAGTAAATTTCAGGAATTCACAGCTCCTGACTTCTGTCTGCACTGCTGGCACCAAATGTCAGTTTTACTGAATTTCTCAGGGATGTATTTAACTCAACACGGTTCAGTGAGGAAACCACCCAACAACCTCCTCTGCTTTGACCAATTAAGAACACTCTAAAACTGGTGAATATAATTTTTGGAATAAGAGATGCTGCATTGCCTTTAGATATTCTCAGAGCCCTGGCAGTGTTATCTCTGGATTGCAGAGCAGCTCAGTGCTGACTAAGGGCTGGGAACCCTCAGTTGCTGCACTCTGCTGCCGCAGTAGTAATTGAAGCTCTGTCTGCTAGGATGTGCCTTCCACATCTCAGGGCTTTGTTTTTTGGAAAAAGAAAGGTGAGTGAAACTTGATTATGGAGACTGGGCAAATTTTACAGCAGTAGCTTGACATAAAAACAAAGCCTAGTCATAAAGTCTTTTGCCTTGCGACATTAAAAGAATGTGCTCAAATTAAGGTGGATTTCTTACTTAGCACATTTTTGTGCTAAGAGCATTAACTGTGCCCAGGCATCCAGCAAGTGGAGGTTAGCAGAAGCAGATTTGCAGCACAGCCTTTCCTATCATCCAGAAGTACAAAAGCCTCTTTCTTCCCATGGCTCTGGATGCTCGGGAAAATCCACAGTGATCACAGATGAGGTTCTCTCACAAACCTGGGCTGTTTTCATCAGCATCCTTGTACATGATAGTCACAGCTGCTGGGGGGGATGGTGGCTTTGAGCTCTAAGATAAATACAGCCTGACTATTGACAGCACCTTCCAGGCCAGTGGCACCTGCAGTGACCCAGACTTTCAGGGTGTGAGTGTTCTGCTGCAGGGTTCATGCAGAACCTGTGGCAGTGTCCACAGGGGTTCTTGGATTAGGGAAGAGATGAGGATCTGACTCCATGTTTCAGAAGGCTTGATTTATTATTTTATGATATATATTACATTAAAACTATACTAAAAGAATAGAAGAAAGGATTTCATCAGAAGGCCAGCTAAGAATAGAATAGAAAAGAATGATAACAAAGGTTTGTGCCTCGGCTCTCTGTCCGAGCCAGCTGACTGTGATTGGCCATTAATTAGAAACAACTGCATGAGACCAATCACAGATGCACCTGTTGCATTCCACAGCAGCAGATAACCATTGCTTACATCTTGTTCCTGAGGCCTCTCAGCTTCTCAGGAGGAAAAATCCGAAGGAAAGGATTTTTCATAAGAGATGTCTGCGACACAGAACCTCTCCTTCCCAGCCCGTGCTCAAACACAGCAGTGAGGCAGGATTGCAGTCAGTCATTCTTCAGTCAGTTCTTCAGCAGTATGGGAATTAAGGCCAAGATGTTGGTTGGACCCTTCCTTGCCATTTTTGTGTTCTCTTCAGTGTTCTTTTACAAAGTAAGAGTATTTCCCCTCCATCTTGCCACCTTTATGTTCACCCTGTACAAGGCATCTTCAGATATTTAGCTGCTGATACCAATGAGTGTGTGAGGGATGCACATGAAATGGGCTTTTGTGGGTGTCTTTTGGTTTGTTTTTTTTCTGTGCCTTTCATTTTTTTTTAATCTCATGTGATGGCACAATGCTCATCTTAACACCAGGGTAAAGTCCTTGTCAAGGTTCAGTTGCCATCCTAAACTGCAAGATAATTAAAGTTGTCCACTGAAAGAAATCTAATACATTTCTATTTTCAAGTGGACAAAGTAAGTTTCACTTTGCTTGCAAAACCAGTTTTACACAGCTCTCAGAACCTTTTCTGCTGTGGCTTTCCATAAGATTTCTTCTGTCCAGAGGATTAGCAGGAAAAAAAATGTGTTTGGGAAAAAAATGGACAGCATGGAAATTAAACAGTAGTTTACAAAAGAAACTAAGTAATACTTTCCAACCACCTATTTTATGCTATTAGTTGGTTGTTGGTTTTCAGTTGGCTTACCTGGTATTGGGCTGGATTCACATATACAGAGCCTATAGGTCACGAAGGACAGAATGCTTCTTGCTCCAGACTCATACTTTGGGAAAGCAGTTTACCCAAAAGAAAGTGTTCTGCTGTATTGAAATGGAAAATTCTAGCTGGTGTTCTGTACTATAATGTTTATTTTCTCCCCAGTGTGTTCAGCTCATATTTCTTGCTAAAGAATTTTCTCCTTTCAGAAATCCTTCTTCTCACTTGTGTTTATGCTGCTGTCCACAGCTACTGGGAAATAAGCTATTTCGAAACTTGCAAGTCACTGGAATAAAGCAAGGTTAATCTCCAGTGTTTTTCAGTAGCTCAGTGTCAGTGACAGCATTTGTAACCTGCTCCCTGAGAAAGAGCTAAAGCTTTAAAGGAGTGAGGATGAAAGTGTAACAATCCAAACTAATAAATGTTGCATAAAGGTGGGGTTCCCCCGCCCCCCCTTTGCAGTGCTACATCTGCAGTCTCAGCTTGCAAAAAGGAAAATGCCCATTTAACAACCTTCCTGCCACCACAAATCTGTATTTGGAAGCATTTCCGTACACAGGATGAAGTGGTAAAATTGTCAGAACTGTTTAGGTCAATATGTCCTCTGCTGGGATGAATAATGATTCCTCCTGAGAGGAACTGTGCTAGCAGGATGAGAACCTAGCCAGAAGATCTTGGTGCTTCTGGTCATAAAAAAAATATTAAGTTATAATTTGGAATAAGGAGTAATTTTGTCTAAAAGAGCTGGAACTGGGTAGGATTTTCCATATCCTGGTGCTGCAGTGCTGTGCTCCACAAAGCCCCAATTTCCCAGCTGTGGCTGGGGTTTGCCTCTTGCAGAGGAGAATGGAGGCCCCAAGATTAAATCCCAGGGTAGAGGTGGCCAGCAGCAGAAACAGCACCACAGACGCCGATTTTGTGCTGCATTCTCCTGTGTGTCTGTCACCTGAGGGGGCCTGACATCTGCAATGTCACAGACAGGCAGTGAGGTTCTCAGAGCAGGATCTCAACTGATTCCTCATGAAGCACAGACACCTGGAGCTTTAGGGTCAGCTCCCCTCCAGGAGGAAGAGCAGAGATGATCCAAAGCCTCTCCCGTCCTGCTGCATCGTGTGGGCAGGGACAGCTGGGGTTTGTGACACCTGAGACGCCACTGTGTGCCAAAATGCCTCCTGGCATGAGTCCTCCTGGTGGGAAGGGCAGAGGGGAGTCAAATCTGTTACTTCTTAAATAGTTTTGAGGTAATAGACAGAAGAAGTTGTGCAATGCTGCCGGGACTAAATGATTGAATAATTGTGCCTGGAGAGCAAACCTGGGAGGCATTATTGATGGAAGCTGGGTTGTGGTTTTTAACACTTGCAGGTGGTTGTACTTCCCATTTGATCTCATTCTTTGTGCAGAGTCAGCATTAGTTTCTCAGAACAGCAATAGAAGCTAAAGCTGAATGACACATTGTAGAAAAAAAATCCTAGTTACTGCCAAATTTGCCAAGAGACAAATAATCAATATATTTGTAACCTGGGCCATATCAAAAGCCCAGATGTAGGCATTGGTACCTGTCACTGTGTGTCTCTGTCACATTGGCCTTGTATATATAGATATATGTATTAAATGTCTCACAGCCTGGGTATGGTTTTAAGTAGCTATCTATGAGTTAATAAAACTCCTCCACACTAAACAGTTATTTTATTAAATAGCTAAACACTTGGTGTATGATGGACTAATTAAGATAAAGAATTATAAACCTCACTGTAGGGGGATACAGTATGGGTAAATGAAGGTGGTACAGAATGTAATCTTATCCCCTAAAGAGTTGCAGCTGAACCAATTACTAAAGACTAGGAGCAGCCTGATCTTAACAGGCCACAGCTGTAGGCAATAAGAACAGTGATATAAAAGAGTGGATTGGTGGGCTCTGGAGTCAGTTGGCTGCTGCAAGGACCAGGAACAGTCAGTGCTTAGAGGAGCTGCCTGTGGGAGACATCAAGGAGGTGTGAAGCTCTGGTGATATGGAATCCTTGCACTGTAGTGATAATAGAACTCTTATAAGGCAACACCTCATTACTAAGATAGGTAAAATTGCTTTGTCCTTTGTGATTCAGAAGTAGAAGTGAAATCAGAAAACCCCAGTTTGGGGCTGCCATGTGATTTTCCTGGGTGGAGGGGCAGATGCAAGTGAAATTAAGGAAAACTGTGCACCAGGGCTGAAAAGGGGATGTTACATAGACTGCGGAGCCTGCCATGGCAGGAAGCAGATGAATGATATAAAGGACTCAAGAAATGTTGAGAAAAACTCGGGGGCAGTGCAGAAACGCTGTGAGCCCTTGAGTCTGTTATTTCTCAGGGAACCATTCCAAGTGATCCAGTGCAGCCAAGGAGAGGCTGTAACTGTGCACTTGACCTTGCAAACCCCAGAGTGAGCCAATTGCTGAGGGCCTGAAGCAGCCAGGAGGGAAGGAGGCTGGGTGGAGGGATGGCTCCTCCAAGAGCCAGTGTGCACCACGTCCTGAGTGAAGGTGTTGATGATCCACACTGATGCTGCAGTTCGAGGTCATTTCAGCCCACCCAATATTGAGCTTGTGTGGATGAGCTGTGCTGAGTGCTTTGAGGTGCCACAGGAGGGCCATTTTAATTTTTATCCTTTAAAAACTGAATTCTGGTAGGTTTCAAGTAAAGCCTCAGATGTCAGAATCCACCCTGCAGGTTTTGCTTAGTCACGTACTCCATAAATTCAGTTCCTGGAGGGTGTGTTTACAGAACACTGCAGGAGGAGTTAGAGTATAACCAATACCCATAAAAAACCATTCTGTACTCTGAATGGTTTTGGTAGTTTTGCTTTATTTTGGAAAGACAGTGGCTGTGGCTGAATATATAAAACTACTGAATGGCACTGGCAGTCTTCTGATGAGTTATTAGTGCGAAATGAAAAATTTATCACTGGTGTAATTTTGTGTAATATCGTATTTTATTGCTAGCGTTATTAACATTCTTAGAGTTGCTCAAAGACCTATATCCAAAGTTTGTATCCTCTTTAGAAAAAGGGCAGTTAATTCTTTTGTGCTCAGTGAAGTAGGGACATCTGCAAATTATAGCTCTGGTAGATAATTGCATGTTTTGAGTAGCGCACTGAATGCGAGTAGAAATAAACGATGTGTAGTGATAAACGTATCATCCAAGTCCTGCAAAATAAGGGGGCTTTTGTTTTGTTTTGCCTTCTTCATTGCCAACAGCATAATTGAACTATTTCTTCTGTCTAAGTTTTTCTAATCTCTTTGTAGCTTGAAGGAATGGCTTTGTGGCTTGAATTCTGGCTTGTAGCTGGAATTTGAGGGCAGAAGAAACCCTCAAAAGCATTGGGGTTCTTCTTCTGCCCAGAAACAGTTACTACCAAAGTGTTTCTTGCTCATCTACATCCTTCAAAACCAAAATCGCAACAATTATTGCAGCACCTGTGGTAGATTTTAGGGATGAGTCTGTTTTAAACCTGGGTGTTTTCTGTTGTAATTTCTGCTGTGGAACAAATTTCCGTAGAATGTTAAAATAGATGTTCGTATTGGTAGATTGCAGTGTTTTGTAAACATGGGCGTTTTCTGTTGAAATTTCTACTGTGAAAAAAATTTCAGTAGAATATTAATGTAAATGTTTGTACTGGTAGATTTATATCACTCTATAGAGCTAAAATACCTGTGGAAAATTCTTAAATTATAAATAAAATGAATTGTAAAATTCTTGATAGCTGAAAGTGCAATCAAAACTGTTCAGATTTTAATACTTCTGTGATACTGTCTGCATGTACACAGCACACCTAAGGATGCTGCATGTTGGGTTTTGCTAGGAGAAATGTGAGAATATGGGGGTGGTGCATTTGTTTGTAAGGACTTGGCAATATTAAAAAGCAAGCTTTTCTTTTTAACTCCCCTATTTTGAACTCAGAGCAAAAGGGGTTTGAGACTTGGCTTTCCTTGAATTATTTATGATGTGGAACTGCTAGACAGTGTGCTTTAAAAGTGACTGATAAGCCAGAACAAAAATGGCTGTGGTGTCGCCTTGTCGGCGCATCTGCATTTCTAAAGATTAGGCAGAATTTGATAACAGACTAAAGATTGTTTCATTCTTTGAGAATTTCTTCTCTTCATCTGTGTTGCATTTCTGGAGCTGGTATCCATGGCAATTCACAAGGATGATTTAGGAGCTGGGCTTGAGAGTGTCTGTGAGAGTTCTTATTCTAACATACTTAACAACATTACTTTGTGAGTTCATTTATTGATGTGCTGAACTGTTGTCAGCAGTGTATTTCAAATTTCCCCCCCCTCCATTGCTCATAGAATTTTTACTTCTGTGGATTTTGGCTCCATTTTTGTGAGAAGTCTGAAATCCAGATGCATCTGGGTTACACCTTAATGTTTTTACAGCTAAGGACAAAAGAGGAATTGGGGTTTAGGTGAGCTGTAATGGCTAAAGATGGTGATTTAAACTCTTAGTGACCTTTTAGTTATGGAGGATCAGTTTATAAAGCTTGATAAGTTTACCCATAACAATATTTAAATTTTGAGCATCATCAAAGTTAGGTGCACTAAATCTTGTCTGACAAGGGGAAAGCATCACACAGGACAAATACTTCCTAATGGTATTTGGATTTCAGGTACCTAAGGAGCTGAGAGCCAAATCCAAGGATTATGACTTACTAAGTCATTATGTCCCCAAGACTGTCTTCTCTTAAAAAAAATATTTGTCTTTTGCTTGGAAGTGTTATGAGCTTCTGCTGTTCTAACACATTTCTGAGATATTCCTTCAGCTCAACTCAATGAAATTTTGGTTTGATCAATAGGTCTGTTTTGCTGTGAAGTTATATTTATTCTCTGTTTGAGTTTTCATTAGGTACAGGAAATACAAGTTGTGTCTCTCCATTATTGCTCTCTCAGCTATGGGTTTCTTCCTTCATCTCCCCTTTCTTGAATTCCAAGCTCCCCTTGGGAGCTTGTCTTGTGATTTAACAGCCTGAGGGAAATAAATAAATGTCAGGACAGAGCTTGTTAACTTCATTACTTGATATGAAATGTATTTTAAAGAAAATTTGTGATTTCTACTTTGATTATTATATCTGGTACTTTTAATATCCATGAAATATTAAAGTTAGGGTTATTTTAAGTTAATTGGTAGAGTTGTATTATGGCGTAAACTTGATCAGCAAATTTGATACTGATAGAAGGAAGAGTATTTCTGGAATGCAGTAGGTCACAGTACTTTGGCTTTTTTCATCCTTAGAAGTTGTGTTGCTGCACATGGAATTAGCTCCAGATGGACTGTATACCTTAGGATATTTTTTATATACTGTGAAATAACTTTTCTTGAGGAGCTTTGTTGCAAACCCAGCAAACTCACTCAGTTTTAATTCTTCCATCAAATCTAGGGAGACTGGGATTTGCCTTCTTCTAATCAAATAATTTAATACCCTATTGTTTTTTCTCTCACCTTTTCTGTGTAAGTTTTTTGTCTTCTCTGTTTTCATAGCCTGTCACAGTCTGTTGCACTCAGTTAACATCCACACACCACAGACTGTAAATCACAACCGAGTCTTCTCCTCAGAGAAGCCAATGGACAACATTTTGATTGCAAATACTTAACTAGCTGTTATTTTAAAATAGATGGGTCAATTCTGGAATTTCCAGCTGTGGGACTGTTAAAAAAAAAATAAACCCACAAATGGTATCTTTTGGTAGCTGATGAGCCCTGGGAGTGAATCACTGGATGGCTGAGGCTGGCAGGGACTTGGTGCAGTTGTTCCTTGTCCTGCTGGCTGTCAGGCAGCCCAGGGTGCTGGCAGCCACCTTGGCTATGAGGACAGGCTTGGGGACCACCAGATCCTGGGGTTTTCCCTTTGGCAAGTCATGAGGATTTTCCCATTGCCTCTGTCTCGACTTTATGTTGGAGCATACCCAGAGCCCTGCTCAGTGTAGCCAACAGAAAGCAAGAGCAGCCCATATACACTCGAATGGAGGAGAGTTTGGGGAACAAGGATGCATCACACTGAACCTCTGGGCAGTGACACAGCCTGCAGGGATCCTGGAGCTCTCTGGAGTCAGCTGAGGCTGCTGACTCAACCTCATTGATGAGGCTGAGGCATTGCTTGCTCAGCTTCCGAGCAAAGATGCTTCAGGAATTGCACAGTTTGGCAAAGCTAAAGGAACAAAGGGAGATGCAAAGAAGATTGGATTTGTGGAGGTCCTTCCTGGTGCAGTTAGATGTGGTGTGGGCCAGTGAGTAATCTAAATGCATGCTTAGCATGGCTTGGTGGCATTTGCCTTTGCTATTAAATTATTCAAGTGACATTGCTTGTACAGGTTAGCAAACCATTAACCTGCCCAGTTGTTGAAAGCAAGTTGCTTTTTGTTAAAGTGTATTGAGCTATAAAATATTTGGTAGACATAATTGATTAATCTAAATATTTAGTTGGCTGTGTTTTGGGGTGTTTTGACAGTTAAGCTTTAAATGTATTTTTTCAGTACTGTGCTATAAAAGAAATCTCACTTTCGTGAATAAATACTTCATTGATTTCCAAGTCATGCAGATTTTCTTGGCTTCTGAAAATGAAGCATTTTTTTATTGCATTTTCATCGATTCTTTTAATGTCTTTATAGGTACTTATTTTTTTTCTAATGCATCACATAGTACAAAGCACTTCCACTTTAAAAGTAGCCCTGTGTTCCCTGGAAGTGCTTCTTTATGTAAATCCATGCTAAATGTTTAGGCTGCAAAAAACCCTGTAACTGGCCCCCTGCCTGAAAAATGATGAAAACTTTATAAAAAAACTATATGGAAAATGTAAAAATGCTTTTCTCGACTATTTAAAAAATACTTTTGATATGCTGCTATGTTTGGAGAGCACCTGTGTCATTTGCAGCATCTGTCTGAGAGCCTCTCCTCCTTAGGTCTTGCTGTTTTACTGACAGGACTCTTGTGGAGGCATCCTGCAGCATTTGGGGTTCCTGAGTTGACCTGGTGCTGCAGGATTAAAACTTCATGGATTTTTGTCTTGGGATCAGTAAAAGTGTGAGTAGAAAGTTTAGGAGACTTTCTCTACTGTAGCAAAAATTCTTTTTCACCACTAGCCGGGCTTTACCTATCTATTTGTGCATTCAGTGTAGCTCTGATTTCAGGTGGAGGCTTTATTCCTGTTAGCCTATCATTTGCCTAAAATAATTCCTAATGCTGTCCAAATATGTGATTTTATTTAGGGCTAATTAAAACACGATTAGAATCTGCTAGCTATGCTGAGAAAATGTGTATTCATCACTTGTGGACTCAACAGATTTGTAAATCCATGCTTTTGCCACTTAGTATTAATATTACTCTACAGACAATTTAGACATTGTGAAGCCATTCAAAACTGCTCTACTAGAGTGACTTATTAAAAACATGTTATCTAATTCAACAGCTCATTGCTTTGAGCATACCAGCTGGTGTGGCACAGAGCTTAAAAACAAAACAACAACCAAACCAATGAGAGATTAATTTGTTGGACAGAATTGTTGTTTTTATTACAAGAGATCTTTGGCAGGAGGGAAAGTATAGCTTTTATTTTCTGTTAATCAGGATAGTAAGAAGTTTGATGTAGTTCCTTTTACACTGCTTTGGTGTGAGTATATGTGGAAGCTCTCTGGCCTCTGAAGGAACTGCAGAGCTTACAGAGGTCTTGGAAAACAGATGTGGATTGGGGGTTTAGTACATTCAGCCTGTGCCTTCCCCAGCTGTTGCACCCCTGTTGGAGGATGGAGAATAACCACATCTGTAGGAGATGTTGTGGCAGTGATGGAATTTCCCAGCCTGGTGTTCATGTGGTAAACAGCGATTTCCTGGGACTGGAGCTGCATATAACCATTGGTCCTTGCAGGATGAATCAGAATTTAACAGCAATGTGCTCAGTAAATGAGGAAGATTTTACAGGTGCTGAAGACTATAAAGCAGCATCAAAATATAGGAGAAGATGAGAGAGTTATTGGGATTATGCTGCTTGCTTTGAGGTTATTGGAGTCTGCACTAAGGATGAATTTGTGAGTTAATTTCTCCACAACTTATAAGCAATATGAGTAACTTTGACATCCAGATATCATCATGGTTTAAAGTGCTGGAGGTCACAAAGATTGTTGTTCCACAGATTTGGACACTGAAGCTGGGATCTCTTCCAAAAGTGTCATAGAATCACAAGTGGTCTTGGTTAGAGGAACTTTAATACATCTTGTTCCAATTCCTCTGCCATGGGCAGGGACACCTTCCACTATGCCAGGTTGCTCCAAGCCCCATCCAACCTGGCCTTGGGCACTTCCAGGGATCCAGGGGCAGCCACAGCTTCTCTGGGCAGCCTGTGCCAGGGCCTCAGCAGCCTCACTGAGAAGAATTTCTTTCTAATACCTGATCTAAACTGAGACTGTGTCAGTGCCAAGCTTCCCCCTTGTCCTGCCACTACATGTCCCTGTGAAAGGTCCCTCTCCAGCTGTCCTGTAGCCCCCTTTAGGCACTGGGAGGCTGCAGTTTGTGGTCACCCTGGAGCCTTCACTTCTCCAAGCTGAACAGCCCTGACTGTCTCAGCCTTTCTGTGCAGCAGAGGTGCTCCATCCCTCTAAAGACCTTTGTGGCCTCCTCTGGGCTGGCTCCAACAGGTCCATGTCCTTCCTGTGCTGGGATCCCAGGGCTGGATGGAGCAGTGCAGGTGGGGTCTGAGCAGAGCAGAACAGAGGGGCAGAATCAGCTCCTTCAGCCCACTGGTCACTCTAGATGCAGCCCAGGACACAATTCCGTGGCTCAGATCCTGTGGCCTGTTTAAACTTCCCTGCACCAAAAAACTGTGAGGGAATAGGTCTCATTTATGGAAAATAGTGGTGGCCACTCTAGAATCTCCAAGTTTGTTTTGTAAACCTGTGCATGTACCTGCGAGCAGCTCAGAGATTTTAGGAGGAATCTACCCACATAACTCAGCAAGACTTAGTATGATGCCAGTGTAGGAGCAGCAGGTTGTTAATCCTGAGCCATGACAGAAACATTTGAGCATTTACAGTGGACATTTTTAGTAAACTAAATCCATTTATCCACCGAGCTTTTTGCAAAGTGTATCTGTGACCTGGGGTCTGTGCTCTGTGTATGCTTCATGTTTATGATGTGGGTTTGTTTTGAATGTTTGCTTTTCTTCCAGAAACAACTAATTTCTCCTATGTCTGATTTTTTGGAACTATTTTTCTTGAAACTTTCTGTTTCTGGTTTCTTTTCCCAAAATTTACTTTCTTGAATGGCAAATGTTTGTTAAAGCTAATAGTTGTCTGAATATAAGTAGGAAAATGAGAAACCAGTTATTATAACAAAACATATTTAGATGTGTGGGTGGTAACTCTGATTAATTAGGATATTTTGAAGTAAATTTTCATTATGGTCTGCCTAGAAAAGTAGCTGTGTACATAGAATCCCTCCTGGCTTCATGTTATGGGAAGGGCCTTGACCGCCAGTATTGAATGGCTGCTGCTCTTCCTTTGTAATCCTTTACAGTTCTCTCATGGGCTGTGTGTGATGAACACTTAAAAGTTGCTTTTACAGAGTGGATAACCTGTTGTCATGAAAAAATCGAATTTAAAACTATTAAGTAGATGTGAGTTTTGTCCATGAAAATAACAATTAGACTGGAATCTTGCTAGCATCCCTCTCATGGGATCTGAACCAGACACTTTCGATGGAAGAAACACACTGAAGCAAAAAATCATTTTATTATGTTCTTCAAAAGTCTATTAGAGCTTTAGTGGGCTTTCTCCTAGTGCTTTTCTAGAAGGAGAAAGAAAATTATTACTCTCTGGAGATGTTCAGCATTGTGGTTTTTGATGGGAAATAGGGGAGGTTAAAATACCATTCGTAGTCTGGAATCTGCACAGACATGTGTTTGTACACACTCATGTCCCTTCAAATTGTTTCTGTCTGCCTCTAAAAATACTGCCACGCACTCTATTTGTCTTGCAGAAATGAAATTTCCTCTAATGTCCAACATCATGAAAAATTTGATTAAATATCTTAGGACGGATTTGTCTTTCAAGTGTTTGCTATCATTTTCGATTATAATGACTCGTAACATCAGGCAGAGACATCACCTTCCTTGTTTGTCTCTCTTTTCCCCCTCCTTTTCACTTTCATGTCTCCCCCCTCTATTCTCCTTCCATTTCTGTGGTGGCATGATAAACATATCCATGCTCATTATGGGAGCTCTGATATGAGCAAGTGAGTATAAATTTCCCTTTGGCTGAGATTTTGGGTTGATTAAGTTAGTCATAAAGGAAGAAGGCCAAATTGCCCTCTGCATTTCCTGGATGTCTGATGGGAGTGCAGTCATTATAGCATCATAATTATCCTGCAGAAGAACATATTTTGTACTTTCTATAGAATAGTGCATTGACAGAATCAGTGCTGTGCTCTTCTTGTCCTGTTTATGCCCATTTCACTTACACAGTCTCAGAAACAACAAGCACAAATAGCACAAGGCTGTCTTGATCAGTGCTTCTGACTGCAGAGATGCATGCAATTTGAAGAAAAAACAAGTCAGTATTATGAATAAAATTAACCAGGGGATAACTTTTTTTGGCTGAGTGTGGTTCAAAGTTGGCATCAAAAAGTGTCCCAGGGCTTCAAGGCTCTGCAGTGTTAAAATTCCCTCTGTAAATCCAATCTCCTGCTTACTGCATTCCTGCCTCTCAGGTGCCCATACGAGCTCCACTCCTGACTTTTTCTCAGGGCAAATTTGGCAACTTTAGGTTTCTGAGCTGTAATAATTGTGTTCTGCAGCTTTCACTGAACGCTGATTGCTGTGCTTCTGCTCCCAGTGGAATCCTGTCTGAAATATTTGGGAGTATCAGCTGGAGTTCTACATTTGCTTGCAGGCTTATACCTTGAGCTATGCTGTTGTCTACAGATGTTAGCCCTTGGACATGTTAGATTAAAAACATCAAGTGAAGAACCTGAGGAGCTCAGGATTTAGTGCTGATAATTCAGCAATCAGTGGGGTGGTGAGGAGAGCTGTGTTACTGCAGCTACAGGTTCCTGAGGCTGATCAAGTACACATGCTGGGTTTTCCTGGGGACCTGTTAGTTTGGCAAAACCTTCCTAATGGATTAGATTTGAAACCTGGACTGGGGGAATTTAGGATGTTAACAAGTCTCTCAATTTTATATTTAACTCGGGCTCTTGCTTGGGCTAATTTAGAGGTTCACAGAATTGTGGAATGGTTTGGATAGCAAGGGACCTCAAAGATAAACTTGTTCCACCCTCTTCCATGGGCAGGGACACCTTGCACTATCCCAGGTTGCTCCAAGCCTTGTCCACCCTGGCCTTGGACGCTTCCAGGGATGGGGCAGCCACAGCTTCTCTGGGCACCCTGTGCCAGGGCCTCAGGGGCAGAATTTTAGAATTCTCCCCTCACAGGGTAGAATTTCTTCTTAAAACCTCATCTAAACGTGTAGGGGGATACAGTATGGGTAAATGAAGGTGATATAGACTGTAATCTTATCCCCCAAAGAGTTGCAGCTGAGCCAATTACCAAAGATTAGGAGCAGGCCTGATCTTAACAGGCCACAGCTGTAGCCAATAAGAACAGTGATATAAAAGAGTGGATTGGTGGGATCTGGAGTCAGTTGGCTGCTGTGAGGACAAGGAATAGTCAGTGCTTAGAGGAGGTGCCTACGAGAAACATCGAGAAGGTACAAAGCCATGGCAATATGGAATCCTTGCACTATAATGATAATAGAAATTTTGGTATGTAAGACAACTTAAACCTACCATCTTTCAGTTTGAGGCCATTCCCTCTTGTCCTGTCACTACTTGCCCTTGTTAGAAGTCCCCCTCCAGCTTTCTTGTAGCTCATCTTTATATTTTGGAAGCCTGATGTTTAGTTATTTTGTTTTAAGTATTTGTCATTCCTGCATTCTAGTACATAAAGGAAACCCCAAGGCCTTTGCCACCTTCCTTTCCACGTCCCATAAAACCCTGTCATCCTGAAACTTTGAGGATTGCATGAGGAAGATTTAATGGGGGTTACGTTTCAAATACTTGCTGGTATGCATTTGCAAACCTGTACGCTCTCACATTGTGACATTGATGTTTGTTCTCTGTAATTCATATGTGGTGTGACGGTGCAGGCCTTACTGTGTGTGTGTCTGCTTATTTGCACATGTGCATCTCTATTTCTGGAATTAAATATAAACTCAGGATTGCCTTCTAAAAAATAAACCTTCTTCTGGAAGTTTTGTAGTTTGCCAAAAGATACAGAAGCTCAGATGCTAATTGCCTCGAAAAGTTGTCTGTGTTTGTGGTCTCTATTTTTGGACCTTTTTAAATGATTGCAGGGTAAGGGAAATGAACAGTGTTTTTAGAAGCTTATGTGTGTTAAAAGGATTCTATAAAGTTGCATTAAGTAGATTATTATGCTTTTAAAATATGATTTTTGCCCTTTTAAAAAAATTTTATTTCATCCCCTTGACTTCAAGAAGCCTTTTTTCAGACTCAGCAGTTGGTAACATTTAATTTTCTGTCATTTAATGTCTTTAGAGATGTGTTGACATTTCTGCTTTTCAGAGTAGCATTTCTACTTCCTGTCATCAGCCTGTGTGTTATAAAGCACCATATTAACCTTTCTAGCACATTTAGGTGTTGCACAAAAGACACTTTTTATGGAATACTGTGCCACTCATTAAATAAGTTGTGCATGTTGTCTGAACACTGAAATTCAGTCAAGACAACTATGGGTGTCTATATATTAATGGTTTCAGGGTACAGCACATAATTTAAAGAAACTTTGCTTTGCCATCAGGAAAGACCCCAAAATTCAGTTTCTGAACTGAGTGGACAGTGTTTGCTGCCCCTGACTTCGCACAGTTCTGTAAAGATTTTGGTGTTGGGTTGGAAGAGCCAGCAAACACCTAAAGGAAATGATGGGAGAGAAGAAAAAAGGTCACGTGCAAGACTTCTCACCAAGTGCTTAATCATGACAGATGGCTCTGATGTGTGAGTAGTCAGAAATAGCAAGGGAATGGGTTTAACTGAGGGCAGCCCTTGTCCTAAAATGTCAGGAGCTGTGTGCTGCATTTGGAAACCACAGAATATTCATTTGTCATAGGGCTTCATGTGTTTTTATAGCTTTTTAAAAGTACCAGAAACTGTCAAAGTATATTCAATCCCCAAACATATTACACAGTGTGAATACAGGAGGCATAGTTCCAGCTTTGTGCCGGAGTGATGGAATACCTGGAGCTGCTGTATCTGCACAGGGCTCTAAAGGTGCAAGTGTTTAAGTGCTGAAATCCCAGGTCAGGTCCCCAAAGCAGCAGCAGTGCAGCAGTTTTGTGCTGCTTTCAGCTTCAGGTTCTTGGAGCACAGGTGATGAGGTCAGATGCTGAGGCACTGGGAGCAAGCTCCACTGCTCCAGGTTTCGGAGCAGATTTGGCTGGCAGCAGGTCAGATGGAAATTGCTGATGGAAATTCAGAGGAGATTTACCCTGTTGCTGTCTTTCCCTCTTTATATGAGGTCTTTTAAAGTTCCTGCATTTTTAATTTGTGGCAGCCAGCTGGGAATGCTAATGACACTATCTGATGGTGATCAGTGATTTTTTTCACATGTCCTTCTAATCATAACCTTAAAGTGATTCATAAACTCCAAACACTACACTGGCTTTTAGTTCACCAGGCAGTTAATGGTCTAATACATCTGCAGAATAAAAATCCAGCAATCAACCTTTATTCCTGTAATTGTATGACAAAAACGAAGTTAGTGACATGGGGGAAAGAGACTAGGAGAGGCAGAGTGTTTGTTAGGTGAGAAAAATAATTAGCAGGATTTATTCTAAGCTGAAAGCACAGCTGAGAAATATTTGGGAAACAATATGCAAAGTAGATAAATAAAGGATAAATGTGATTTTTAAATTGTATGTTCACAAATGGTTCTCAACTCTGGTTCTTTATTCATGTCATATTGAGGTAAGGTCCATCTTAAGGTGAATCCAGGCTGGATGGAGCTCCTGGTTTAGTAAAAGCTGTCCCTGCTTGTGGCAAGGGGGTTGGAACTAGATCATCTTTAAGATCCCTTCCAACCCAAACCATTCCATGATTCTATGATAATCTAATTCCTACATTGAAATTAAAAGTTTTAATTTCTGTTAAGTGAGCAGAACAAAAGGTTTCTGTCCAAATTCCAGTGGTTGTGGTCAGAAAGAAGCCTGATAGAATGCACAACATTTATGATTTTTGACATAAAATCCTTTGTGTCACCTCGTGGTCAAAATGATGCTATTAAACAAGTTGGTTTCAGTCCAGGAAAGCAACTTACTCTGAATGTTTGCCCCCCAACTATTTCTGTTTCTAATCAGTGAAGGTCACAGGCCCCTAATTCTACTTTTGTCCTGTTTCTTGATGCTGTTATGTGCCTCACAGGCATTTACCTGGTCCTGTTCTCTGTGGGATATAATCTGTCTTGTCTGAGGACATATCTACAATCACATTCTGCAGTTGAGGAGAGATTTTGCCAGGATGTCATAGATGCTGGAGAAAGCAGATCACTGAGAAACTCTGAATATCAAAACTCCTCCATGGCATGCAGAAATGGGCTTTGGATTTTGTAATAATAGGTGTGACTGCAGGCTGCACACTAAGCTTTATTTCCAAGTCCCAGGTGGTTCTGAAAGCAAATGTCAGAGCCTTATTAAATGAGTTAACATTATTGTTAGGCAGAAAAAGCCAAGTGGATTTTTTTTTTTTGTTAGTGGTGTTTTAAAAAATATATAATTTTTTTCCCCATGTGATTTTTGCTTCCCAATCTGGACAGGTTGGAAATTTTGCCCTCATTCTGTCTCAGAAAATGCAGAAATTGGTGTCGTGGTTTTGGTGTGAAGCAGTTTGAGAGAACTCTGCAGAATCTGTTACATGATCCAGCTATCCTGTGTACACACTTCATGGTGCTGGGTCTGAAGCAAAACTTGCAATATGGGGAGCATCAGCGTTGTTCTGATATTAGTTTATTCTTAGAAAACATTGAGCAGTGCCAAGAGAGCTCTAAATGCTCTCTGAACATTGTTGGGGTGGCTCACACTGCAATGGTGAATCTCTCCCCACGTCCTGGCCAGTTCATGGAACAGGCTGTGAATCTTCTTCCTCCTGAGTGTGGTGCATGTGGCTGGCAGCAGGGAAATTGGGGAGTTTGTTTGGTTTTTTGGAAATGAGGAAGGAGAATGAGAGAGCTTTGGGATTTTGTTGCAATGAGTTCATGAAGAAAACTTCATTTTTAAAGAAACATGCTAATATCAGTGGGTGAACACAGAAATGGTGGTTGAGAAAAGCCAATGAGTGAAGGCACTGTAATAAGGAATACAGGTAATTTTGCAGTAAAATAATGTGGATTTTTTTTTTTTTTGTATATCCATGCTGTCATTGTTGTGCTGTTTGTGAGGGTCCCTAGGACAAGGTGAGAGATGAAAATCTATCTGACTTGATATTCTCAGAAGGCTTATTTATTATTTTCTGATATTATATTAAAGAATGCTATACTAAAACTATACTAAAGAAAGAGGATACAGAGAGAAGGGTTAACAAGAATGATAATAAAAATTCATGACTGACTCCTCAGAGTCTGACACAGCTGATGGTGATTGGTTATTAATTAAAGACAATTCACATGTTTGGATAAACAATCCAGACCCCATTCCAGACCAGCAAAACCTGGAGAAGCTGAGGCTTGCCAGGAGAAGAAATCCTGGCAAAGGGATTTTTCAGAAGATATCATGGTGACAACCGTATTGAATTGCTGCCCTCTCAGAATTCCTGATGAGACAAAGTCAGTGCTGGACACAGGACATTTTTAAGTGCAGAGAAAATATGATATTTAATAATCTGTATTCATGGCCATGAATATTCATAGCATTGAGCTTTGTCATTTGTAAGGTGGAAATATCTCAAACATAACTGGAGCAATGCTTTCATTGCTGAGTGATGGATTTGATAGATTTCAATGGCTTGTGCTGGATGTTGTTGGGTCTTTTTTGATTCATCAGTAAATACTGAGAAATTCAGCAGTTCACAAGTTGGGTCTTTTTTGATTCATCAGTAAACACTGAGAAAAAAAAAATAAAGTGATTTTGCTCCTAGAACATCAGATCATATTAAGGTTTCAGATACTTGTTAAAGCCACTTTAAGGCAGTGAACCAGCAGTCAGATTGTTGCTTTTAAACATCTGGGATACCCTGTGCTCTATGCTGTTGCAAGTCCCTGATTTTTAGCCAAAAAAGGGGTTTAATGGCTCTTTTCATCTACCTTTCCATGACTAAAACTTGTATTTTTTAATTTGTGTGTATAAACACATAGCACTTAAGAACAAGCACTTTTGTCAGATGTGGAGGATAAAAACACAGTGAAAACTGGAAATTTCTGGAAAACTGGATTTTTAGCATTTCAAAATGCTAAAAGCAGTGAAAATGGAAATCCTCATATTCATTCAATCTGAAGTCATTCCAAATTATGCAAATCATGCTAATTCCAACGTCATTGATATTTAACTTCAGTTATAAATAGAAATACTTTGCATTTATTGAAAGATGAAAAATCCCTCATTTTCAATGAAGAATTATGATATACATTGTCTTCACTTTATCTTGAAGTTGATTAAAAGGATTGTGAGAAGTTTCTCTTTATTTTTCTCTCTCCCTTTTAGATTTGTTGTTTGTCTCCCTCAGCATTGCCAAGGTTTTTTTGTTTTCTTGTGAATATTAGCACCCAACTGAAACCTAACTTGCTATAAGACTAAAATCCAAGATTCCTAATCATTATATTACTTCAGATTCAGAAGCAAATTTGACCCAAAATACTGTAAAAAACTTGGAGTCCAAGGAAATTTCTTTGAGGAACACTTAATGTTTTTGGTTTATGAATGCTGCAAGGCAGAAGGGAGGAAGCAAGTGCTGTAAAAGATGCTGCACGTGTTTTGCCTTTATTTTCTTGCATGGCTTTAGCCTAAAGCAGTTGAATGTTTCTGGAGGCATTTGTCTCCTGGCAGAGGTGTTGGTGGATTACAGGATGTGCCAAACAGAACCAGAACAGCTGAGCAGAGTTTAGACCTGATAAAGGATGGAATAGACCTGTTGTAAAGCTAAACTTAGTTTGTATTTGTCTTTAACAAGCACTGTTTATCTGTGTTTAATTAGGTAAGTTAATGACTTAGACCTCGTGGTATTTAGGGTATAGAGATAATAGTTTATAACAATTAATTTCCTAACTCCTCCCTAGTGCCAAACAATTAATCTTCAAAGGCAGCCTGGTTATCAAACTTGGTGATAGGAACTTGGAATGCAAGCCTCAAAATTTGAGCCCTGTAAATTTATTTAATCAGGGAAGAGTGTTTTTCAGGGAGAAAGCATAAAGAGTGCCATGTCATTTGGATGAGGAAGTCTAGGAAAGTGATCATGCCTTAAGGACATGAGGAATGAGCTGCCCTTCTTCCTTCCTGTGTTGGCAGGATCAGGCAGCTCCATCTACAGAGTGCTTCTGCCTGGTCTGAGCATCCTCTATCCCAAGTGGAAATTATATGAGAAATTTGTAGCTTTTAAAATTTTTAATTCACTAAGAAAATCATTAAGTGCCCTGAATCCTCCACTCAGAATTAGTTAAATGAAAGGATGCTAAGAGATGTCCTGTCATTTTCCACATTCAGAAATGGGATAATATATTATACTTTTATGTGCCAGAGTTCTTTAATGTGAGAAATAAAAGATAGCCATGAAAATGTATTGAAAGACTGAAAATAGTATTTCAATCAAAGACTATGAAATATTAATTTGCTTTTTTTTGTCAGGAATAGAATCCTCTGCTAACAGTTCAATCCTTCCCTTGGATTTTTCTCAGTGTCAGGCTAGATATTGGTGTTGCATCTTATTTTCTCTTCCCATAGTTTGCTATTGAATAATGGATGTTTTTGTGTAGTTCACTTTGTTTGTACACAAGTCCAGCGTGTGGATTCTGTGCCTTTGCTCCGCAAGGTCTGGCACTGCTGTTCTGAGGGACCTCACTGGAGAGCAGAACTCCCTCCCTGTGTGCTGTTTTTTCCACTTGTCTGCTTGTTCTAAATGGGTTATTTTTTTTCTAAATCACTTCTTGATCTCTTTCCCTGAATGAAACGAGAGTCCAACTCCTGACCTTGTGCAGGACACCCCAGCAATCCCACCCTGTGCCTGAGAGCTTTTTCCAAATGCTTCTTGAGCTCTCTCAGGCTGGGGCTGTGACTACTTTTACCATCTTTTAGGCCTATCTTACACCTTACATTATTTGGAGTTGAAACAGATTTATTTTTATTTTTTAACTAGCATAGTTGACATGAAAAGTCTGGCTTTGGTGCTTGAAGAAAAAGTTTTGTTTTTTGGGAGATATGTTTTTCCTTTGTATTGAACTGAGTAGACCCTGAGAATAATCTTCTGTCTCTCACATCCCAACAACAAGAAAAGGATGTATCCTCAATATTTTCTGGTCCCTCGAGGTGCCTGCTTGGTAATACCCTCCCTGCAGTGCTGAAGTGCAAGGTCTGCACATCTCTGAGCTCAGCTGCCAAGCAGAGTTATGTGTCTTCAAGTGCGAAAATTGAAGTGGAAATAAAGAATTAGATTGTCTCAGCCAAGAGTGCAATCAGTGGTGAGAAACTGGGACTATAAGTTTCTTAACATAGCTGCAGTGATTTATGTGGGGAGGGTGGAGGGTTTGAGAGAACATGCTGACATGCAGCATTGGTGTTTCAGCAGCAGGCGTGGGCTGATCCTCACTTTGCAGCTCCCAGCTTCTCTCAGTTGCTCTGTCCCACCACATGTCTGTCTTCTCCCTCCCAGGCACTGTCATGAACCTTTCTGTGACCATCTCTCATGAGAACACCTCAGCAGTGCCACAAACTGAAGGGTGCTGTAAAAGTCTTTTATAAAAGGATTTCTTCAGCCTGCGTGTTATTGATGATTCCTGAAATTTAATACACACCATGCAGAAACTTGTCATTGAGATGCTCAGACTCTTCAATATCAAAAATAGACTCAAGGGAAGAAGGTATTGAGGGAGACAGGACAACCTGTCAGCAGCCTCTGGCTTTACATATCTGGTGGGAAGTTCTAATTTACCATCAAAGTGGCAGCAGCTCACTTGGTGAGGAGTGCCAAGCAGACAGATGGCAATGTTGAAATATTCTCTGTTGTGCCTATCATCAGGTCTAGTAAAAAGAGAACTCAGGAGCAACAACATGTTGTAGTAGAGTAAATAATACTTGCTACCACTTTTTTTATAGGGAGTGAGGATGTTTGTTGGAAGCTGCTGATGTACAGCTGAGCTGGATTCTTTAATATGCAGGGAGAAGAAATATTAGGTGCGAAGACAGGTTTATATTAATATTGTGCTACCTTGGAGCAGATAAATTAAAATTTCATTCCTGTAGAAAAAGATTAACTTTAATGTTCAAGTTCAGTGGAAGTAAGGAGGGAAGTAAGCCCCAAAGTGCAAGTGGGGATAACTCTGCTTTGGCGCTGTGTGCCTCTCTGTGTTGGCTTTTTGTCCCAGATTCAGATCTGGCTGATGCTCTGCTTGTCCTGTTCTATTGGGCTTTAAAGGCAGCAGGGCCTGGTGGTGGTGAGAGGCTCTATAAAAGTGATATGGACCCCTGAAAAGTGTTAATTGGTCTGTCACCCTCATCTCAGCAGGAAGGTGAGGCTTTGCTTGAGAGGAAAGATTTACCTAAGTTGTTCCCTTTGAAGAGGGACCTAAAATCAGGGTTGAGTTGTGTGCTGTCCCTTCTGGATTTGTCCATGGATCTGGGCATGTCCCTCTGAACCTCTTTTTCTTGCTATGTGCAGTGGTGATGCAATGGTGCAGGAATAGCAGCATCCACTGCAGGCATTTTTGCACTGCCCTAATGCACCTGGCTATTTGTAGGTGGCATCAAATTCCTAAAAGCTGCCATTTGGGCACAACATGGGCACTCTTCTGCTTTTTCTACATCTTTTACTAGCTGCTCTGTTACAGCTTTGAGTCTTGAAGGTTGATTTCTAACACAAAAGGAAGCAGAAAAGTAAGAATTAACTTGAAGTTTTATATACATATTGCTTATATCTTTGTTATTGCTGCAAGTTGTCTTAAAAAGAAGTACTCTGTCTTTGAAGGACTAGCTCCTTTCTGGACAGACAGGCAGAACAAGAAGAATATGAGGTACTTGTAATGATATAATGAGCTTTAAAGGACACAAATTTTAAATAGAGGGATCGTATATATTGATGTTGGTGTTTCTGGTGGCAAGCTGATTTGGTTTCTGCATTTCTTGGTCTGCATTCCAGTCAGGGCAGTGATTCCAGCTGGACTTTTGAAACCTGAAGGAAAAGGCCATGTTAGACCCAAAGACAGTGTTTTCCTTTCTGTCCTAATTTCTTTGTGTGCAAAGATACAGAGAGCTGCCAGTATTTAATTTCAAGAGTTATTCTTTCAACTGTTATTATATTCCAAGTATATTCTCAGTGTAACATATTTTATGACCTATTTTCCCTTCTTCCACAAAAGTAATTTTGTCCATAGTCTTGTCCTGTTGGACACATTCCAATAAAAATTTAATCTTGTATTAGTCTAGGTTTTGGGAGGGAGCAGGAAATAGTCCATGGATGTGGGCTTGACCCTCAGGAGGGATCTTTGGTTACATTTCCAGCTTCAGCAGACATCAGGGCTTGGTATGTAAGGTTTGCAGAAAATCTGACCTGTAACATACTGTGCAAATTAATCTTAATCCTTCCTTAGGGCTTCCTTTAGAGTCATTTAAGATCCACAGGTTGCCTTGCAGGCAGCAGCAGGAGAAAAGCTCCCCTTCCCTGTAAATGTGAAATGTGAAATGCTCACTGAAAATGAAATAAGAGTTTATGGTGTTCCTGGCAAAACACATGCAGTCCCTCAACAATTTTATTTTCTCTCCCATCCCAAACAGAAGGAAATGCACTGGACAGATTAAAATGGAAGGCATATAGAATGGGTTAGGTTGCTTAAAATTAAAAACTGGAAGAGAAAAACAAAAGTAAATAAAAGAGACTTAAATGATATTTGAGCAGCAAAGATTTATGTTTTTTTTTCTTCCTTTAAGATGAGCAGATATATTAGTAATTCCTATCCCAAGGACATGTACTCCTTATTAATGATACAAGGTAGATGAAGTGCAGCTAAACGCTTCCCTATTTAGTTTAGTATGTTTTCTGTAACCAGGCAAGTAGGACAGAGATGTTCTGCATTATAACAAGCACATCATTAAAATGACAGATGACCATAAAATTAAATCTTGCTGTCCCATGGGGTATTTTTGAATGTTAAGTGAAAGCATCTGCAACTGATTATTTTGTCCTTGTTAAGCTCAAACAGTCCAGAACTTTGAGTTTTTAAATGCAGGTTCATCTCTTAGATCATGTATTTGTGATGAAATAATTGAATAAAAAGACTCAATATATTTTTACTAACATAGACTTATCTCACTGATTGATTGTAGTTTCAGTCTGGGTTGAGATCTTCCTATGCATGTATTGTTTTAATCTAAAGGTCTGGCTGGCAGTCTCATGAGTTCAGTTTGCATGGAAGTATGTTATCACTCTTTTTTTTCATTTAAGTTATGTATTTATTTATATTTAGTTAAATTTATATATTTGTTTATATCTTTTTAAATATTTTTATATATAATATGAGTATATAAAACATATTTATATGTTTCATATGAGCAGCAGATATAGAGGTAGATAAGAAAGTATTTGGACATTAGATGTGGACAGAAACAAATATTGAGGGATAAAGAGGAAGGGACTGGTCTGAAACTGAACCCTTATGACACTTCCTGTAAACTTGCAAGTCTTATATTTGCCAAATTGCTTCTAAATTGTGTCAACTTAGCAACTTGGGAGGTGTATTGGCTGAATTACATGAGCACGTGGAAGTGGAGATTTAGAAGCCCTGCTTTTCAGCCCAGTGTGGTGCAGAATAACTCATTTCCAAACAACAGTTTATCTTGCAAGCCACTTTTTATAAGTAATAATATCTGCACTGCCACATTGTGTCTCACAATACCTGGCATACAGCAAACACCCAAATTTAGCTCCTTTTGTCTAGCAAGCCATGGGCAGGCTTCATTCTACATCCATAAATGGTGGATTTCCAGATTTCTCTGTTCCTTGGTTTTAACTTGCTCTTACTGACACTATTTTGAACCTAGAAGAGCCCAAAACAAAGTATTAAACCCAAAATTTATTCCAGTTGTTGTGTCTTTGTCACTGCCTCTTCATATCTTTCATATATGGAAACTTGAGTTTTCGCTACTGCTAAAATTTTGTAAATGTAACAGGCCTGCATTTCAAAAACAGAAATGGCTTTCTTTTCATCCTGATGGCCAATTGCATATAACAATAACATAAGTCAGTAGCAATATCCTTGACCCTTTAATTTCTCTTTACCATTCTACATGATATTCATCCAATGTAAAAACAACCCTGAAGATGGGTTTTCCATGTGAGAGGCTGTATTTTGTGTGGAAAAATGTGATGCAGGGTTTTATCATGCACTGCTAATAAATTTTAATAATTTCTTGTCCTCTTTGTACTACTCTGTATAACACAAATATATAGAGTAGATCTAGGAAGAAGAAGGCAAAAGTGATGGCCCCAAGGAAACTCAGGGTCCAGGGAGACATTCACTGCTCTAGTATTAATAACGTGTTAAACTATTTCAGAAGACTGGGTAGAACTTGCAGTTAAAATAGTCCAGGTAAATAATATTTTTTTTCCTTTGTGTTAAACATAAAACAAATTTTCTTCACAGTGGCTACAAGGGAAAAGAGGGTGAACACAAAACACCACCAAACCTCTGGAGTGATCATATAAACTAGGCAGTGCTTTCTGACCTGCTGACCATTTGCTGCTTTATTTACTAGGTCATATTTATTATTAAAAAGAAATAAATCTAAACCAGATCAGCAAATAGTCCTGCAAACTCAGATAATCTGTACATCAGAGGGCTACAATTTTCCTATTTTACAGCCTTCTTAAAGACACTGTACCTGCAGAACCCACAGCTATATGCAATCAATTGATTGCTAAAAGTTATTATCCCCCTAGGATGCTTTCCTTTTCATATGTGCTAGAACATTAAATTTAAAAATTAGCCCTGCTGTGAAACTAACAACAGTCTTCAACTGAAAAATGTCAATCCACTTCAAACAATTTCAAGAAGATCCTATTTTGCCCTTCACTTACCCAAAAAAAAAAAAAAAAAAATTTAGAGTGTGAAGGGGCTGTGCAGCACATCCTTACTGGAGGCCAAATCCTGAGATGCTGCCTGGCTGAGGATGATGGAGATGGAGCCCTTGGCATGGCCTTGTCCCTCTTCTGCAGCTGGGAGGTGACAGTGGGACGTTCACCAGCTCCTCTTGGGAAGGTGACAGGAGCTGAAGGACTTTGTGAAGAGCACTCCCCACCGAGCATCTTCCTCTCCTCATCCTGCCTGACAATTTATGTCTTTGGTGAAACTGAGCTGCTGGGTTTATTTTCAGTGCAGAGGAACAAAAATAATGTGTGGTGTGTGAGAAAACCTTGAGTAACTCTTAGGGGTTGGGGGATGGCAGAACCTGTGCCCAGTGCTTTGGAAACTCAGTCTCAAAGAAACTGCAAACACATTCAGGCTGCCTGAAAAAATAAAGACAGAAAACCTGATCTGGAATGTCTCTCTAATGTTCCAATGTGTGTTGGGACAGTGTAGTGGAAAATGTTTCACTGTGGGGAAATACAGCTGCTGTACAGTCAACTGAAATGGTTTAATAACTAATACTAGAGCAGTGAGTGTCTCCCTGGACCTACAGTTTCCTTGAGTCCATCATTTTGCCTCCCTCTTCCTAGACACATATATTTGTGTTATACAGAGTAGTACAGAGGAAGACACAAATACTGGGGTGCTTGTGTGGGTCAGTGGAAAATCAAATTCTCCACTTCAAATTGTGCTGTACCTTATCCCAAGTTAGCAGAGGTGCAACAGATAGTAAAAGAAAGCTCCTGCTAAAAGCTTTAAAACTTTGTGTTTTGCAAAGCCTACTTTTACATGGTATGTTCTTTTCCTTGCAGTGTTATGCCAGCTCTGATTTTGTCCCCTTTCGTATTTCAGTCATTTCATGAATTGCCCTTCTCCTCTGCTTAGTTTCAATTGCAGTTGCCATTTCAGTGTCTAAGAGTTTCCAAATTGCTGTATCATCTCTCAAAATACCAGACAGTCACTAGTCTGATTGAAAAAGGAATTGGAGCATTATCCACCACATTATTTAGGAAAAGAGGAGCTCTGCAGCTCAGTGTTGAGGCAAATTCCAACTCTGTCTCCTGCAGAAGGCACAGAGCTGCATTTTTGAAGACCATAATAGGTTTCTTATGTTCATTAACTTCAATATTGTGTGCCATTCAGAATAAATCCAAAATCATTTGAGTTTAGAGTGGAATTGAGATGATTATTATCTAGAAGTCTTTGAATCTGATTTTCCTTGCATTTGGAAGGGTAACTTAGTTATGTTTGCTCCTTGACAATACATAAAATTAGCCAAAATTAACTCAGAAACATGTCAAAAAGAAAAAGGAAGTGTTGTGTTACAGGCAGTGGGTTAGATTCATCTCAATTAGCTTCAGCCACCTACAAACTGAGCAAGATTTCAGCTCCATTGCTCTCAGTGGAAAATGCAACCCTCCCATTTCAGCCATCTCCTGCAAAAAGGGATCAATTCAGACCCCTGCTACCTTCTAATTTTTCATTAACTGCAGAGGAAGGCTCCAAAATGTGAAGAATAAAAAAAAATCCTTGTTTGGTTTTGGCTGAAAACCCTCGTGTAGAAACTTTCTAATCCGACAGCATTTACCTAGAGGAACAGAAAAGTTTTCAGTTACTGTGAAAGTTAAATGTGTTTGCAGTAGCAACTTTGCCAAACAGAAAGCTGGTTTAGAAAGCAGCACACATGCAAGATTCAAACCAGCAACTGGATATTTGCAGGCTGTCAGGCTCTAGCAGGATAGGGGGAAGCTGGCCCCATTGGAAATGGGCTTCTTACAGGGTTTGTCATCTTTCCTGCTGCCTGTCACTCCTAATTTCCACACTGAACTGTGTTCAGTCAGACCATATAGCAAGTACATGCAAGGGTAATAGCTAAATCCTGTGAGAGTTTTTGCATGGGGGCAGTGAAGGAGGAGAGGTTTAAATAGCAGCACTGTGGAAAAGGGAGATGTGAGGCAAAGTTTATATGAATATGGAAGAAACAGCCCGATTGAAAATAATTTTTCAAAATAAAACATTGCAAAGATCAAGTATTATTTGGGAATCATGGCAATAATTTTCTGTTTTTAGAGTGAGCAGGTAAAATTTTGCTGGCAAGTTTTATTTAAAAGTGATTTTTTAAAAAAACAAAGAATTTATTTGGTGCTAAGCTTATGATAGATGGTGTGTGGTATAATGTAGTTCTGTCAATGCTGAAATGGATATTAGCTCATTTTTTTCCGGCTTTCTTCCTTTGAATGATCAGTCTGAGCTTGTCATTTAACTGAAATTCAGATTTCATTAATTTATTATTAATAATAGTTGCTTCCAAAAGTGCAAAGAAATGAGAAGCTGTTGGGTTTTTTAACCAGCAGCGCAATTTATCAGCTGTGTTTGTGGAAGTTTGTGAAGGCTCACGTCTCTCTGGGTTGGAGAGAGAATTCTGTGTGTCTTAGGAGCTCCGTTACTGTCACCTATTTCTTGCTGAGCCCCAGGTGATCCTCTCTATGTTTGTGTGAGAAAAAAAGGAAAGCTCTCCAGGCTTGCTGCAACTCATCATTTTGAGTGAGAGCTTTTCCTGATGATGCATGAAAGACATCTGTCATGTGCTGCTATTCATTGCTCCTGGGTAATAGCAGCAGTACTTTGTGTAAGTGTAACTGTTTTGATTTAAACTTTATCAAGTGCTTTATATAATGGATAAATACGAAAAAAAAAACCTGTCAAGACTTCTCTACCAGCACAATGTTCAGTCTCCAGCAATAGCCACATGCAGCTCCTGAAGTCTGACCTCCAATCCACTGCGGCTCAGTTGCTGCCCAAGCTGCTTTAGGACAATTTTGAAACCTTTTTCTTTTATATAGTAATTTTTCTAATCTTCCCTCCAGCATTTTTAGCATCTGCAGCATCCTGTAGTAGTAAGTTCATGGTTTAGCTACAGCCTGGGTGAACTCTTTTTTTTTTTTTTTGCCCTAAACTGGTCTAGTGCTAGTGCTATTAACTGGTGAGTGATTCCTGTGTTAGCCCTTCATCCTCTCCACATTATTCATGTTTAGGAAACTATTGCTCCCTGATTATGATTGGAATGACCACACAGATATATGAGATTTATTGTACCTTAAAGCCTCGCTCTATTTCTGTAATATATATAATGATACACATTTTCCGTCCAGGAAAACCCTTAAGGCTGGATTTTCTTTATTTCAGCTGAGTAGTTTTCATTCTGCCCCTGCAGAGTAAGGCATTATTTGCATGGGCACAAGTGGCAGGTAAAGTGGAAAGGAACAAGGTACACATGTGGCTTCCATGCTTGTGCAGACCTTCTCAAGAGCAGGGAATAAAGAGCTACAAATAATTTACAGTTGAAAAGGCAAAAGTATGAGCATTTGCAATAAATAATAATTTTTAGATGACGTTCCTTTCATGTGAAAATAGCAGAATTTAAGGTATCTGCAAAATGTACTGGGTCCAGAACAGAAAGAAATCCTTCAGATACATCTCTATAGCCTGGAGGCCAAATAGACTGTGCAGTTAAATAATGATTGGATTTCAGAGCCTCTTTATTTACAGGGGATGAACAACTGCATTTATGCAGTGTTTGTAATGAAAATCTTGCCTGTTTATGAATTAGTGTTGGTTGGTAGTTTTTAGTTGGGTTTTTTTGGTTTGATTTTGTTTTTCCTTTTTCACTTGGTGTGTGTAGGATCTGCCATGCAGAGATAGGGTGGTTTTCTTTCTTCTTTGCTGTTTTAAAAAACCAGTTTTTCAGACTGTAAAGTAAGTCTTGTATTATGCAAAGAAATGACTATTGAAAAGGAAAATGCACCCTTAGGTAGCATTCAAAAAAGCAATATAATAAGAAAAAGAGTTTTTGCAATGCCTTGAAGGCCAAGTCTCTCTATATGTTAATAATAAATGCCCCAATTTCCCAGGCATGCTATTTTTATAATATAGTTTTCCTGCCTTAGGTTTTATCTAAATAAATTATGCTCGCTGTATGCTACAATTGGAATAGTTTGGTAACATCATGATTGGATCTGTGATAATTTACAGCATGTCATAGCTTTTCTCTGAAGCTTGAGAATTGGTTTATCTGTGCCTGTCTGTGGCCTGATGGGATTAGCACTGTTTTTTTCCAAGTGTGTGCCCTTGTGATCTTCACAGAGTGTGGACTTTTGTGGTGTGAAAATTCACATCCAGCCCTTTGGAACACCTGGAGACAGCTTGAAGGGACTCTGCTGATAACAAAAGTGAGGGGTGGTGTTCTTATGCTAATGTCCCAATATTTTTTTTCCTCCAGCACACCTGAATTTATGTGTTCATATCAAAATAGAATAATTCTTGTGCAGGCATTATTCTTTTAGTTTGCAGGTAAAATTTGGAATTCGTGGCATAAAGCCACCCATAACAGCATAGCACAGAGCTTTTTGCAAGTCACCAGGAGTGCATTTGAATTTATCAATGCAGGTTGCCTTTGGAGCTGGTTTTGTACTCCCCTTTTCCTGGTCCTTTAATCCAGCTGAGCATGGGTGATGCTTCCTGCTCTGACTTAGCATTCTGTGTTTAGCTGGTTTTGTATGAAAAAGCCAAAAAATTGTTAATTGTTGCTCTCATGGTGTTTTCATCTCTTCTACAATAGCATGACTTAAAAAAAAGAAAAACAAACAAACTGAAATCCTGTGTGTCTTTATCACTGTTGTTAATGAAGCTGTTGTCCTGGTTTAGGGCAAATTTTGGGAGGAAAATTGGAGAGGAAAACAAGCATCATAAAGTTACCTTAGGACAGCTGTAGAAAATTATGGAAAAAGAACAATGTAAATCTTGTAACAAGGAAGGTGCAAAAGGTTTCACTTTTTAAAAAAGCCATGAGATGGCTTCTGTTGGGCAGTATCAGAAATAATGAAGATGACATGAAAAGATGCAGAGTATTCAATGGTGCAGTTGGTGAGAAGTACAAAATCCTAGCAGGAACAGCTCATGTGATAAATAGTACTGGGTAGTGACCTGGTTTTAGCTGTGTGTTTATGATATTTCTCCTCCCCATCTATCTTGCCTGCATTGTCATATTCAAAATTGATGACCGAGCCTTTCCTGAACTTCTGTCTTCCTTCCCCAGGCCCTGCATGTACTGAGCTCGTTCTGTCCTTATCCTACCAACATGAGAATCATTCATTTCAGAAAATCCACTGTAGAACTGGGAAAAGGGCAGAGCAAAGTAGCACCCAACTGGCTTTCTGTCTGTGGGTGAGGAGATGTTGTTGACATCAGCTGTTGCACAGAACAGGGTTGTAAAATAAAGGATTTGAGATGGGATGTAGGGCCAGTCCCTGCTGGAAGGAAGTTTACTGCATAGGAGGAGCTGGTCTATCAGAAAGGAAAATTTAGCCAAGCAATCAGTGAAAAAAACACATGCAAAGGGAGAAAAAGCCATTAATTTAGCACAAAATCAAGATCCTGGAAAACAACATGAATCAATACATCAAAGAAGATGAAAAGAAGGAATGCTTTGTCTTTGTGCAAATGTTAAGTGCCTGCAATAAATAAAAAGTAATGAAATCCCTAATTTATAATACATTTGAACAGGTTGCTAATAATCTAGCCTAATGGGAAAATTCAAATGATTGAAAGGCTGAAAATCTATTTAAATAGCACTGGGAGGGAAGAAGAGGAGAAGTGGTGGCTAAAATATGTGATATCTTTATGAAGTAACTCTCTGGGATGATCCACAGCTCCACTTTCTGATAGATAATGTGCAAAATGGGGATCCAGCTCACCATGTGCACCAGCAGGGAGCAAGGTGCAGGAAGAAAAATCAGTGTTATGGAAGACTTCAATTTGTATGATGTTATTGGAATCACTCTGCCTTCTAGCAAGATTGTTTGTGTTTCTTTTTAAAAAAATTACATATATATATATATACATATACATGTATGATGTAATTAAATGTAAGTGATCAATCTCCTTCTATGAAATTGAATTTTTAGAGAGTTTTATGTTAGGCCTCATTTTCCCATATAAAGACAAAATTAGTGGTGGTTGAAGTACCAAAGGGAGTAATTAACCAAAGTACAAAAGAACATGAGTTAGCTGAATGGTGAGCTGCAAGAATGGCTTTAGAAAATCTGTGTGTGAGTGATGTGCATAGATCTGTCCGTGTGCTCAGAGCGCTAAAGGAGCTGGCTTTGAGAATAATTGAAACAATATTCTTCAAAAAGAGAAAGCGAGGAATAAAAACAGTAAACCAGACACAAAAAGCCAAGGGTTAATTGATGTTAATAAGTATAAGTCAGAGTCTAGAAATTGTAGAAAGCTACTGAGGAATGTGTGTGTAAACTATAATAGAACTGTTAATGAATTATCTACAACAAATACATTGTATATGTCTATAAATATACCTCTAAATAAATCTATGGTGAGGTAGGATCAATATTGTAAACTACTCTCTTTTCATTAATACTAGAATTTTAGATAAAATAATATGTAAATATGTATCTAGGTAAAGCTATTTATTGTAACTTTAAAGTATGGTTACTTAATTACTAATGAAAATGGGAAGTGTTTGAATGATTCCATAGGAATTAAAAACAGAAGAGTTTGAAAAGACAATGCAGAAATGTCAGAAATTCTGGGTAATTATTGATGCTCTGTATTTGGAAAAGGCAGCAGAAGAGCATGACAAGGTCTCATGACAATTGCAACTAAAGATTCTTAATAGTGGACAGTAATGCTGGGCATTTTGCAATCAACATGTTTGAACTGAGAGTTGCTGAGAGTTAGAAAAATCTGTTTGAATCAGTCTCTTGAGTCACTGCTGTTTGTTTTGTTTTTTCTTTTGTGGAGTGTTGGGGAAGTTCCAGATGATGGGAAGAAATCTAATGTTGTGCCAATAAAAGGCTAAATGGGAAGACTCAGATAATTATAAGTCTGTCAGCCTGACATTGATCTCAGGCAAAATAATGGAATGGTTTCAAAAGAGCTCAATTAATAAAGAATTAAACAAGGGAAATATAGTTATTGCTAATCAGCCTGGGTTTATGGAAAGCAGGCCATTCAAATTAGCTTGGTATCATTTTTGTGGTATTACAAATTCGGCTGATGAAATGAAGTTTGCAGGGCACTGACTGGGTACAAAGTATTGATGGAAAGCTGTAAAAGCCATGTGCTTATTTAAAAAAAGCAGATCAGAGAATTTTCTTTTATATTGGTTGTTTGTTAGAGCTTCCTGGAAACATTAAATTCTGCTCTTATGAGAATTCAGATGTTGAAGATAGAGCAGAAGGAGACATTCCAGATTTCTATCAGCTGTGATCGATGGAGAGCTGCTGAGCAAAGCTGCAAGAAATTTCCATGCATTCATCTTGCCCACAAGTTTTATGGGAAGTCCAGCTGCACTCCTGGAGAGCTCTCACAGGAGTGAGGTGAGGCTCTCCATTAGACAAATCACCTAAAGGCCACTTCAGGCAGCTCATTTCTCATCCCCATGTCAATTGGGTTTTATTAATGCTTCATGCACAAGTGGAGAACACAGGAGCTTTTGAAGTTGGGTCAGCTCTTAATGAGCTGTAAATAGGGCTTATCTAAACACCCTGTAGTTGCTTGAATAATGAATTTTGAATAATTGACTTCATGTTTCTTCTAGATTATTATTTTCTTTTTTTCATTTACAATCTATTCACATGCAAATTCTCAAGTCCAAGTAAATAAACATTACATGGTATAATTCATCTAGGGGAAATAATTTATCCTCAAGTCAATATTTTATCCTCAGACAATATTCTGTGGGCACATACATCTATAAAAAAGTCATGTGTGGAAAAGATCTGGATATCCCTGTGGAGATTCATGATGTTTAAACTTTTTTTTATTATAACTTCATGATTTTTTTTCAGAACAAATGAGCAAAAGAAGTACAAAAAAGGTGATACATTTCTGTTAAAAACATGGTAATTCTCTAGTTAATATGAACAGTCATACATTAGATTTTAGATTTCTGCAAATTTTAACATTTAGATACTGCAGGAATTACTGTGAAAACTCCAGTGCCAACTTTAAATGTGTAGCTTGATACCATTGCTCATTTATGTAGACATATTAATTACATCTTTAGTCCTGATTTCTCTAAAAGGCTTTTGCTAGCAGGTTTTGAATCCATTTTTGAAAGGTGTGCAAGGTGAGAAAAGTCTGCAAGTAATTTTGGATGTGAAAAGATTTCTGTGTAATTTTTCATTAAAGGCGGGAGGTACAGAGGAGTCTGTTCCCTTGTCCATAAATAATGAGGGCTCCTGCTCTCCCCCCAAGCCACAGCAATTAGGGCTTTTGTGAAATTGTTCAGATGCAGCAATGAATGAGCAGTTATTGAAACTGAAGGACATGACAGCTGAAAATGAGAGGAGAGCTTGAAGTCGTGGGTAATTCAGTGTGACAGAATATCAGAATACCACTGAGGCCAAGAGCATGATTAAAGAAAAATCAGTGTCTCTGCCTTTAGATCTGCAATTACAGGGGATGGAATGTGAAAATGGAAGGGAGTAACATCCCCACCCCCAGTTCCTTTAAATAAATTTGAAACCAAAAAATGTAGATGGGAGGGAAAAGAAATTTTCTTAAATAATTGCTATTTTCCCAGCATGTTTCATGGAATGGTTTTAATGACCTGGAAGAGATCTTTTAGTACAGGTGACAAGATGTTAAATGAGAGGTATCGTTGGTGTGTCCTGATGTGTTTGTTCTTCTCTCCCTCAATTTATTTGGGAGATAAGTAGAGAATTTTAAGAAAATGTGTAAAACACACAGAATTTGCAATTACAATCAGGAAAAATTTGCATTTAACTTTGCAGTTTATGGTAATAAACTTGTCAATGCCAGTGTAGATTATTGACTTGTAAAGTAGATAAAATATATGTGCAGCTTTTAGTGTGCTACTAAAACATTGGTCATGCAAAAAAAAAAAATCTGTAAATGCATCTCCAAATAAATAGAAATAGTTTTAAAATTCCAAGTTTTTTTCCCAAATCAAGTTTTTTGGTTTTTTTTTTCCAAATCAAGTTTTAGTTAACTGTAGTACCAGGTTCATCTGGCCCAACTCAGGTGCAACCCTAAATCTAATACCTCTTTTTCTGGGTTTCAACTATGGAAAATTTGGCAGCCCAATAGGCAGATGATTTTACAAGACAGTATGAATAAAAATAGCGTATAGATTTTCAAAAAATTGTTTCCAAAAATAAATATTTCAGGGGTATTGGAATGCTCGTGCAAAGAAAGGCATCAGCTTTTGTCAAAACAATGTAATGTTCTAAGTTGATTTAGCAGTGGTTATAATCAGCAGTAAATTATAATCATGCTAAATGAGCAGGTTTAGTATGTGTAAGTGCAACACAGAGGCAAAGATAGTGCAGGTGTTTGTAAAGTGAATAAAGTACTCTGATAGATTAAAAATGCACTGCTGAAAGTTTGAAGTGCAATTTTTTCTCTCTCTTTTATTTTAGTACATTTTTAATAGCTGTCTGGATTTTTTTTTTTTTTGGAAAGAGACAAACCTGGCATTATAATTTGGGGATCTGTTTCAGCAGAGTGTAGGGATGATGTGTGTGTGTGTGTGTCTGGAAACTGTGGGAATAAAGGATCATACTGTTTTAGAAATCAAAATACAGAATTATGCTCTCAATGTTAGAGACACAGGAAGAGGAGTTAGAAGCCTTGCTGAAGGCAATTATCTAGAGCCTTGCTAAACTCACTGAGCTGTTCATATTAAATATATTAATTCCCCAGGCATTAGCTCAGCTCAGGGAAGTTTCCTTGGTTTCTCTGCATTGGAGCTGTTCAGGGGAAAGGCAGGGAAGCCAGGTTAGTTTGGGAGGCTAAACAGAATGAAGAGAGGGAAAAGATGCCTTCATTTTCTGTTTGTGGAGGATTGAAGGCCTCTGTTGTTTCAACTCCTGTAAGAGCCTGAAAGAGAGATTTGGGACTCCAGAGGCTCTCCAAAATGCAGTTTATTCCATCCAAGAGGTTACAGCCATCCAGGGTGGTGGGTGACAGAGCTGTGCCTACAGCTGTCAGCTCCAGCTGCAGGGAGCCCTGAGACCCTTTGGTTTAGGTTACATTGCATTATATACTTTTCTTGGCTTAGCATCTTAATGCAGTAGAACCAATCTATACCTTAACTATTGTCTATAGCCTATCATAACTACTAAAATTACCATATTCATGTTACTGTTCTCCAGTCATTAAAAGTTAGTACATTACAGTTTAAGCTGGAAGTTGTTTTTCAGTTTTCTTGCAGTGGAAAATTCTGAGACCTTTTTTCTACTTGCAGCTTTGTGGACTTGTTTGCCTGTGCTATCTTTCTGCTTGGTAAAAACATCTTGTTTGGGGTGGGTTTATCCTTTGCTCTAAGCCATAAAAACCCCTTCTAACTAACATACCCATTGCCTCCTTCGTTATCCAGTAAGACTGGCTCAGCAATTCTTTCTTCTTTATCAAAACTTGCTTCCATCTCTATTCCTTCATCAGACTCTACATTTAAAAATCTTTCTGCTAAGCACACTTATCTGTGAGATTTTCCTGTCAAACTTTCATCCTTCCCAACAAACTTCTGCATGAGGGAAGGAAGAGAACTTGCCAAAAACACAACAGGAGAGCCCCAGTGCTGAGCACAGGGTATTGCATTGTGGTGGCTGGGGGGACAATGAATGGCCAGCAGTCCTTATCCCAAGGATCCTCTTGCTGAGCAGAGATTAAACATGCTGTCTCTGCTTCCTTTTGAACAATTACATCCTCTCTCTTCTCATTCTCCCCCTCCCAGTTGTTGCACTTCCTTTTGATTGCCTATTCCTGTTCCCCAATTCTTTTATTTCACTGAGCATTTGGAATCTAAACAGGTATTTCCCGTCTTGGTATCTCTCATTTTATTGCTGTGTGGATTGCTTTGGTTTTGGCTGGTCTGGTTTTTCCCCCCCTCTACTCTCACCCATCTGGAGGAAAAAAAGGGCTTCCCAGAGAGTTTCTGGGAGTGTTGGTTTGAGTTTTCTCCCCTGTAAATGGATGAAATAGGGTCTGCCTGAGCAGTGTTAATTTTCTTATGGTCTGTAGTGTTTACAGTGGAGACTCTGCAGTGCCACCTCCAAGTCCCAAAGCAGCCACCCCAGCAGTGCTGCTTCACTGAAGGATCTTTTTTTCTTTTGAGATAACCGCATTTTTGAAGCTGTACTGAAATACAGAGCTGCATTTGTTCTGTGGATAGGCTTTTCCTCCTCCTGAAACCCTGAAAGCATAGTTGTTGGTCTGCTAGTGTCTCATGTAAAGTAGCTCAAACATGACTAGGTATAAAAACACACATTATAGATGAGCCTGTTAAAACCCTTAAGGAAAGTGACACATGAAAAATGATGTATTTCCTCTCTAGTGCTTCCTGGCATTTAGATTTATTTGGCTGATGCTGCTTGCCTTTATCCATGTTGTCCTAGTGCCTGGAAGCCGAACAGGTTTGATTTGTGCTGGCACAAACAGTGTGTGAGAAGTAGGTGAAGCAGATCATTGCAGTCAGTAAGGGAAAGGGAACATCAACTTTAACTCCTCAGCAATGCAAGAGACTTCTACTTGCTTTTTTCTAAAATATCATCTTCTTGTTCTACCTCAAACACAGTTTTTCTGAAGGCAGAAAATATTATTCTCAAGCATCAGAACTTAAATCCATTTATTAATGTTGATTCTCGATCATATTCTGGTTTAGCTAGTTTCAGTTGAATGCTTTTTAGGGTCTGCAGTTAACACTAAAACCTGGCAATAAATATGGATGTGATTCAGGGAAATATAATGCTGGAAAACAGCTGGATATTGAAAAACTCTTTTATGTTTCTTATGAAGATATTGAGGTTTTGTTAAAAGAAAGCATCTAATGAAAGCATATTGCTGGCTAAAAGGCAGGATTTGGTTAAAAAAAAGGGTTTTTTTCCTGCAAAGCATAAACACTGTGTAATCTAGGATTCATGAAATCCTTGGAATTTTACTTCAAAGTACAGTTAAGCCCTTGATGCAACTCTCACCTTAGAAGTTAGAATCTGAAATTGTCATCTAGGTTCTGTATCTGTGTTTAAAATTGCCTAATGTGATTAATTGCTTGGCATAGCATTGTAATTGAAGTATTTATTAAACTGTATAAGTATGCTTCTTTTTATCCATACAGTTTATTTGTGAGGCTGAGTTTTAAGGCCTGAAGTCTTAACAAATTAATCAGCTTTCCTCAGCAAAGCAAACACAGTTTCCTCCTGTGCATATTTTAAGTATTCCAGGCTTGGGGGAAGGGCCTGTCTTTGGGGATGGTGGCTTCTTTTAATTTCTGCCTAATTCTAAATCCTGGAAATTAAAGATGAGGAGCAGAAAAAGGAAGGTTGCAGTGCACAGGGTTTTCCTCCCTCCTTTATTAGCCTGATAAGGCAGTACAAACAAGAGGCTTTCTGCTGTGCTGCTCTGGAGTTGTACATTGGGGTATGGTTTGGAGATTTATCACCTCACAGGTGGAAATAAATTCTTGTGAGGAGTGTGTAACCTTTGCTTCTCATTGATTGTTCTTGTATAGATAATTTCTTCAGCTCTGCCATCCCCCAGCAGCTGAAGCTCAAGCTGCCATGACTCAGAGACATTTCCCTGTGCCACACTCAGATAAGCAAGGTTGTATCCATGGAAGAAATTAATTGGTGAATCTATTACTTGTAATGTTTTCTTTCCTCTGTATGGTAATTTCTTTTACTGATACAGAGACAGTTTTGATAAGACAGTGGCAACCAGATATGCTGAATGTGTTTGTCCACAGCTGCAGGAAGATGAACTACATGCTGCCTGCTAAGCAAGGCAAAATATATTTTTTTTGTAATCTTTTGAAGTAATAATTATGCCTACAGCCTGGAGTATTCTAAATTGTGTTATTGGATTTCTTTTTGAACAAAGACCACTCATATATCCCCTGTGGATATGATCTTCCAACCAGGTAGATGGTGGTACCGCCATGAGTAATCTCAGTAAGATGGGTGCCCAGTAGTGCCAGGATCAGTCCCAGGGCTCCTGAGCAGCTGGATCTGCACCTCAGCCACAATCTCTTGCTATTAAATAGAATGATGTGAGCCTGAATAGCTTGCAGTTAATTCACAGTGCTGGGGCCAGATCACCAAGATGAAATTCAGCCATCATTATTGTTTCTGGGCTCTAATTCATAATCTGTATCTGTGTAACATTTTACTTTGATTTCAAGGCTTTGCATCTTCTTTTCACTGCCAAAACCTGCTTTTCACCATGTGCTCTGAGTGCTCCACTGTGTATATATATACATCATCTCCTCTGCTCTGGTTTTGAGAGTTGGAGTGAAAGGCTACTTCATCCTTCATCTGTAGCAGACTCATGATTAGATTTTAATGCAGTTGCAGGTGGCTTTTGAACATCAGCAGATACATCAGTGTGCTCCTGGTTGAGGACAGAAATAAAGGTCTCTGGTTTTCACTTGGAGAGTTGTGCCTTTAAAAACCTCTTGCTCGGACTGGAAAAGGGAACTTTGGGGTGAATTGTAGCCTTCCAGTGCCTCAAGGGGCTATGAGATACAGAGAGAGACTATTTACAAGAGCCTGTAGTGGTAGGATGAGAGGGAATGCATTCAAACTGAAAGGCTTAGATGGGCTATTGGGAAAAATTTTTTCCCTGTGAGAGTGCTGAGGCCCTGGCACAGGGTGCCCAGAAAAGCTGTGGCTGCCCCATCCCTGGAAGTGTCCAAGGCCAGGTTGGACGGGGCTTGGAGCAGCCTGGGACAGCAGAAGGTCCTTGCCCAAGGCAAGGGGTTGGGAATGAGATGAGCTTTAAGGTCCCTTCCAGCTCAGGCCATTCTGTGAATCTAGACTCTCTTTCCGTATGAAATGAAAAGGTTTTATGTACTGTCCTTTGTACAAGACAAGCAGTAGAATCTCAGTGATTTCTAAGATTACAGGATGCATAATTGTCTCCTATTTGGTTTCCATGAACAAAGCCCAGAAATGTCACTCTCCTGGCTGAGCTGCCGTTCACACTTCTCCTCCAAGCCCCACTTCTCTCTGATACTGTCTTTCTTATATGCACCTGTGTTTGGTAGCACACCTGCAGTATTATTTGTGGGGGTGGAGGAGGGTGCTCAAGCATTCGGCAGAATTGGGAAAACAGTTAGATTTCACTGACTATATACATAATAGAGTCACTATCATTGAACTGGGTATAGATTGGATTTAGCATTTCAGTACTCTGTGGTTTTTCCCTTAACAGTAGGTGAGAAATCAATGTCAAGCATTTAGCTGAATTATTTACACAAACAGAAAATGTTATTTGAGCTGATAATTTGAAGGCTTAAATTGTCAATTATTCTTCTTGAATAGGAAACAGTTAAAAACTACCATTGAGCAAAAAATGGGAATTTGAAGTGTGGATACCTGATCCTGATGTGCTGAAACACAGAGGGAATAGTTGGAGAGGGTGTTGTTCCATGGAATTGGGATGAGCACCTGCCTTCTGCCTGAGGAACAGGGCCTGAGAGGGAATTTTGGGTCAGTCACTCAGGTCTTTGCAGGACAGCATCACTGAGCAGGGCAAGCATTGCATAACTCATATTTTAAACAGAAAGTAATATGCTTTTACCATACTACTGCAAAAATTTTCAATTTATTTAGCTGCCAAGATTTGCAGTTCTGAGTTAAAAAAACGGATGTGAGTTTATAGTTGAGATTTTACCAGTTAGAAATGTGCTGTTGGAGGTGCTTATTGCATTCATAAGCCAAGAAAAATATTATACAAAATAAATGACAGAAGACCTTGGTAAGGATCACCTGCACATTTTTGCTGTATAGGGCATAATACCTTTATTGCAAAATGTAACTGGGTATTGTATTCAAGCATAATTTTGAAATGAGATATTAAGCATTTTCCCAAGGCAGGACCAGGCTTTTCCTAGTCAGAGACTTTACTAGTCTCAGGAAAAATTCATCTGTGCTCAGCAGGCTGTTAAAATAAAATAACCCCAGTTGCAAGGGGTATCAGGACATGGTTCTGCAATTCTTATTTTGAGACGAGTGTTGTCTTCCAGATATTTTGAGTGTTGGTAGGTCAAGCAGAAATTTTGTGGGTTGCCAGAAATATTTTTAAGACTTCCAAGCGAAAATTAACAAGGTGGGTGGACTTAGCTGTCTATAAATAGAAAATCTAACGTGTTCAGTGCTCTAAAATATGTTGTCTGGCCAGCAGCTACTGCTCCACAAATGTGTGGGTGTTCTGTAGGTCCTGTCAAGTTACAGACACTCCAGGGAATCAAAAATACTGTCTCATCTCTAGGCTTGCTAAGGCAACTGAATCCCATTATGTCTTTGAAAAAATAGTAAATTTTTCTTTAAGGCAGAGAGGAAAGCTGTTCATCACACATAGTTTGAAGGCAGTGATTAATGCCTGACCAGAAGTATGACGCCTTATTATTTCTGAGACAGCAATAAAATGCCAAGAAGGGTGTTTGAAAATGTAAAACATGAATGAGGAAGCAGACTGTTTAAACTGGAGGGCTCCTTCATCACATGCAACTAGCAAATGCTACTTTTTGTAGGCTGCTGTTTGCCCAATGTACTTTGAATGAATATGAGTTGTACTCGTTTCTCAGAGTATATGCTGCATATAAAACAGCCTTGGTTAATCATCATTAGAACATGAAAATGGCATTAAAGTACTTTCTAAGTACTTTTCATGACTTTTCTGCATCTTCCAGGAAACTTTTGGCATAAGCAGAGGTGTAATTCAAGATTAGATGCAGAAGAACAGGGGTAGATATTCTGTATTTAAAGACCTTAAAATGTTTTCCATAAGCTGCTTCTTGTACATTACTGAGAATTGCTTAGCTACATTTTAAAGTTCTTTAAAGGTGATGAAATCAGGGTGATGGAAAGATGCTTTCCATGTGTATCATTTGTATTCCTTCTGAATTTGCTACATCATTTATGATGCAGTCTTGAAATTATAGTGATCTTGTATGTAAGGAAGTCTGACATTGTAAATTCAATGAAGATTTACCTGCCTTGAAAAATAGATGAGTGGATGAGTATTCTTTATCATAAATGCATTATATAAAATCATAGCAAACCAGGCATTTCATGAAATGGTGCTCAGTGACTCCAAAGTGCTCCCTTTGACTTGACTGAAGCAAACAAAATTACATGTGTTCACACTGGCAATATAGAGGGTGTGGGCTTTAAGAACTCTGAAAATATTGTACAGAAGCAGGAATATGTCAAAGATGGATATGTAGTGGCTTTTAGTGACTCTGAGGTTTCCATATGCATTCTTGAAATGTGGGATTTATTACACATTTTCATCCAAAAGGCAGGAGTGAAAGACTTGGTGTGCTTTGCTGCAGATCGTGGAACTGTGCTAAACACCAACTCTAAGCACCTCCAATTAATGTTATTTCCATACAGGGGAAATTAGTTATTTTTACATACACATACAGAACTTGGAGAGCCAAAACACAAGGATGGATCAAAATGCCTGAAACCTGGGAAAAGTGCTGTATTAAATATCGAAATGACAAATAATTAATCAAACATGTCTCTGAGAGCTGTGGCCATGCAGAGCATCTGATGTGAGACTGGTATTTCTCTGAATTATTGGTATTTCTCTCTATCCCAGACAGATATTTCTGGGGCCATTTTGCATTTCTCCTGTCACATTACCTTTTTCTTGATCAAGAAATGAGGCCCCATTGTGAGTCAGTCCAATTTCACTCTCTGGGCTGCTGGATGCTCCAGCTTTCACACTGGCTAGAACACTCAAGAATATTTTGTTTCGTGTTTTTGTGAGGGCAAAGGGACGTGGTAATTCTTTCTGAGCTTTGAGTCTTGGCTGCTGTCAATGGAGGCAAACTCTGATGCTCTGCAAGTGCTTTTTAAAATGCTTATTGGTATTATATAGTGCTGAAATATTATAATACTGTTGGTATGAACGTGTGTTAATGTTCATAGTCTCACAAAGGGTGCAAGTGCCTTTGATTTGAATGCCTTTGGTAATGTTAGTTCATTCCTTTTGATAAAGATAGAACAGGAGCCTTTGTAGAAGAGTCAGCTTTTGCAACCTACCAGGGAACCTGTACTTAGTACATTTTCAATGTTTATAATGGGAGAAGAAAGAAGGGGGAAAAGTTAAAAGTAAGAAGCACTAACAAGAAATTATTCCTAATCATATTGCTATTCCTGAGGCATAACAGAATTCTGGAAAAATCAAATTGCAGGATGCAAACCTCGGGTGTCAACTTGTCACTATGCTACATTTAAAGTGGTTATTAAAATCATTATGCTATCAACCTGTGAAGTTTGGGCACACCAAATATAGCAACCTGCTTAATTGCTCAGTATTTTGCAGTGAGTGAAAGAGAGGGAGGTGGGAGCAGAGAGAAAGGTGTGTTTTCAAGGTACCCTAAAAGGCCATTTTTCCTGTGGAGTAAATTATGCATTTGTTGTTCAAAAAGACTTTAGTCTTTAAATATAAAATATTTTATTAGAAATGCAGCTGCCTTCCTGCCTACATGGCTTAGAAATGGTTTTATTAAGATCTTTCAGCAGTGCAGCACAATGCATATTGACATGACTTGGTGGTTCTAATAGTGTTATTGACACTGCTCTTCTCCTGGGAAATCAGATTAAAATGAACTGGTATTGCCAAAATCACTGTCTAGAATATTTAGGGTCAGGTGTCAAAGTCTAATTTCCCATGGGACTAAAGCTGGAGAAACTCAGCTGAACTTACTTCAGGTTTATATTTGTATAAGGAACAACTTAGTTCTTGGTTAGTATGCTGCTAGAGACTTGGCTGTGAAAAGGCTGAAATGTGATTTGAGGATAAAACAGTAAATTACAACATTGCTAGAGTAACTACATAAAGCAGGCAATGAAAATATAAATTTGGGGTATGGAAGAAAAAGACCAAAAACCCCAAACCTTCACCAATTAGTTTTGAAGAGTACATTTACTCCAAAAGGTGTGTTGTCTCCATAAAAGTGAAGAATGAGGAAGGAAAAGTAATTTCTCCAAATACTGTAAAGTGTATTTATTTCTTTCTGTTGGTCTCTGTTTCTTTAAAACTGGGATTTTTTTTTTATTTATCCTGCACCAAGCATGCTATAGGCCTGATGCAGAACCCAGCCAGGCTCAGTTGGGATGTGGCAACTTCACAGCACCTGATGGCACTGCATTCAGTGAACTTCACAATCACTGAATTTTCAAGGTGCCTTTCAGTTTTAGTTAAGAACTGGAGGGCAGTCAGTCTTTCTAGCTTACCTGTTATGTTTCTAGACTTTAAAAAAAATGCAGAAAAATTCAGCTGCAAACACTGAAATAACTTACCGGGTATATCTCTACAGTCTGTGGTTGTCATCCATTGCAAACTCTCCTATGTGTAAAAAAATCTGAGAAAAAAAATAATCTTGATCTTAATTTTCTCAAATATAATTTTGTGGAGATTAGAACATTGAGAAATGTGATTGGAGGTCAGCATTCAGGTTTTTTTTTTCCTTCTGACTGGCAATTCTTGCTATGTCACAATATGATTCATTAAGACAAGCATGCAGTCTTTGGTAAAAGATGTGAGTTGATTCTTTTCACTACAGGCATTTATTTTTCCTGTAAGACTTTCTAGTAGAGTAGTTGTAATTATTAGTTGTACATTGCCTACAAGGAAATTGGATGTACTAACACATACTCCTTTCTGTGTAGAAGATTTTCACCCTCCTAGAAATGTATTATTTAATTTTGGCTTATCTCAGATTAGAACTAGTTAGCACATATGTAAAAAAGTTTATTCATATACCCACTCATCCAAAAAAATTATTCTAGATACTCTCCCTACTGTGATATGCCCCCATAATTAAATTCAAGCACATTTCCAGAAAACTCATGTTCTTATTGGAAGCTAATAAGATATTTGTAACATAAACATAAAATTTTTTCCCTGGAGGTTCTGTGGTTTCTTGGCATCCCTCTCTTGAAGCAAATTGTCCTTTTCTGTGTGTTTGTACAGTCCTGGTCCAGAAGATGGACCTTCCTGGCATTCCATTGTTACATCAATATAGATGTAAAATACTGTGTTTAAGGAAGTGACTGAAGTTGCAAACTTTTCGTATGAAATCTCACACAAAGTCAGCCCACAACGAATTTCAGCATTTGCCTTATGACATCCATTTAAGAAAGCTGATTTGCTTTCTGTGAACAGCTGTTAGAGATAAAACTGGCCCTTTATCTCTCAGCTGATATGAAGCTTCATTCTAATACAAAACCATATGAATATTATAATTATACAGAAGCAAATAACTGAAAAAAAATTCCCATCTTCTTTGGAAGGAAGGGAAAAGAAATTCTAGGTTTTGAGAAACTGGTCTGGTGGAAAAGGTGTCTGTACTGATGGCAGGGGGTTGAAATGAGATGATGTTTAAGGTCCCCTCCAACCCAAACCATTTTCTCATTCTAAATCGTGCCATGTTTGTGTTGTTTTCATTAGTCTCAATTTTCATTTGCTTTAGTTGTTCAGATTGCACCTAGAAAATCACATAAACTGTTCAAGCCAGCAGGGTTACCTTCCTGTTCCTGTGAAATAAAGGCAGAGTAAAAGGGCATGGCTGGACTGAGGGAGGGGCTGAAAGTTGCTTGGGAAGCAACAGGCAGTGCTGCAGTGAAATAAAAGATAGGGCTTTGTTGGTGTGGTCTGTTTGGCTATAGGAATTTATAAATTCATTGAGGAAAGGTTCAAATCCTCTTCCAAGTTGGTGGTTCAGAGGAGAGTGGCTGGTGTGTTGGTGGGTGGGTGCCTGAGGGTGCTCTGTCTCTGGGTTTCTCAGTGCCCTTTGAAGGCTCATTTCTAGGAATCCTATTATACGTTGAAGTCTGTTGGTTTGCAGTGCCATTCTGATTCTCAGGCAGATGTAATTGAATGTAGCATCTCCTGCACTATTTTCTGCCTTTACTCCCTGTGGTGGTGCTCCTTGGAAGTGTTGGGATAAGGGAGAAAGAAAAGGGACAACAAATTATCCATTTCATTTTGCCAGTAGTTAATTTTATCTTCTCAGGTTTGGCTCCATCAGCTGTAATTTGATTGTCATGCAGCATCTCAAAACCTGTTTGCTTTGGAGTAACAAATGCTCATACAGTAAACTATTCCTTTTAGACTGAGCTTTCAAGGTGCTTGCTCAGCCTCTCTTGAGCTTTGGTTATAAATACAGATCCTGAATCAATGTCCAAGATGAGCAGCAGTTTCTGAAGAGAGAGTGTGGCTGCTGCGTGAGGCAAATAGCCCAGGCTGATTATGTGCATCACTTTGTTCCACTGCACTTGACCCTGACACATTTTGGAGCAGCAGGTCCTCCTTATTTCATCAGTGCCATAGTTAAAGACAGTGGCCTGTCAGCTTGTTCCCTGCTGAGGTCAAACACCTCAAATGGAGGGGGACATCAGCATGATCAGATCTAAATTGCTTGCTGCACCAATTTCTAGCTGTGTTGTAGTTTAATATCAAATCTCCTGGTTTCCTTGCAGGTGTAAAAGACACATGTGGTGTCGGGGGAATGAGGGGAATAAAATGGTGAGGAGTTAAGGTTTCAGCCAGATGATTATTTATCTGAATTTCCAGACCAGGGAGTGCTGTGCAGGCATGGATTGCAGAGCTCTGCCATTTGTTGACTGAATTCACTGGTTTAGAATAGAGTTGTTTTAACAAGTTTTTTGTAAGAAGTGTTGGTGATGCAGTAATACAAGCGTCAAGTAATTCAATACATCTATGGAAACCCAAAATACCTCTTCAGAAATATTTCAGAAAAATATTAGCGTTTCATGACAGTTCCATCATTTAAAATAGACTGTGGAGCAAGTTCCTTGATCTTGGTACATGATTTTGATCCACACAGAAATCTGCTGAACAATAGCACTTGTCACAACTTTTTTCTGACTATTGCCTGGTGCTGCATTTGTATATGATGTCAAAGTGCCCAAAACTGCAGCTCTTGCCCCAAATATGTAATATCACATTTTAAACAATAAAAGGGCCTGCATTTTGAGTCTTAAGGTTGCCCTCAGAAAGGGCTAAACTCAGTTAAGTCTTGTCTTGCTTACTGTTTTTGTGAGCATTACATTACAGGAGACTATAATTGACCAAAAAGCTGCTCATATGTTAGGGCTGGACAGTCTTAGAGAAATCAAATGTTTTGCTCCAGATACTTCCTTCATATCTAGACAAAGAAATGAGCAAAAATTGTTCTTGAAAATGGGAATATCATCTGTAGTTCCCTGAGACTGAGCTTTCACATCTTCACTAACTAACTTCAAGGTCTCAGCTTTCCCTGAGAGATCTGGTTCTAACAGGTTGGATTCTGTAATTTAGAAAAAAAAAAATCTTCCCAACATAAAAGCCGTGCAAACTTCTAAACAGAATTTCGTACATGCAGAGCTGAGAAGAAAATGCAAATATTGTAAGTTTGATAATTGAACACATCCTGTTGATGGAGAGTTTAGAAGGATTTTTTTTGCTTTGATGTATTACTGATTTTATCAGTCCTGATCAAATCTGTGTTTTATATGCTAAAGAAAGTTAGTATCTGTAGTTCATCAGCACTTTTCTTTCACTAAGCCAGTCTGTTCTCTTTTTTTGAGAAGCTTTTCTTTGCCATTAAAAATGGACTGAATCTGTGCTCTGCCAAACAATTGGAATAAGAGGTGGCTGAATGAGCAGCCCTTAGTTCTCCCCTATTACCTGAATATGAATGGCAAGGAAAAATCAGCTTCAATGGGCTTTAGAAAGGTGTGAAATGAGAGAAGAAAGATTTCCAGGAGACCTCCTCCATTGGGTTGGTTTGTGTTTCAGAAAAGCTGCCTGAGAGCCCCCCGCCCCGTACAGGCTCTGGGAAGGCAGTTCCTTTTTGTGCTTTAATTAGTGGAAAGGTAAACACTGTTTTCTAGGCAGGTTTTGGCAACTCCTCAGCCTTTCATTCACACTTGTTTTCAGTTGTCATTCTGTAAGAGAGCTGCAGTGTACTTGGGGCTCTTTTAGAACCTTGACAGAAAAAGTAACTGATGTCCCAAGCGTGGCAATCCTCCGAGCCTCCAGCCGTGCTGTAGGAAAAGGCTTTTTGCTTTTTGCCTTTTACCTGTACCTTAAATAGCTGAATCAAAGGGCAGGGATCTGCTGGGAGCCATTGCTTCAGCACCAGTACAGGAGGCTTCATTACTGCCCTTGAATTTTTCCAGGTTCAAATAATTTGTCTAGATGCTCTTACACTTCATATTTACATATTTTTAATAAGGAAACCTGTTCATCCTGAATATATAAGTTATAATCAACCCTTGCTAATATATGTAATTCATACTACCTGGAGTAAGTCCAATCTGAAGTGCAGCCTTTAAATGATGTTGAAATGAAATCTGTGAAATTGCTTTTCCATGATGAATGCAGGCATGGATGATTTCTTTTTAAGATCAAGATAAAATTAAGGTTGTTACTTGTGTTCACTCTGCTGTTTTCATACTAGAACCCATGAAAAGACCGCACGGTAATCAACTGTTGGAGTCAGCTATTGCATAAGTGTAACTTTTGCAGTACATCTTTAGTTGGATTCAGGTCTGAAATGAAACCATCTGAAGCAAGTCTCATTTGGTGTGGCATTTAACAAGTGTGAGATGATAATTGCTGTCACTGAAGCATGACTGCTTTTGTAATGAATGCTCGCTGCCAGCGGTCAGAGTACGTAGCTCTGTGTGTGTAATGCAACATGCTTTAATCTTAAAATAATTAGTAAATTTGCAGTTGAATTTATTGTTCAATGAAGTTCTATTTCACAGAGGTTCTGCCTTCTACAGTCAAATGATCAATGTTTGCTTTTAATTAGGTAGCACTGGCGAGATCCTTGTACACCTTTTTCTGTAATGGCATTGTGCTTCCAAATAGTTATGTGGATAATCAAATCTGGAGAGCACGGGTTTAAATTGGGTAGTGAAGTGGAGTGCTAGCCCTGCACATCACGTTTTCTCCCCTGTGCTGTTCAGTCAAATCCATGTTATCTGATTTTTACAGTGGCTCTCTTGTATTTAGGTGGGATTGTTTGACTCCTTCACCTTTCCATTGATCTTGCCCACGGATGATACTGGTGTCACCTTTCTGCTCGGGTATAAGTCAATACCTTCAGCAGTAGATTAAGAGCTACTCCCTTCTGGCTGGGAAAAAAAAGAAATTAAGTACAAGAGGCTGGTTTTGCCTTCTGGTGCTCCTGTGCAGCAGCAGAGCTGGTGGGATGCTCGTCACTGTGTGCGAGGGCTGCAGAAAAGTTGTCAGCTTTCTCCTGACATTAGTAAATGCCAGCATGCATGCCATGATCCTCCGTTCAAAAATGCTTCCCCCAAACTCAGCCTTAGTGCTGAAACACTAAAATGCAAAATTTACAAGTACAAATGTGTATCTACATATATAAAATCTTGTATATGTGTCACTTTTGGAAAAGAAGCAAGACTTAAAAGTCTAAAATTTTGTCATCTTTTTATAATCATAGATTTTTTGAAACATTATTTTACTGTTCCAGAGATAGGAACCCAAACCATAACATAGTAATGAATCATAATAACTATTACTGTAATCAAAATAATAAAAAAAAACCTGCAACAGAACCTTCTCAATATAAGATAATTGAAGTGAGGAATGAAATGCCCTGTTTTGTAGGACAGAAGTGTTATTTATGGGTTTTTTTTCCAAGAACATTCCTGGCTGTCCTTCTAATGTGGTCAGCTGCCCAAAATAAAGACTAAATCAACTAATACTGGTGCCAGGTAGCTGTGAGATTATGCAAGCAGGCATTTCAATATTAAGAATTTGCATTTTTACTTTGAACTGTTGAACTGTTTTGTCTACTACTTCTCTTTGTGACTCTATTACTTTTAAAAGCTATTTAAAAATGCTTTGTTTAACAATTATTTATATGAAATAAAGAATACTATGATTACAATCAGGTGGGGGGGAAGTATTTGTTAGTGGAAAAAGTAAAAGCTGCTAGTAAATATCTTACCTATTTATAAGAGAAAATGGTGTAGGAAAGCTTTTTTAAAGGTCAGTGAACTTGTTCTGTTCTCATTGCCTTTAAAATTAAGTGTGCAAGGTGAAGATTAAAAACTGTATGTTCAGTAGCTGAAGTGCTCTTTAAAGCAGAAGTCAAACACTGAACCTAGAAAGAGAAAGGACTGAAAACTTTTTGGCTTATTCCTCCCAATTCTGTAAATTTGAGGAATTGTTTTTCACAGCAGTTAATTTCATATCCACCTCCCTTGGCAAGGTACCTCCAGAAAGGAAGCAGTGTCTATGTAGAAAATGTAGAGAATGTCTATATACCATCAACATAATCTTTAAAGGTGAGTCTCCTATGGTTAGTGCTTGATAATTCCTAAAGGAAAATATGTAACCCATCCGTGTCATGCTGTAGGACAGGGCTTTGCCTGCCTTACACCAGGTAGAAATCCCACCTTCCTTCCTTTCCTGTCAGGAAGACTGAGCTGGCCAAAGACAGGCTTTCCTTTAATAAAGGCAAAAATCAATACTTCAGCAGCTTTCTTGAAAAGATTGAGCAGAATTATTTTAAACACCCAAAGTGGTGACCACCATCACAGTTTCTCTGTTTGCATCACTTACTCTCTTGTGGTTATTGAGCTGGAAATCCCAGTTTTAAGGTGCTGGGGACATAGTCGTGAAAAAAATGTTTCAAAAATCTCACAAACTCAGGATTTTCACAAATGCAGAAAAAGTTATTATAATAAACAGCTGTGTCTCACATTCTCAAGGAAAGACTCCAAATAAAAGCAGGATACTGCTGAGCATTGATTCTTTTCTATGTGTTTTCAGATGCTTTTTGAGGACACAAATTGTCAATCACTGTCTGCTAAAATCCCTGTTTTTCTACTATTGTTGTTAAGGCATTTTTTAAAAGACAAGATTGCTAACAGCTGCAGCACCTGTTAAATTTTCATGTCAACATTAAAGGGATGACTAATTCATTAATCTAGTTTAGATTAGAATGACCTTTTCTTTTCTTTGTATTAAACTCCCTTCCCTGAAAAATTAGTGTTTTTCTCCAGGTCACTTGTATTGATTACTAGTGCTGGTATTTATTCATAATTAGATGTACAGTAGGCAAGAAAACCATTTTTAAAAGTTTGATCTAAAGCCTTCTGGCGTTTTTATTTAACTCTCTTTTCATAATAAACCTTATTAAAAGCTTGTAAATGGAGGGAGTGTATTTTCTAAAGAGCTGTAAGAAAAGTAAATGGGCCCAACTGGCTTTCAGAATTTTGGGCTAACCATATTCGAAATGTTGTGGCTGATACAGGAGTGCAGTCAGTCATTTTGCTGGGACCTTGGACAGTCTCTATGTGAAAATGCAACTTTGATCACAGCAGTATCTGCACAAACTCCAGCCAAGAACCAGCTTTGTTCTGATTTTTGATGTTAAAATTACAATTTTCTCTTCAGGAAAGTAATTATTTCTTTTTTATCCCCCCGTTCCTCTTCTTTTTTTTCTTTTTTTTTTTGATGTTACATGAGACAGACTCGAGCAGCCAAATATTAGAAAGATTAGAAAGAAGCAATTTGGCTTAGAAAGAACTCTATAGATTGTGGAGGGTGACAGAAGCTGTCAGTATTGATTTTCTGCCACTTTCCTGTTTGACCTTTTGGATTGCAGCGGGCGCTCTTAAGAGGATTTAGCTTGTACCAAATTAAAGATATCACAGAACAATTGCTGACTCATATTGTGGAAGCTGGCTGAGCTCTGCTGCCATCAGTGCAGGGCCGTGGTCATTACTTGATTTAATGTGCTCTTGTGGATCAAGTTGTTTGCAAAGCTGCTTATGAAAACAAGGTTGATGATGATAAATGAAGTTGCCTCCTACTTTATCCTCACACACATGCATGTGTGTGTTTAAAATACTGTTTTAAACTTCTGCGTGTGAAATTTGACATGCAAGGCGATCAAAATATACATCAAAAACTCAGCTAAAACAGTGCTTTAAATATGCATCCATAAAGGCTTCATTTGCGTTGTTGAGGATGAAATTGAGACAAACTCCCAAGTGCTTTGTCTTCATTTTACACCTCCTGGCAGCAACTTGACACAAAACTTGTATGTGAGCATCCTCCTCTGAGTACCTTCCACCCTGTTTGGAGGAAATAGATTGCTTGTCTATTCAAATAGAGTAGTTCAAATATTTTCATCTCATTTAATATTCATGAAGCGTTTTGTTATATGATGGAATTCAGTTTGTGGAAATAGTTATTTTTTCACTGGATGCCCAAAATGCATAGAATAAATATATCAATATAATAAATAGGTGAATTATTTTAAATGGTTAGGAAAATTTTAAGAAGCAACATGTTAATATGCAGTTTTTTGTTTGATAAACTGTGTGCTAGAGTAATGTATTTTAAAATGGTACAGGAATATTGATCTGGAAGAGCTATCTGTGCTGAGTGTTTCTTTTAAAAACAAAATTAAAGTGATTATTTGTATTCAATCTGCTATTTTCATACTAAAACCCATGAAGAGATCTCATGGTAATCATCTGTTGGAGTGAGCTATTGCAGAAGTGTGGCTTTTGCAGTACACCATGCCCTGCGTGTGTGCATCTTAATGTATACACGAAATGGCAAACCCATGTCAGCCTCACTTAACAGAGAGGCAAACAACTCAGGAGTTTATGTATATTTCAATAATGCAGGGTCTAATGGAAAAGAAAAACAGGCTGCACTCTGAGGATGCTGCTCATTAATATTGTAGGGTCCACAGCTGAGTCTCAAGCCCAGAGGAAGTCAGCCTGTGCTGCAATTGCTCTGCTGAAGACCCAAGTCTAAGATCCAAAGACCTTTAAGCTTCGGGCATACTTAGATTTTTGTCCACTCACTGTTGTCAGTAGGCAGTGCTAAGCTCTGTATCCAGGCTGTCAGGTTGTTTCTTTCCTAAATAGCCATATTGTGTTGATATAAAATGTTGTTGGTTTACTACTAACTCTAGCTAAGCTGCAGTGCTGTTCGTGTCACTCCTGTATCAGCCTCCATGCAGGTATGTAGGGGGATACAGTTTGGGTAAATGAAGGTGGTATAGAATGTAATCTTATCCCCTTAAAGAGTTGCAGCTGAGCCAATTACTGAAGATTGGGAACAGGCCTGATGTTAACAGGCCACAGCTGTAGCCAATAAGGAGAGTGTTATAGAACAGTGCATTGGTGGGATCTGGAGTTAGTTGGCTGCTGTGAGGACAAGGAAGAGTCAGTGCCTAGAGGAGCTGCCTGTGAGAAACAAAGGAGGTACGAAACTCTGGCAATATGGAACCTTTGCAGTGTAATGACAATAGAACTGTTGCATTACATATGACAACACAGATACTCTTGCTTTGTAACAAAGATGGTGATGAGGTTTAGAAATGCTAATTTTGCATACCTTTCACTGATGAATCCTGTTGTGCATCTAACCGGTTTCCATGGTGTGGGGCATTTGTCTGCTGTTTCTTCAAGGCAACTGGAGTACATTTTGACTAAAAAGAGAGAACTTTTGATGTGGCAGGTGAGGCTTAGGGCCAAGGAAAAACTGAATAATGCAAGGATATGAAGTGTTTGTGTGCACTAAATTGTTTTCTGTTACCAAATGCCTTGAGTTCACCACCAGTCCTGGCATCTCCTCTGTATGCCTTTGTGTCTGGTGTGTTGAGCCATCCTTTCTCCCTTCCGGTCTTTTTTTCTACTTCTGTCAGAGAATCCTTGAGCTTGTGGTCATGCTGCTGTAACTGCTGAGCAGTTCACAGCCATTTAGCAAGTTCTTTGTGAAGGTTGGAAAATAAAGACCTTTGGATCTGTAGTTTTATGGAAACCTAAAAGAGCAGAGTTTTTTTTCCTATGGAGCACATGGTATTAGGAGGCCTTGGTTTTAGTTTTTTGATAATTTTAACAATTTCCTTTGGACCTTTTACTTTTGTTGTTGGCTTTGATTTCCCCTGTAAAAGGTTGGTTGCTCTTGGCCGTCTCTCTCAGCTGTTCCACATCTCATACAACCTCTGTGTTGTTTGCTCTGGCATGGTGAAATAGAACCTAACTGGTTATATGAATTGATTCAGATTTTAAGTAAACTTCTTTTTTTCCCTATTTTTAACCTAGATCATCTTGCTGGTTTATTTAGTTAAATGTGTGCTCCTGCAAACAAGTGTGCTGGCACCGAGCAGGAGTAGCCAGGCACAAAGAAGAGGAGGAGGTACCTGTAGAGTAACACTTCAACTTCTGGGAACTCTAAAACTGTCTTTTTTACCCTGTTCAGAGTCCCTAAAGCAAAAGGAATCTGTGGGCACTTCTCTAATGGAAATGATCAGTAAGGTACATGGAATATTTGGCGTTTCAGACTGGACCTGATAGGTTTTGCAGTGTCCCGGTTTCTGGGAAAAGCCGACGCGAGTGGATTAGCTCTGCTCACAGAGGGTTTGGGGTTTAGCATCTCCTTCTTTAATAGCTGGTGTGAGCCCTGCAGTGTGTGACAGATTTGGCAGAAATAGTCCCTCAGACTTCACTCAGATCTCAGGCTCTAGTCTGGTCCTAAGCTTTTGTCAGTGTGTATTGAAAATGTATTTAAAACCCAATTTCGTTGGCTGACAGCGTGACAAGATGTCATTCCCTGCATTTTTGCTCAACTTCATGGACTTTTTGACAGTGTTCAGTGAGGAAAAACAGGACAGGAAATGGACCAGTGTGACTCAGGGTGAGTCTAAATGCATCATTTATGCTAACATGTGAGCTTTAGTGGAATATTTTGAGGAAGCTTTGGCTGTTTTGTGGATGCAACTCATTTTCCCTGCCCCTCTCAGAATGTAGTTAATGATCAGTGCTCAATGATCATGGGCACTGCTTCATCTCTCAGCATTGTCTCCTACTGCTGGCATCAAAGCCACTCCCAGCATGGCCACAGTGCTGCTGCTTTTTTAAGGGTCTCCTTGGAAATGTCATTGATGGCAGTGGCCAGTCATTTTTAGGTATTTTCCATTAGCTTGTGCACGCCTACAGGATACCAGGCGCTGGAGTTTGGCTATCCTCGTGGCAGGGCTGGCTGCTATTGAATGCTTGCCTGAGTAGTAGACAGCAAATAGATCAATAAAAATGCTATTTCATGCCTTTTCTGTTTCTCACACTGTCAGCTGCAGAAGTGTTTGCCTAACCATGTATCTTGACACACGGCTGTACCACAGTCCTTCATATTCTCCTAGTTGGCTAACACAAAAATGAAAACTATCAAATCTACTCAAATTTTTTTCTTCTTCTCTGTGGCCAGAGGGTGGAGTGAACTTCTTGCTTTTAGGCATGTATGAACCTTAGGTGGTATTTTCTCTTAAGCCTCCGTTGTCTTTCTCTTTTATTGAAATTTTTGACTATCAGCTGTCTGGCTGTATAGCCTAAAGTCTTCAAACTGAAGTATTAGCATTGACCCAAAGTAGCTATTCTCATGAGTTGCATCTATTTAAACAACTTCTTACACAGGTGAGAGTTACAACAATGATAAATGCTTCATTTGCCATTTGTTTCTCACACACAGAGTGAGACAAGCTCATTAAAACTCACTGGGAACAGATATTTGCCATGGGTTGTTAGCTGCTGTATTTAGCATATAGGCAGCTGCTTCAGCAGCAGCTGCACTTCCTCCAATATCCTTTCATTTCTTCTTTTTTTTTTATTTTTTCAACCTGAGATGATTCAGATGTTTGCAATATTTTTTATTGTGTTTTCAGAGGGAAGGAAGAGCAGGCCCATCTCATCTCAAAGCTGCTGTGTCTCAGGCTGCCACAAGGTCACTCCTAATTTAGCTAGCACAGATCCGCCAGGCTAAATCAGGACCCCCGCAGGGCTCTTCTCATTGTTTGGCAGCTTAAAAAACAATCTCAGGAATGAAAGAACAGGATCTTCACAATCTCTTTGTGTATTTGCAAAGCACACTTCTTACAGTCTCATTTCTCTTTGCCTAGGTAGTGTTGCTGCCTTTTCAGTTAGACCAACGTCCTCATCACGCTCGAATACTGATTGTGAATAGGATTTTGAATCAACTCAAGAGTAGAATAAATCTTTAGAAGGATTTTTTTCAAGGACTGTTCTCTATGGCAAATTTAAACTTAATCCCATTTCCCATTAGGGCAAACTTTTTCACTGGGCTTCTGAGCAAAAAGAACTATTTGCATTATTTAATGATGCCAAAAGGAGTGATGCTTTTTTTTTCCCTTTCTTTTTTTTTTTTTTTTTTAGATGGAGTGTTCTTCTGACTGTGATAACACTGAGAGGATTAATTTTAGGAAAATAAATATTTATTGCATCATAACACAAATCTTAAGCTCATACATATTCATAACTAGACAACTGGAGGAGCTCAGGAGAGTAGTTCCTAGTGGGCTTTGGGGTTTGATGTTGTGGGGCTTTTTTTTAACTAGAAGTTCCAAGCCTGTGTACCATGTATTGTGTTTAATACCCAGATGTCTGTGTAGGATGTGGCTCTTTCCAGTGGGATAAACCCTTACAGACCATCAGCTTTGTGTCTCAGTGGCTGGGCAGGGAAGTGCTCATGGCACACACCGTAGGGCCAGCCCTGATGGATCCCCAAAACTGGAAAAAGACAGTAAATTTGCATGGAAGGACTTAATGGTCTGGAAAGTAATAGTAAATAGAACCATAAAAAGGATCTGTAAAGAAAAGTCACTGAGCCTTCAGCAGGGATTCCCAGGAGTGCTGAGTTCAGTGGGGCTCCATCCATCGCTCCCAACTATTTTATTTTGTCTATGAAAACATCATTGATGAAATGTAAAATATCACTTGAAATGCCCTCAATAGGAGAAATGTAATGCTTGCATTTTTGAGACGTTGTTTTGTATTTTAATAATGATATATCAGATTTTTTAAAAGTAGAACAGATTGTGGTTTTAACCAGTCACGGAGAACTTGTATTCTTCAAGGGAATGAAATGAGACAGAAACATCTTTATTTCAATTCAGGCATTATATTAATTTTGGCTTTCTTTAAAAAAAAAATCTTAAAAAATATGAGCAAGAGCAAAAAGATAAGAAAAATATAAGAAAAAAATGTTTTGAAAGCTTAGTAAGAGAAAAAAAATCACTACATGCTAAAAATCTTGTAGAAAAGAAAATTATTACAATCAAGCATGACAAGCCAAATCGAGGAAAGCTGAACACAATAATCACCAAGAACTCTCATCCTGAAAATAAAAGTATGCAAAATTTCAGGTGTGAGCTGTACCCTAGGTCAAGCACATGCTCCAAATTAAATCTATTTAGTATAGGGTCAAATTTTCTGTTTCCCTGATGCCTTGCCCAACTGGCAATTTTTCCTAGACCAAAAACTAACTTCACCAACTCATTAAAGCTTGAAGCGCTCTAGAGCAACTTTTTAATATAAATTAACAGCAGCCAGTCAATTGGTAGTCAGTAAACCTGTGGGAAAATAAACAACTTGCCCTAACCCTGTCCTTTGCCATTCCTCAGGGTAAAGGAAATGAAAAGTGAAAAATGTGGTCATAACCGTTGGGTTGAGGGCTGCCAGGCACCAACACTGACATCTGTTCCAGCACTTGGTGTTTGGGCTCAGGAGGGGCTTTCAGTGAGCTCTGCCCGGTTCAAGGGCACTCACTCACTCAGTTCAGTGTGCCAATGGAAGAATCAGAGGAACTTGATTTTCCCAAGGAGTGCAATTATGTTCGACACTCACCTGTCAATTGGATTAAGTCAAGTAGCTGTGAAAATCTTCAGACATCTACGTGCCTCCTACAAGGAAATTAAAAGCCAAAATGTTTTAAATCCCAGGGTGTTTTAAAATCAAAATTCTGCTCTAATTCAACTAAGTGACTGGACTATTTAATGGAGAGGAGTAAAGGAGATGAATACCAGGCTGCTTCTTCCCATGCTTATCACTCAGCAGTGATGAACATTCAGTGAAGATGATATCTAGAGTTAAACCATTCCTTTCCTTTCTAAAGCAAAGCCTCCTTCAATTCCACTCCGTCAAAAGATTAGATGGTAGAGATGTGGTTGATAAATTTCTCTTCAACATAACTAGACCTGTGTTTTTCCATAAGGACTGATAAAGAGCTTCTTCTTAATACAGCCTCCCAGGCAGAAATGTGTGGCCAGCACTCTCACTTTACAAGTGCCTGCTCTGCCTGAAAGTAGGTTTTACAAAGCACCAGAATAAATAAATAATTCTACAGGCCTCTGCCCAACAGTTAGTTTTAATGGCAGAAAAAACCAATCAAGTGATTTTATGAGTCCCAGTTAAAAGTAATTATGCACTATAAGTGCTTTAAGTAAGTAAATGAGACAGGCAAATCTGGTAACGAATTGCTGCCTCAAATGTGAGCTTCCTTTGCAGTAAATTCAGTCTCACCATGGCAGGGCAGTGTTGTGCACTGAGTCCAGCCCTGGCCCTGTGCTCATCTGTCTCGCTCCATTTGGAGCAGGGGCTGTGGGATTCAGCTCTTGGCGTTGGTAGGTGTGTGCCTGGCAAATGTGGTGTTGCAAAATCAGGATGGCTTCAGGAAGCAAACAGCACTAATGGGAATAAATTTTGCTGTTTCATTCTAATTTCACTGTGTTATTTATCCCAATGCTGGGGTGTTTACCCAAACATGAAGTGCTGTCTGTGTGTTTATTGGGAAGCTGAGAAATCATAAGTTTTATAACAATTTGCACGTCTCCAATAGCATTTTCAAGTGTGCATTTTCAGCAGAATACTGATGAGCTCTCCTGTATGTGATAAGTGTTTTGGTTGGAACTGGGTGTCTGCAGGTTGTCTTAAGGCAAAAATAAAGGTAGTGTAGGGTATTTTCAGCCTCTGATATTCAATTAATATAGGTTACCATTCCTTCTTTGGGCCCATCCCATATCCAGTGCATTGGGGACACTGCTGCAAACACCTTTGCCCAAAAGCAGAGTGTCAGAGGGGATCAAGGAAATGGTGTTTGTGGCCTTGTGAGCTGCAGTTTGCTATCACCTCCTACAACTAATGGGAAAGCTTCTGGTAAGGCAATCAAAAAGACCTGACAATTTTTCTGGTAATTATTTTCCCAGACAGCTGTCAGTCTCCTTCCTGAAACTCCCTCTGCACTGCTTAGAGATGAATTTGTCAGGATCAATGAGTAATTTGATCCATGTCTCTAACTGCATTTTGCTTTGGTTTTCCTGCCTTGATAAGAACAAGAACCTTATAAATTAGATTGGTTACTAGCCTGTACTAATATTATTAATGTACTTTATTTTTTTATTTATTCCTTCAAGTGCATCAGTGGGTGATGGATAGACTGCTTACATGAGGAAAAAAAGTGCTATGCAAAGACATTAAATAAATTCTATATACCAAGTAATACCAAGATTGATAGCAGAGGAGATGTTAGTAAGTTGTATCTTTTATTCCACAAAATCTGCTGTCTTTATAATACTAAGTAAATCTACCATAAATTAAGGAATCTTTTGTTAATTGTGCTCATGGATGTCACAGTTAATTAACTATAGGAAAGTGTGCTCTTAAATTGTGGCTGATTTTTTTTTTTTGTAACAATATATTTTTAGGGTTTTTTATGTAAATATAGCTAATGCAGAGTTTCATCAAATCAAAAGTATCAGTTTGGTTTAGTTTTTTTTTTTTTTTTTGGAAATATCTAAACCGCAATTTTGCTCTTTTGTTTAGTTATTGTAACAGGAAAAAATGCTTAAAGTATTTTTTGTGAAACAAGGTTACGCTGGAACATCTGTCAGGTGTAATGGGCTCTAATCCAGAGGATCAGACCAGAGCAGCCTAATCCTCTCTGGGATGACTATACCAGTAAATTATCCTGAAGAAGGGCTTTATTTCTATAATACATTTTGCTTTGCACTGACTGCAGGCCTGACCCTTTTAAGTCTACAGTAAATGCAGAACAGCCTACTGCAATGAAAGGAGCTCACATTTATTGTAAAGTAAGAATATTCACACTAGTAATCACCATGGAACAGATAATGTATTATAATTTCACATTCTTCCTTTTTTTTGTGTCTAGCTGACCTTTCTGCAGATAGTAAAGTGTGAGCCTGAAGTGCACTCCATAAAAATATCCCCATGGCTGGGGCATCTAGTGAGCTCTCCAAAGTTATCTGTGTAAAGAGTTCAGCACTCCTGTAGTATTCTTTCTTTCGTTCTTTCTTTCTCTCTCTCTCCTGTAATGGGAGCATAAAGTCCAGTCTGGTTTGTGACAGCCCCTCTGTGAATAAAGCCTGCTTTTAATCCAATTTATCAGATGTTTGCAGTGGTATTTGCATAGGCTTAAGGCTTTGGAGGATGGAGAAGATGGATTTAGAGAAATAAAGCTAGCTGATAGATGGGATCACTTATTAGAGATCTTTCATATAAATTATGAAAAATAGCTACAGTGAATTATAGCTGTAGGCTTTCAGATAATAAGCCTTTCAGGAAAAAAATAATGAAACTAAGTGACACTCAGTTTTGAGTTTTATTACTAGGCTGAATCATAATTCAAAATTCTTATAAAACTTCCAGGACGGTTTGCAAATCTTGATGAAAATGAAACTAAGCTTGATCATATCTAACCAGTTTGAGATTTTTGGCTCTTACTTTACTCCAGGAATATTCCTGTCCAGTAAATTTCCAGATTATTTCTGTCTGCAGTCCATTGCCTGCTGCTCTCAAGGTCCAGGGACTGTAATTTGTTACTGTCAGTTTTTGGGCAGTTATCCCTCATCAATATGGGCAGGGACAGGGAAAGCCTCCTCTGCCAAGGCAGCACTCCTTGCAAAATGGACAGGAACAGCCTGGCAGGCAAAAACCAGCAGCTCTGTTCTCCTGTTTCCAGCCTCTGCTTGATGCCTCAGGTTTTAGCTTTTATATTTTCACATTCTGTGCTGCTTTAGTGTGTAGTTCTGAGCTCCATATTTAGGGGATGGTGAGCTCTCTGCACAGAGTAGGGAGACAAAACAATTCCTTCTCTGGCTGGGGACCAAGGACAAATGATCCAAATCTCAGGCCTAAGAGCACAAACAATGTGGACTGAAGAGAGAAAAACAACAAGAATGTGACTTCATAACCTAAAGCTGGAATTGGACAATTACATCTTAATATGGAAATAGACCAGAACATATAAAAGTGAGAGACCCTGTGACCAGTTGTCCATTTTGTGACCATTTTGGTCCATCTTGGGTGCAGCCCTGGCTGGGCTCTTGTGCTGCCCAAGGTGCATCCACTGAGGCCTTTTAATAAATCCCTGCTTTATTCTTTAACTCTGCCTAGTCTCGGTTCTAGGTCAGCCTGCACAAGGCATCATGCCCATCCTGAAACCAGACTTTTCCCACTCCCAGTGACTCTGGGCTTTGCTCTCTGCCAGCAGCAGGAGCAGTGGACTCAGTCCCAGCCTGGCCCAGGGGATCCCAGAGGGACAGAGAATCTCCTGAACACCATCTTTAAGGGTGTTCTTAAGGGGGTTTTTGTGCGTGTGCATGTGAAATACTACAGGCTGAAGTCTTGAGCTTTGTCTTGCTGCCCCTGCAGAAATGGGGAAATTTAAAGTTGGATGAAGTTTAGTAGCTGCATAGGACCATCTGCCAGCAAAATATTATACAGCAGCAAAGGATGTGGATGATAAAGGAGTTATATAAACGTGTTTAGTGCTGTGTTATGATTTTTAAAAAACCTGAAAGGGAGAGGGTAGAAAACAGAGACTAGGAGAGGATTAGTGCATGGCGCTGTGTGTAGAATATTATTGGATTTTTGGAGAGATGGAAAGAATAAGCAGAGGTGATGAAGTGTAAGGAATTCATGAATAAACCAGAACTAAGTCGTTCAGGGAGCAGTACCTGAGGGAAGGTGTGCTAGGGCTCCATGTACTTAACAATTACCCAGTCAAAGGGAAGAAGAGCTAAGTGTTGATGACCTTTTCCAATATGCAACAGCTGAAAACAGCAGAATGCAGGTGCAGAGCAAAGGGAGTGATGCTGGGAGTCACTTTCCTTGGTTGTACAGATCAAAATCTTGCACAGGTTTAAAATGTTGAGCCAGTACAGCCATTCACATGTTCCCAAGGTCAGGTACTTCTGGTTATTGTCATTTAAAAGTCCCTTTTCCATGCATGATTGAGCCCCATTATTGTGTTCCACCCCATCTACGTGCATTTAATTTAGGTGTGTTGCCATTCTTCACTTACTTTGAAACTCTGATGTACTATTTGTAATGTAAATTAACCCTGTGCCCAAAAAAAAAAAACCCAGCTGAAGGAATTTAGTGATAGAAACCCCAAGATCCTTTGTGGTAGTTTTCCATGGATTTGCACTTTCCCAGCCTCATTAATATGCATTGGCATGCCAAATGTAATTGCATTCAGGTTAGATTTTGCTATGAAAAAAGTATATTTTTTTAAAAAATGGTGCCTTAAGTCAAGGACATCACCAGTGAAGTTACATAACTTTATTCAAGGTATTTCAGAACATTAGTAAGTCTTACAAAAGCTTGCTTGAGGGTTAATCAATAGCATGGTGTAAGATCTTGATGAAAAATTATTCTTCAATTCACTGTTCTTGTCTTAGGATCCATCACATTGACTCTCCATATACATATATATATATATATATATATATATATATATTAAAAAGATGTTTTGTAGTATTCAAGAGTTCTGATAATTCCCCCAAATTCAGATTTTTCTTTTTTATACTTTAATAAACCCAAATTAGGTGTCCTCCCTTTGCAGACTGCAAGAATTACTTGTAAACTGTTTCAAGGGAGTGTCATCTCCTTAGGGTCTCCCTGCTATTTCCACTGCTTTTCATACATAACATCCTGGTAATACCTGAAGTGGTTTAAAACCTGTATTTTTTGCTAGTTGGTACCAAGAGCTAAATGCAGAGTTTCCAGGTGAAATTTCCATAGTGCGTAAATGATATTTTCAAGTGAGTAAAGTATTGCTATTTCTTGAAATAAAATATTAACTCAGTTTGGATTTAAATGGAGCAGATTTTGTGAAACACCACTGTAGAAAAGTGTTAGGAATGTGTGAATTTGTCATGTGTCAGCCAATATTCAAAACACCACTCTGAAGTGACTTGTGCAATTCTATTAATGGACAAAATTTTGGTGAGGGAGTACTTCAGTTTGGGTATGAATCAACAGTGTTTGCTAGCAGTCCAATCATGCTGAATTATAGTTAAAGTGCTACTTTAAATAATAAGTACTTTCTGGATATAATTTTAATTTTATGACTACTGTTCCTCTCTCTTGAAAATAAACAGCATTGTTATAAAAATATTCTAATCTGATAAACATAAATTTTCTATTTCAAAGTCCCCAAAATACATTGGAAGTATGAGTCGTCAGCTGTGAAAACTGCAGCCAAATAGTCTTTTTCCCCAAATAACTCAGTTTTGGATGTTCTGATTGCAAGATTATAAGGTAGATATTACAATATCTACCTGAACCAAAGAATTCACAGTGAAGAAACTCTGAGAAACAAATCCAAGGGGGTTATTCTGTTAAACAATATTTGACATGTTTGGGATTTTGGCCTGAGATTCCATCCCAGACAGACTTGTCATAAGCAGGAGCCATGGCACTGAGGTTACACATGCTCAGTGTTCAGCTGGTATTACACTAATCTGACATGACAGACCATTTCCATGCTCTTTCACAACAGGCCCCCATTACCACCAATGCATTTAGGGAATTAAAAAGCCTTGTGTGCAATTTTCTCATAAATGATAAGCAGAGTTGTATGTGGTGCATTGGCTGATGTATGGTAAATAGAGATGTGTGTGTCTTGACATGGGATGGCAAACACCAAGGGATGAAAATATTAATTACATCTCAGCTGTGAAAGTGTTCCTCATGTTTCATATGTAGAGGCATTCAAGAAGGACCCAGTAGTTTCTTTAATTTTGGTTTTTTAATTAATTTTTTAAATTTTTGTTTTAGTAAGCAAACTTTCTTGTAAAAACCTTAGAACTAAATTATTGTGTCTTTATGCTTATTGTGCTTGGGTGTATTACTGAGGAGCGAGGCTTGGATCAAAATGAACTTGAAAACAGCCTTCAGCATGATAAATATTTGTATTTAAATAGAGCCCAGGGAAATCCTTCAGGCCTCTGACAGAGCCCTGAAGGGGAGCTGGCAACTCTGTAGCAAACTGTAGTGTGCAAATGTTCATCCTCACAGCAGATCCAGTAAATATGTGCAGCGTAACACAGCAAATATGGGAAGGCTTTTAGTTACAGAGGTGTGCAAATGTTTACAAATATGATTAACTGCAGAGCACAAAATCCATTGGCAGCATCAAAGGCAAAACTAAAATTACTTTTTCCTGCCCCCTCCAGGATTATGCTGAAAAGAAAAACACGATAGCAAAAGCTCTGGAAGATCTGAAAGCCAACTTCTACTGTGAACTCTGTGACAAGCAGTACTATAAACACCAGGAGTTTGACAATCACATCAACTCTTATGATCATGCTCACAAACAGGTAAGGGAAATCTGCTCACTACTTCAACTTAGGAATAATGAAATAAAATGTCCTTCATGCAGGCTGGGAAATCATATTTGATTACAATTGCAGATTCTGGAAAGCGAAATACACTGTTTTCTTGGAAACAAATCTTACCGTGCAGATTTTACAGTCAAAAGATTCTGAGGTGGGAAGAAAGAGAAATTTGAACAGTTTAATATTGAAGAGGAGCAGGGAATGGTGAATAATAGTGAATAATATGATTAGAATTGTAAATGTACAATTTCTGTCTTACCAGTTTAATTTTTTGCGTAAATGCTGTGGTATACTTCAAATGTGACTTACTAGGGAAATATTTGTTGCAACAGATATGCATAAGAAACTTGACATACTCTTTGGGTAAACTTTTTTTTAGTGCAGATACAGTTCTGAAATGGGCTATGACTACTTAAATTAGTGCAGGTACAGTTCAGAAATGAGCTACGATTTTATTACAATGCACTGTATTAAAACCAAGTGTGTCAATGAAAGGTTTCTGTGTGTTAGCTTTGAAGGATCCAGTATTTAGGTTTCTATCACCACATTGTATCACTTCACCTCCAAGCTGTGTGTCTCTCTTTGGTGTGATAAAAGCAGAGCTTCCACAGAATGAGAGGGGCAATGCATCCCAGGGCAACGTTCTGATCTGCAGAGGGGTTAAATCTATTTAATTCAAAAGGAAAGACAATGCAGCTTGACTCCCCTGGAGTGATGTGTAATGACAGTGTAAAGATATGTAATAACTGTACAGAAAATTCCTACATAGGCCACTCATCTGGTAATTATTCTGTACCTTTTCTGTTGTTTTTTTAAATCTGGTGAAATCCTATGGCTGTCTATCTGGATTGATTGCTTTTATTCTAATTGTATCTCCCTTTTTCCTGTTATTCTGCTCAGGGTGAGCATAGATAAGCCACTACATGTTTTATATCAGTATTATATAGAATAATGATTTGCTGTTCTTTAACACCAGTCCTTGAAACTTTTTTTCTCTCTCTCTCACTGGTGTTTTTATTTAGCCCATAATTTACACTGGCAGTTGAGAGTGTTAGGTTTAGTTGGGAGAGCTGTGAAGATGTGGACCTCAGCAGAAACAGCAATCTGTGAGAAGCTGGAGGGAAAAATACATATATTAGATGAGAAATTAGCTTCATTGCATCCTGTAGCTGTTTATTGTGAGTTTTAGTTAAAGTACAGCTGGAACTGATGCTTCAGGTGTTATATTCACACAGCAGCAGGTCACTGATGGATGGCAGGAAAAGAGAAGTTATGGGCAGAGTTTTCCCACTTGACCTCACTTAGGATTTATATTTATTAATTTTTTAGTGCTGTGAAGCACTTTGAAATAATGAGAACCTGCAGGCTGCAGTCCTTGTTCCTCTATTCAGTATTGATGAAAAATTGATTTTGAAGCTGAGGTCAGGTGTGAGATTGAACAGTGTTTTGAACAGAGATTGAACAGTTTTATTTTTTTCCAGTGTTTGCCATTGAAATTCTTGTTTTCTCGTGGCTTTGGGCAGGAGAGGGTGGGCACTGCACCAGCCCCTGATGGAGCATGGCAGATCCTGCCTCTCCATCCTTCCTGCAGGGGGTCTGTGTGTCTGTCTTTGCATGTGGCTCTGTGGATGGAACCATCCCCTTCCTCTGTTCAACATTCACTAGTCTAATCTCCCTGCTAGGAAATAAAACAAACAAAAAAAAATTATAGTTTTCAAGTAAAAAAAATTGTATGGATGCTTGTTTGCCCAAAGTAAAGATTTTCACTAATGTTACTGGCAAATAAAACCGTTGATTCCTGAGATAAAATGTTGAGTTTAACTCTTCTGGAACGTGTTTGTTGTGGTGGTTTCTATTAGTGCTATGAAGAAAAAATATTCCTCTTCCCATATTTTAGGTGTAAAAGCATATGCTGCAGCACAGGCTTGCTCTGATTAGCTCTGGTTTTTTGGGCAGTTTTAATAATCTTTAATAAGACCATGTGCAGGTGCTACTGTTCAGTGCGCTGATTTTGTCCTGAGACTGCCTACACCAATGGCAGAAGTTTTCCAGCAGTTCAGCAGAGGTGAGAGGAACTAGAAATGTGCCTTTGGATTCTGATTCCTATTTTTTATTTTCATTTTCTCTTCTATCACACCTTTCTGCAATAATGGACAGGAAAGGGAAGCACTTTAGTACAAAGAGTTTCCCACTACCCAAGGACAGTTGTGCAACCACTTTGGTTTCAGTGATCCCAGCAACCCAAGAGTGGTTTTTGTGTGATGAAATGGATGAAAGCTCTGCCTAAACCTGAGCTCACCCCAGCTTTTCTGAAAAGCCATATTTAATCCTAATTGTGCAGTCTGTTACCACACCATCTAAGCCATGGGAGGGTTTGGCAGAGAAAATGTTCCTAACAGCTCCTGTACCTCAGTTCTGTTGTAGAAGATTTTCTTTCCATGCAGCCAAATGTTGCTAGCACAGAGAATTTACAGGGTTTAAACCAGAAGATTTGTTATGTGGGTTTCCTCCATTGACTGGGAGGCCCTGTGCTGTCACTGTTGGTTGTGTTTTGATTTGTTGTGTCTTAATAGCTTCTGGAACACCCACCCTGAGGTAGCATGAGCACCTTCTGAGCAGCCCAGAAAGAAAGAACAGAACTCAGGCAAAGGCAATTTTATTTCCTAGGACCTGAAGGAGTTTAGTGTCTCAAGAGCCCCACTGCCTCTGTTAGTGCTTTCCTGTCTTTAGCTTTTTCAGTATTGTTTGGAGAGCACATCTGCAGCCTTTATGAAACACTCCAGCAGCAGCAACTTGCAAGCAGTCAGTGGTAATAGAGAAAAATGAACTCTCTGCTTTGCTTTGAAGGCTTAGACAAAGAAAAAACACCCCTAGCAAAATAAAATGGTGGTACCTATAAAAGCAGCAACGTTCTGAGCTCAGTACAGAGAGGTGAGTAACTAAGGCAGAACTGCTATTATCCAATATAGTAATGAGGGATTGCTGTCTGATGGTCTAAACCCACAGAATGTGGGATTTGAGACCCATGCCAGGGCAGACGTGTGTATGGCTCTGTTCAGCATCTCCTCCATCTCTGGAAGGAGCTCTGAAGTGCTGAAAACCCCTGCCCTGAGACACTGAGGGTTTGATAAATGCAGCTGAGCATTAAACCCTGAGGCTGTGAGCGACCTCCCTGCCGCAGCTGCTTGGGCTTGGTGACCTGTGCTGTCCCGGGCAGGAAATGTGTGCCACACAGCTCAGTCCCCTGTGCCAGCCATTCCTCCGGAGGCTTTTGTCACTACAGGAACAAAGGGGGTTTCAAAGTCTCCATCCCAGAACTTCTGATTAATCACCCAACACCACAGCAGCACACGCAAGCTTGGTGTTCCCTGCCCTCCCAGGAGGACTCCTGCAAATACCAAACAACAACAATAACAGCAAAAGCTGTGATGGAAAATAAATAGCCCTAATGTATTTGCATCTACAGATGAAAATACAATCAATTAAGTAAATTAGAAGCAGGAATTTTTCCCCACAGAACCTTAGGTCATTTCTCAAACTGGTTCTCTCGGGCTGAAAATGATCACTGTGCTCTAGAAATGTATTTAAAATTGTACACAGGGAATAATGCACAAATTATGCAGGAAGACTAAATTAGTACTTGTCCCCTTTCCCTGTTCCAGACACAGACTTCTCCTGTCCACATTTTTCTCCTCTCTTTACATCTTTTTCTTTCCACATTTTTTTGACATCACTGCCAAGTAAACTGGAGATAATCCCTATTCACAGTTGAGAATTTCAATCCCTAGTCAGTCAAAAGTCCAAACTTGAATAATTTTCATGTGTTTGAATAAATATTTTGTGGACTATGGATGGAGAACAAGAAGTTTGGAAGTGGAAAGGTGTGATTAGATGTAACAATAATATAACCCCCATCCTTTTACTAAACCTGTACCTCCTATGAGTTACAAGGCATGCAAGGTATAAATTAAAAGCAATATAGCACATTTGGGATGCCCCTATTCCCAGCAAAGATAATTGGATGTTAGCAGTTGTTTGAGCCTGCAGTTTGAAAACAAAGCAAGGAATCCTTATAGTCATCATTACAGCTCTTTTTAAAAGCTCTCAGTGCAGAGTTATTCCCTCTGGAAGAGAAAATCCCCATCTCTTTTCCTTGGCTGGCACCTGCAGAGGGGGCACTGCAGTGCATCTGCAGCTCCTGGCACAGCCCAGGAGTTGGTGTCTGTTTGCAGGGAATGGCCAAGCGCTGAGAGTGATACAGGATGGGAATGAGCTCCTCGCTGAGAGCCAGCAGTATGTGATGCTGTGTTTTCTCAGGCCTGCTTTGTGCAGGTTAGCTTCCCCTGGGGCTTTTGGAATTGGACTGTGCCAGAGGCAAGGCGTTGTATGCAATTTCTGAAATGTGGAAATAACAATTCTCAAAATACCCTGTTGTCTTCTAGAGCACTATGCCCAGAGCTTTGGTGTAGTGCAGGATAAAAACGGAGTTTCAAGAATTTCCTGTCGGTTTTCTTCATGAACAAAAAGAAAAAGCGAGGTGTTGTGTGTCAGATTTCAGGCTAATGTTCACTAATAAGAGATTTCATGAAATAATCCTGCTGCTCTTGGATCAGGGAAGTGCCTTGCATGGCTGAGGGGTGGCTGCATTTCTGCAGGGACACTGAGGAAAGGGCAGCAGGACGCAGGTGCAGTCCCAGACAGCATGACCCTGGCAGGGAAGCACTTGCAGTGCCATTTATTTTCATTCCTTGCAAGGGAAAATAATTATTTGCAACGCGTTTCAATATTTATCTTTCTATTTTTCTTTGAGGCTAAGCGACTTATTATTTTTAATATAACAGGTCGGGTTATTGCAGCTGAGTTTTCTGCAATGAGGAAATTTTATATTCCTTCCCTTACTTTATCATGTTTCTCATGTTAGAGAGCTGCATCTTGGTGTGTCCTTGTGGGCAGGCAGTCATAACTACCCAAGCACAGAAGAAATTCAAACATTTTGTGTTTGAATCGATCCTGTGTACTCCTTCCTTACTGTTACTGCTTTCCCAGAATGTAACTTGGCATGTCTCCCTATATTTCTTTATTTTCCGCCCCTCAGGAAAACCTACTCATCTTTGTAGCCTTTTTAAATATTAAGGGAACACAAACAAATGTTCAGCTGTGCATTCATATACATAGATGTTTTTGTAATGCACATACAGCCATGAAATGAGCACCCCTCATGTACTCGGCTGTATCACTCTATTGGTTTGATTTTTTTTTTTTCATTAAGATGGATCTTTAGTGGCTGGATTGGTGGTTCTTTGGGTTTTTTGAGGTTTTTTTTTAAAGTGAAAAGCTTCCTTTTAGGTTTTAAGCACTTGTGCTGGCATTAATGTTAATAATGGTCATCGCCAGGTCTTTTAATTACAGCTCAGCACTGCTGGGAGCACTGGAGCTGAGCTTTGTGATAGACTTATGCTGCCTTTTCCAACTCCTTTAAATAATGAAAACAAACAAAAAGCCTTCTGCTGTTAGTGTGAAGGGAAAGGCAGAAGTGCCAACACGACAAGAGCCCTCTGGGCCATGAGGAGATTGAGGATCCCACTCCTCTGAGATGTGGGATGTGTCCAGAGCACACAGTGGGACTCTTTATTCCACTTTAAAGAATGCATTTTAAAATTAAATAGTTAAGTTCTCTTCTTCATGAATATTTCAGTATATTAAGAGAGAAACTTCACACACTCTTTCCTGGATAAAAGAAAAAAAAATATTTTTTTTATTTTGCCTATAAAATTTAATCCCAGCACTTGGCTTCTTGATGGGTATCAGTGTAACAGAGTAGTTAGGCATTCTTTACCTCCAAACTTGTACTGATGGGTTAGATGAGGATATTTTTGAGTAAAGTATTAATCCAGCAAAATCCAATTTTGTTGCCAATGAGTGTTCTGCTTTCTTATTACCAGAAAAAAAAAGACATATCACGATGTCCCTGCCACAGTAATTACAACAGAAAAGAATACTGTGTAACTTTTTCTGTTTTCATGTTTGGGAAATTTGATTCTGTAATAATGTTTGATTAACTAATTGACTTATTTTTTTTTTCTGAAGAAGTGTTTTTAGAGCAAACACAATTACAGCAGAGGAGTAGATACCCCATCTGTCCCACTAATAGCCTGCAAACAGAATATTAACCCCATGCACTGACACTACTGATTCCATCAGGAACCTGTTTTTTACTCCAGGAGGAGCCTTAGTCAATGGCAAAATAAGAAACTTAGTATTTATCCTCATTTCTTTATTTTTTTTCTGGTTTTGAATTATTGCAGCCTTCTCATTTCTGTCCTTTTCAATATCCAGATCAGCCCGATAACCCAATAAATCATTAACATTAAATTCCCATGCAAAAAAAAATTTACAGGTTTTCTTTTCAGCTGCACATTGCTCATTTATTTTCCAAATTTCGATTGTCACTTCAGTGAGGGGAAAAAACTTACAGCACAAATGCAAAGCAGGAGGGAGGGACAGGAAGAAACATTGTTTGCTTCATACATCCTCAATGTTCCTTTCCCTGGCATGTGTTCGTACTGCTGTGAGGTTCATCCTTTTATTTCAAACTCTATTAATATATTTCAGTCCAACTTGGTCTTTTTAAATCAGTTCATGAAAATTTCTTCATAAAAATGAGCAAAACTTGGGGCTAATTTTTAAACTTTGCTTTACCATATCAGAATCTATCAGTTTTCTGCTCTTTGGCCAGCACTATTGCAGAAGTACTGGGTTTGTGTTCATCATATAAGATAAGAATGGATACAATAATTAGGGCTTGAAGATAGGAAAACATACAGTATTTTAGTTCATGATTCTGATTGTAATGCACCTTTTGACATAGAGTGTTTTGATGGGGAGAAATTATTAAAAACTTGTGCAAGCATGGAGATCAGATGATGGTTTACCTATCACTCACTCAGTTGTATCAGGCAATAGATGAGCTAAGCAATTACCAACAAGAAAAATACTGCTTTTTATTTCTCTTTATGCTTTAACAGAGTCAGTCTTCCACAGTTAATTAAACTTCACTATGGCTGCAAAACTCAAACCAATCAGCAGAATGCCTTTTCTGCAGTTTTCAGAAATTCTAGATGCAGTTCCACTGCTGTCCTGAAAGCAATCAAGCAGATTGTAGATTAACTGTAAGTAATGAATAATATGAAAAGCATTTTGTTACTCCATGGTTTTGAGCTGTTGAGTGATCAAAAAGAAAGGGAAGGAAAAGCTAATACATTAAATTCTGTTGTAGTATATTAAATTCTGACTCCTCAAGGTGAACAATTTCTTACAAGATGATCTAATTTGCTAAAACAATTAAGTGGTGTATGTCAGTGGTTAATACTCTGTGCCTGATCCTGCAAAAGCCATCTTGTAGTTTCCTATTTAGGAGTTTCAGGTTATTTTTTTCCCCTCTGGGAGCTCTGCCAGTATTCCACTTCATGCCCTGCAGTTTGTGCATGCTGGTTTCCATGTGAGAGCTCATTCTTCTCCGGGAAGAACTGAGCAACCTTTTCTGCACAGACCACAGCCATTCTTAGGGCAACAACTGCAGTCTTTGCTGATCCTTGCGAAATCAACCCTCCATTCAGCTCAAAAAAAGCCTGTTCTTTTTTTAGTGGTAGCTCTGACCTGTTGATGGAACCGAGCGTTGCAATCAGAGCTGCCTTTTGTGAGGAGATGTGACAAGGCAAACAAACTGCATGGGAGTGGGAGAGCTCTTCCACCAGCCATGGCCCTGCTGCTGCAGCTCCAGGGTGAGCTCCTCGTGGTCATCTGCTGGTCAGGAAAGGCTCTAAGCCTAATTACTGATGAATGCCTAATTACTAGAAACAGTCACGTCTTCAAGCTCCTAAGTGTGACAGTGTTCACAGGGGTGTCAGGTTGAGGGAAGAGACGAGGATCTGACTCCATGTTTTAGAGAGCTTGATTTATTATTTTATTATATGTATTATATTAAAACAATACTAAAAGAATAGAAGAAAGGATTTCATCAGAAGGCTAGCTAAGAATAGTAAAAGAAAGAATGATAACAAAAACTTGTAGCTTGGCTCTCTGTCCGAGTCAGCTGGACTGTGATTGGCCATTAATTAGAAACAACCACATGAGACCAATCACAGACCCACCTGTTGCATTCCACAGCAGCAGATAACCATTGTTTACATCTTGTTCCTGAGGCCTCTCAGCTTCTCAAGAGGAAAAATCCTAAAGAAAGGATTTTTCATCAAAGCTGTCTGTGACACCTAAGCCACTCTAGGGTTGTTCAGTGGAAGCTACAACATGAACTTGCATTTTCTTCTCTTTCTCCCCATGCTGCAGAGCCTCTGCGAGTTGGCTCTTGTTTCAGTTTGGGTTTTTAATTAGTGCTACAGCTCTACAGGAAGGGTCTGTGTGGCTTCTGAATTTAAGCTTTCCCCACCCTCATACTGCAAAGGAATGAAATGAGAAAGGCTTAAATAAGGTGAGCATTTCAAGGGACAGATGATGTGGGCAGGAATGTGTCTCTTCTGTCCCCTGCTGACAGACAGGCAGTAGCCATGCTTGGAGAGCATTTCAAGACTCAGTGAAAAGCAAAGTTAGAAATGTAGCCCTGCCTTGTCCTGTTTGTATTTTGGATTGGCTGAGGTTTTTCCTTCATCTCATGGATACCATACACTTTTTCCAGATATAGCTCCTGGTTCTCTCTGTGTTTCACCCAATCTTGTTCTTGACAAACGTTCTTGATTATGATTATGTAAAGGACTTCTCAGTTTCTTCCAAAGTGTCCATATATGGCAGAGGAGTGGTTCAGCATCACAGGATTTTAAGTGTGGGTGTCTTTTGGTTGAATGATTTTAAAAATAAAAATTAAAAAAAATTGAGGCATTCAATCTGCAGAAGACCATATAAATACAAGCACTGACTGCATGCCTCCCTCTTGCAGAAATCTTTCTTTCCTTGAATTGTCTGTTCCAACAGTATGTTGCATCTTATTTTAAATTAGAACTGGCAAGAGACCCATGGTATACTGTAATATAAATTATAAATCACATTAATTCAAGTTCATTCATGATTAATGTGACTACCTTTAAATGCCTGGCTTCTCTGATGGCACTTACTGCTGTTGTCTTGGTGTGCAGTCCTGATACACATAATGATAACAAGGGAGGACACAAGTAAGCCCTCACCTTCCCTTTTTCAGCCCTGAAATTCAACCAAATGGAAAACAGTTATGTAATGAAAAACCTCCAACTTTTTACATGCAGATTTTTAGTTTTTAATTTTAAACTATTTTTAAATTTATTTTTTTAAATATTAAGTTCTTGCTTGCACTGTCATCTGTATGCCACATCTGGTACAGGATCTCATTGTGCTACATGATTTATAACTACAGAGCAACATATCTGCTTCTTACAAATTGCTTGTAATGAGAGCTGGATGCAAAGCAAGAGACTGCCAGAGACTGGGTGGCAGAGAAGGCTTACAGCAGAACTGGAGGTTAGGGATCATTATTGCAGACTTTCTTAACACTCACAAAAGGGACAATATAGAAAAAAAACTAAAAAAAGGGAATGAAGCATTCAAATGGTGCTTATCAAAGTCACCCTTAGTTTTCAGTGTCTTTGCTAAGTAAGCCTCAAGCTATCAGGAGTGGTTCTCTCTCTTCTGTTCCGTGAGGCTGAGCCTGCTGCCACCTCTCCTTCTCTCTCATCTCCCTTTGCAGTGCCACTTCCCAGCCCCAGCAGGAGGCTTTTCTTCTGTGCCATTTCAAGACTCATTTCCTGCCTAATGAATCCTTCTTTTTCCTTTTGTTTAGATGAGAGTACAACACACGCTGCTGATGCAGTTTACTTCGTTCTCCTCCCTCCTTTCTGCCCACAGTTTTGCATTTCTAAGGAATACCCAATTAGTGCACTTTCCTTGGCACCGGCCTAATGTACAGGGTTGGTTAAAAATTATGGATTGTATAATGAGAAATACATTAAAAACATCATCTAAGGTAAATTTTATAGTGTGGGTGAGAGCTTTATGTGCTCACTGAATGAGAACTTGAGTCCCAGCCTGTCTCACACCTGCTTTGCCTGCTGACACCTCATCTCTGAGTTACTCCTTGGTGACCAGCACCTGCAAGTGGCCAGACCCAGGATAACTGAGTTCAGCTGGGATCTCAAAGAGGAAAAAAAAAGGAAAATAGAGAGTCTCTGAGGGGCAGGTGAAATCACTGGGGGATTAACAGCTAAAGGAAGTACTCTACAGGGAATATTTACTGGGGGATTTTTTTGTGCTCAGATGTTTAAAAGTAGGTCAGGCCAGAAGCAGATGTCCATCCATCCCATGCCAAATTCAAGGAATATGTTGTATATCTGAGACTATTTTAGGATCCTTTTACCTTTTTCCTAAGCGAAGTTAAAAAAAAAAAAAACAAAACCAAAACAAAATCAGAGTGAGGAGGAGTGAATGTCCAAGCAAAGCTTTCATTACAATGAAAAGCTTTACATTACATTACATTTTATTTCATGAGCAATAGGATTTGTAGTGCTAGGAGCTGGGCAGCCTTAAAATGGCTTAAGATGATGATGATGATGTGGGGTTTATTTGACTTAAATAATGCTAGATAATGTCTTAAATGACAACCAGTCTTTTCCCAATGACTCTGCAGGTGGCAGATTTTCTTTGCAAGCACTGCTCGGGTATCTTGCTTTGGCTCTGCCCACCTGCCTGGCTGTGAACAAAGGGAAGCCAGAGGAGCTAATGACTCATCTCTGCCTCCATTAACAGGGAGATCAGCGAGGCAAAAATAGCGTTGTATCATTTTCCTTAAGCAGTGGAGAAAATACTGAGCATTTAAAAAAGTGCTGGGTCTGGAGGGTTCTCATTGCCTCAGCGTAGGACAAGTGTAAAAATCCCTGTATGTGTGTGTCCCAGTTGGAGAGCAGCTCCACTGGCTGCTCATGGAGTGCTGGGGATCCACAGGAGCTGCTGTGCTCTCCCATATGGGTGGGCACACAGAGGATGGGCTCCTTGGCAAACCCCTCCAGCTCCATCTGACCTGGAGATACTTGGCCTGTTATTTATTGTTAACGAGGCAGCGGAGTAAAACACGGTTCAAGCAGTGTCCTTCTTTTCTTGGTGCACTGCAGAGGGTGAGCAATTCTGCAGGTGAGGCAAACCCAGTTCTTCTTCTGATTTTTAAATTTTTTAGACTTTTTGTTGTTGTTGTTTTTTAAGTGGAATTAAAGCAAAGCAGAAGCCATTTCTGACCTCAGTTGACTTTTGGGGTGAGCCTCCCACAGCAGGTGTCTGGCTGTGCATGCTGTACCAGGTCTGGATTTGATGGGGAGCTGGAGCAAGGGGAACAAGGACAGCTGGGGAGGGAGCAGTGCCCTGGGTAGGTGCCTATCACTCCCTGGATTTTGTGTGGCTGGAGGATGTAAGGAAATGGGATGGCATCCCACTCTTGGCATCCCACTCTTCATGCTCTCTTTCACTCCTGTGCAGTTCGGAAAAAATAATAAATAAATAAATAAGCCCCACCACGCTCATAATAAAAAATCTTGAAATATTAGTCACTTCTGGGAGCACAGATGATTTCTGTGGAGTAAAGTGCCTGGTGTACTGCTAAGGAAAATATTTTCTTGCACATTTGTAACTGCTGTCATTGACAGTAAAATTGCTTGAAATATAAAATAATGGTAGTGTGTTGCCTACCATGACAGGAGCTGTAAGAGGTTTTGACCTTTAGTAGGCTTTAATGGGTGCTCTACAGAGGAACTGACGCTTCCATTTATTAACTTGTAATTGTCCAAAATAAAATCTGCTTTCTCCCCGTCTAGTAGATTGAAGCTTAGGGTATGTTAATTGTGCTGGCTCCTCTCCAAGCCTGACACCTTGACAGCTCTTGTCAGCTTTTAAAAGTTATTCCCTTATGAAAACTATCCTAGTTATTCTCCCATAATGGCCTTGCCACTCATCTCTTCTATGTTTTTTAATTCTGACATCAAAGTTTGCACTTAGCGCTGACCCCTGACAGGAGAGCGTTCTCTAATGATGAGCAGTAGGTCAGTGCTCCCTGTTCTGGAGGAATGCAAAAAAAAAATTAAATCCAGCACTTTGCTTAGCAAGTGTACACCTGGGATTCTTGCTTTACTGAGGCTCAGGTATTTGCTCTTCATTAAAGAAATGAGGTTGTACAGTAAACTGATTTATTAGCTGTACCACCCAGCGTGCTAATCTCATCAAATCTCACACTGTGCAGGACTGGAGCATCTCATAATTTCTAAAAAAAGGCTGCTAATTAACATTTATGTGCTCCAGGACATGGTGGTGCTGAGACTGGTGGCACATTTTCCTTGAAGCTGGCACTGGAGCAGCATAATTGTGCTGATGGAGTTGCTGCCTCAGAGATATAAACCCAGGACCTTGACCACCATGGTAATTGCAGCTCCCAGGCTGCTTGCAGAGGAGGGAGGGCTGAAGCTCCAGCTGTGCACTGGCCAAAATCCAGGCAGGTTTTCAGATCACCTTACATGAATCCCCCCTGCAGCTTCAGCTGGTGGCAGTGGCTTTTTCTCTTCCCTTTCTGACTGTTTGGTGTAATTGGTGTGCGCTGTCAGAGAGCTGCCACTGCCTGAGCCCAGAGCAGTTGTGTTCCATGGATAGTACATGTGCTCCTCAGCCCTGGTGCCTGGACAAGAATAAACCCTCCCACTGCAACACTGCAGAATTTATTGTTACTGGAATTACAGGTTTTGGGCAAGGAAAAATGCCACTGTCTGTGTTTGAGTCCTGGAGCCACCAGAAATCACTGGTTTGTTCATTTGGGTTACATGCCAGCAGATGAACAGCACTAATCAGATCACATTGATGAGAACACAAGTTAAAGGCAATGCTTTTCCTTCCATTTGCTGAAAGCGTAGTAGCAGAATATTATGTGGGACAGTCTGATGTTTTTTGATGGAGGGTTTTGTTCTTCTGATGACTTCTCTAACATGCTCTAGAATCAAATTTTTTCTCCTCATGCCCTGAAAAATGGTGAAGTTACAGTAATGTGGGGATCACCCAGTAACTAAGATTGAGGCCAATAAACTATTGCTCTTCAGTACCTTGACTGTGCTAAGAGGATATAATTAATAATTTAACTATATTTATGATCTGCAAGAGTGAAAGGCAAAACTATGAAAATCAGTAGCAATTAGAGCTTACTTTTCATATTCTCCTTGGGCTGAGCCTGCAAAACCAAGCTGCCAACTCTGGCTTCCCAAATTGCCAGGTCCAGAAACACCAGTTCTTAGAAAATATGACTTTTACCCCAGGTTCTCCCATTAATTTCAGTATTAAGGCTGACAAATGAAACACTTTCCCATCACAAACCCAATTCAGAGGGCCATTATGACAGATCAGAAATAGCTGAGGAGCTGCACAGGAGAGGAAGGATCAACTATTTTAAATGTGAATGGATATAAAAAGTATAATGACTGAGTTTTTTCTGAATGTGACATCCTATTTGCTGGTGGAGAACAGAGTCATTAGGCTCTTCTGTAATGTGTCACTGGCTGGAGAATTCTTCCAGTCTGGAAGTGGGGGAGGCAGTGGCACTGAGCAGGAACCAGGTCACAGATTGCAGATGTGCTGAGCACAGGGCACCAGCTGCTGTCTTGGAGGTCAGCAGGAATTCCAGCAGGATGATTTATTGTTGGTGATACTGCCCCAGGCAGAGCAGAGAGTTTGCAGCATCAGAGCGATGTGCCCTCCTTGCAGGCACACGAGATTTGTTCCACATTCCATATTTTGAAAGAAGACAGCAAGTCCCAGCTCTGCTAATGCACCTGCTTGCAAGGGTGTGAGAATGCTGCCTGGGATTGGATCAGACTCCTGATTGCCTGCTTTTTCTGGTTTCAGGAGGGAGAGTTGCTGGGGACTCTCACTGCTTTAGTGTGTGTGAGTTTGATGAATAGACTCACCTCGTGCTGCTGTCGGGTGCAGCTGAGTGTGTGTGTGGTGTCCCAGGGAAGGCTCTGAATCTCTGCTGGCGAGCCAAAGATCCAAATTTAGGTTTTCAGGGAATTTGTTCTTCAAAACTTCACCTTCTTTACTGATTGAATGCAAGCTTGAGGATTTAACACTGCTAAATACTGATATTTTGGTGCAAGAGGTGTGACGGTGTTCACAGGGGTTCTTGGAATGACGGAAGAGAGGAAGCTCTGACTCCATGTTTGACAAGACTTGATTTATTATTTTATAATATATATTACATTAAAACTATACTAAAAGAATAAAAGAAAAGGTTTCATCAGAAGGCAAGCTAAGAATAGAAAAAGAAAGAATGATAACAAAGGCTTGTGGTTCACCTCTGTGTCCGAGCCAGCTGGCTGTGATTGGCCATTAATTACAAACAACCACATGAGACCAATCACAGATCCAGCTGTTGCATTCCACAGCAGCAGATAATAAATGTTTACTCAATCAATTTTGTTCCTGAGGCCTCTCTGCTTCTCAGGAGAAAAAATCCTAAAGAAAGGATTTTTCGTAAAAGATATCTGCGACACAAGAGGTACTTTAAATTATGCAAAAATTACTTGAGCAGTCCTTATGTTATGTGTAGATATAAAAGATGTTTTTTCTTCACAAAGGAAATGTTACCCAGTATCTGATTATCCTTCTTAAATTTTAGAGGGGAAAAAAGTGCTGAAACCTCAGTGGAAAGTGTAGGTTCAAAGCATAACTCCATTCAATTTATGCAGCCAAGTGTTATACATTAATAAGACTTTGTGATAAAAGAAAACACTACAGAACTTTACCCAACTTATTGAAATTAAGTAGCTATTACTTTAGTTGCAGGAAAATCTGCAGTGATTTTCCTGCAAGTTATCTCCTTTAAGACAAATGGGGGCAGTGGGATCAAGAATTGAGCTTTAGGTGTCTGTCAGCAGCTCACCTGGGGACCTGCTTCCTCAAAATTTGGGAAGCTCCTACCAAATCCAGGTGCAGGTTTTGCAGCACAAACCAGGCTCTGGTGCTGCTTTTGCAGAGTGGTGAAATGGGAAATGATCCTGAAAGATGAAATATTTGGAGTGATGAGACTGAGCTGTTCTCCTGCCTTATTCTGGGCGTGATCGATGACTTTGCTGATCTCTGTGCCTGAGTTAAGGCAGGACAACATGAAAGGGGCCAGGGGGGTTGCAGCCCATTCTAAGAGATCTCAAATCAGACTTAAATTCTGCTGAATTGTGCTTTTTGCTGTAACTGGAGGGCATTTTAATTTGTGTATATTTGTGTTAGAGCTAGTCTATAAGTTCTGATCAGGCGCTGTCTAAGCTTGCTAACTGGATGAATTCCCCGAGCCTTTTTTGAGTCTCTCTGTGACTGTGTAGTGGCATCCTGAGCAAGCAGACAAGAAACAGTTTTGGGGGATGACATTTTGATGAATGGATTCAAGACTTTCATGAAGGATGAGTCACTTTGGTGGCATTGAGAGAGAGAGAGTTCCAACAATAAATCCAAAATGTGTGGAGAGAAAAAAGTGCTGCCTTTGTAAAGCTTTCCTAAGCATCATCTAGGGCAATTTTTGCTAAAAAAGGGAGAGTATATGGAAGGAAAAAACAAGTGTCTTTCAGTTTTTTTGGTTTTGGTTTTTTTTTTTCCTATTCCTGCCCAGAGGCACTGCAGCATTTTGATAAAAAATCTTGAAGCAGGAATGTGGGAATGTTAAGGCAGAAGTAAGAATTTGAGCCCAGCCTACTTTAAGGGATGTTGTGAAGACTGGGAACAGGTATCTAAAACATCTGCATTTCTATGGGAGATAACTAACCTCTGGAGAAAACAGCCAAAGTTTTGGTAGGATAGAAGGAAATGTCATGATTTGCCTCTGTGTTTCTATAGCTATTTGTAGGAAATGAAGTACATAAAGAGATATTAACCCAAATTTGTGAAAAGGTTTTCCTCTGTTCTTCGCTAAAAATGCCCATAAAACTTTCAATAAAGAAAAAGATTGTGCAGATGACAAAAATAAAAATACATCTACTTTGGTGAATCAGCCAGGAAAACAGGGAGATCACTCCCAGGGTGCTCCTGCTAAATTAAAGACCAGCAAAGACACCTGTTTCAATTCAATAGTGTAAAATCTAGTTGCAAAACCAGAGAATCTGGGTCTGTAAATACTTATTAACTGTGGAGTGCTGTAGCAGTGGTGCTTGAGGATGGTGAGAGGTTTGTTTGCAGGGCTGGGAGTTCTTACAATAAGATTCTTTCTTTTCCTTCCCTTGTCTTTGCAGGAAGAGAGGGCAAGGGTTTCACAGCTCTCATCCATGGTTCTCACTTGCTGAGTACTTTGTTTCTTTGAGTTTGCTGCAGGGAAAGAGAGGGAGGCACTTTTTAAACTTTTGTAAACATACAGTTACGTTGACCTTGAGATGATAAAGCTTCTGCTCTTATTTTCCATTTTCTGTGGCAATGCTTTATCCAGAAATACCTTCACATGGAGTATAGACATTTTAAATCTGTCTTCTGCTGAGATGTACAGAAGGTCCACCTAGTTAATTGCCCCTGTTATTTATGTGTGCCAGATAGATGGCTTTTTATGGGCTATTTTTTCTTCTTTTCATCAAACCTTGAGCTTGTGGCAGTTCAGATTTCAGAGTTCAGAGCTGTAGGTAGTGCCCTGTGCTGTCTTCCTTGCAAATTGGAACCGGTATGATGCAAGCAGATGGATTTCTATCCTTGCTGTTGTTGTTGCAAAGAAAAGGAACAACAGGTTAATGTCAGTTTTCCTCAGGAATTGCTTTCTGCCTTTAGGACTGAGATTTGGGCACGTTTCCGTTGGGTAATGAGCTTTACGTTATTAGTTAATTATTGTTTTTCTTAATTTCCTGGTGATTCTTAATCAAGAGCAAATTATCTCCTGATAGGTTAATATCTGACTGAGGTAGAGAAATATTGCAGTGAATTCCTTCTGGGTTGTGTTGAAACAGAAAGCTGGACCTGCTGTAGCCATCATCAGCTCTGCCCTGTGTCCCTCAAGGCTGGGGTACCCCGCCAAAAACCTTCTGCACTTATGGGGGTGGAAGAAACACCCCCAGCATGCAGAGCCAGCAATTTGTTAGTTTAGCTTCAACAAAAGTCCTAACAGCCTCACAGAAAGAATTATTATTAGGCCAATTATGATCATACAGGCACTTACAGTCCAGATCATCTAATTATAAGGGCTCATTGCTGATAATGATACAGATATAATAAGCTCTCTAGTGTCTGATTCTTTTCTGGTGTTAATGGTCCTCCTGAAGAAGAAAAGGGAGGTGTCGTTACAAGTTGTCAGCAATGTGAGTTCTTCATGTGGGGGAGTGTGGTGTTGGTCCCCTCTGTGTCAGGAAGAAGTTGAAGTTAATGTTGATGGTTTCTTTCTCCTCACTCAGGTCTATTTGGGGATATTTTAATGTGTTTACTTGCACAAATGCATGTTCCACTTAGTTGCTGTTTATCCAGTGCTTCATGATAATTGCCAGAAAGTAAAATTTGCTATCTATAATAATTTTACTTATGTTGGAGGCTATTTCACAGAATCTCAGATTGGGTGAGGTTGGAAAGGAGCACAGTGGGTCCATCTGGTCCGACCTCCCTGCCCAGGCAGGGTCATCCCAGACCACGTGGCACAGGTCTGGTTGAGCAGCCCCAGCTCCTTCAGCCTCACCTCAGGAGAGATGTTCCAGTCCCTCCATCATCTCTGTCACCCCTCACTGGACCTGCTCCAGGAGATCCGTGTCTGACTTGTCTGAGGAGCCCAGAAATGGACGGAGCACTCTGCATGTGGCCTCACCGTGGCTTCATTTCCTTTTTATGCCTGAACTCACTTTTATCCATATTTTAAACTTGCATTCCCGTAGCAAGCAGCAGTGTGGCATTAGTGTGTTGTTTATAGCTCTGGGACCCTGCTGCCATCCTGTTCCTTCCACACTCAAGGCCCCTGCTGTGAACTTGTGCTGGTCCTTTTGGGAGTCTCTGTCACAGGCTGTTACAGCCCTGCTTTCCCCCAGCAGCCTCCAAGCTGTGCTTTACTGATAATTAAAGGAACACTTTATTAACATAGCGTGGTGGTGCACACATCCCTGCTCTGCAGTCGCTAACATTTCACTCTGCAGAAGCACTGGGGCAGTAAAAGACACGCATAAATACAGACTTGCTGGCCCAACATATTTTTTTTTAATATTTTTTTTTCATGGTAATGTCAGTGGTGTTTTTACAGAGTTGCTTTCCAACACACTTCATCTGCATCACTGAAACTGCAAACATATAAAATCCTGACATTAATTGATCTTGCCTTGCAAGATGCAGACTTTAAATTTAAGATTTTATTTTCTGTAATCTGGTGTTTCCCTCCAAGGACTCTGTGTGTATTACAGGTTGGCTTAAGGATAACTAAGATTTTCTCTGTGTCACTTTGCTATGGCTGAGATGTGTCAAAATTTGCAGAGGCTCATTCTTGTCTCAGTTTCCATTGGTCAGATTTATGTTCTTTGAGGAAGTTTGTCATGGTCCTGGGATAATGGTGGTAAGGACCAGATCCTGCTGCTGCTGAGGAGCAATTTGTGAGCACAGGCTTTGAATGGCTCAGTGATCCAACATAAAATTGGTCTGATAAAGGGATTGTGATTTAGCTCTGACATAAAGAACTAAAATAAAGAGCTCACTTTGGGGAAATTCATGTGTCTCCTTCAGCCCATCAGTTATTAGTGTATCCTTTAAGGGTTGTGGGAAGTAACCTTTAGAAGACCTCACTGTAAATATTATTTCCTCATTTTTTGGTCACTGTGCACATTGTGGAGATTAGAAAGATTTAAGATTTGGTAGGTTCATTTCAGTCTCTGTGGCAGACTTTCCTAAAATGTCAGTGACCAAAGGGGCTGAAAGTAGAAAACACAGACTCAAAATGTCTGCTATCAATTTTTAATTTGCTTGTGGAAAGGGTATTGTGTCCTCCTGCAGCCAGGAATGGAGTAAGAGTCAGGATGGCAGCAGGATCCTGCAGAGATTTTCAGTGCTGCAGACACAGTGACCACTCTGGAAGGCTGATCAATGCCAGTGGACACTGGTAGGTGCTGGAGGGCACTGCAGTGAAGAGCTGTTGGATGGAGTCTCAAAGAACTCAGAGGTGCCAAGTGCATTATTCATGCAGAAAACAGCAGAGTGGCTGCTCCAAAATGAGCAAAAAGCAGCTTTAGCAGCTGAGCCATCCAATCTTGCGTGCTGATGGGAGTATCCATTTTGCAACCTAATCCCACTGCAGAGCCATTCTAAAGGGAAATCCAATTTTCCCTCTCCAAAGAGGTGTAGAGGTGACCTTCCTCTGAGAGGACTTCTTGGTGAAGAAGTGGCTGCTCCTGTGAAATGGCTTAAGGAATATGAATGCTGATCAGACAGGGATTTTTTGCATTAGCTCAGAGCTCCCTGGATAGACTTGAGAAGAAATGTTGGGGAGCTGTCAGTATTTATGCATAGAAAATTGTAACTGGCCAGAAAAAAAAAAGTACAAATCATTATTTCTCATTCAGTGACTGGTGAATGAGATATCAGGAAGATATCTTGAAGCAGTGGCTCCTTGAATCAATATTTTGGTTGCAGTAAAGTCAAATTAGAAAAGATGGGATGTGCAGTGCTCAGATTATTCTGGATGCATAAACTTTGCTGCTGGAGTGAAAGGAATAGTGGTGGGTCATTTTACCAGATCATTGGGATGGTGGGACCAGGGAATGGCACCTGATGTCTGAAATGGTCCAGGCTGGTTTGTCCCTCCACAGCTGAAGAGGAGCTGTGGCTGCCCAGGGCACCCCACACTTGCAGCCACCTGGGGAGAGGTGGAGTTAAGCCCTTTTCTCTAACTGTGCTAGGAATAATAATTTCTTGTCAGAATTTACAACATTGCATATGTTTTTGGTTTGTTTTTTGGGTTTTTTTAATTAGAATCCTAAATGGCAGGAGAACGGGAGGTAACTGGGAAGTGAACCTTATAGAAATGGTGTGTACCAATCTTGTATTTGATCTTTGTGAATAAGGAAGCTTTCTTAAGTGTTGCTGGAAACTTTCATGGTGAATTTGAAACCTCTTCTCCCCATGAGCTCAGCAGGAGTTTCCCCATTGACTTCAAGAGAAGTATAATCAGGCCTAGAATTATTAAAATAAATACTTTTAAACTACAGACTCTGTAACCACTTTCCAGATGTAGAAAGCCTGTGTCAGCTTCATGCTCTTTTCATTATCTGGTAAAATTATTTTGATAGGTGAGATGCTAATTCTGTACTTCTCTGTTGTTTCCTTTGTGTGTCCTTAATATTTATGGAATATTCAGCTGATTTCTGCTGAAGCTAACAAAAAAATACCCTGCAGTTTGCAGTAAGCCCAGGCTGCTGTTACACACGTGGTCAGGAGCTATCACAGTGAAATATTCAGTGTGCAAGGCTCAGCAGTTCTGCAGGCTTAAAACAATGTTTTTGCACAATGGCAGCACTGCAGCCATTAAGTCAACTTCAGAGAAGCACAGTTATGTTAAAACAAAAGCAGCAGAGGTGTTAATTTGTGCTTCATAACCTGTTATTTGTCAGAGTGCTATCTGCATCCTGCAGCAGGGGATGCTGGAGAGGAGCAGAAAGGCACAGGCACCAGAAGGGTGTCAAACCAAAGGAGGCTCCTTGTGCTGGGAAGAGCATTAATCATCCCATAATGAAGTATGTGTTTGTTTCTGGCAGATAATTTGGGAGAGAAAAGAAAAAGAGCTAAGAAATTTCTTTTTCCTTCTATTGCTCCCTTGTACATCTTTTGCAGTTACATAATCAGGAGTAATTAGTGAGATATTCATCAAGGATAACTAGCTTTCATGTATCTTACAGGTGCAACTGTGAAAAATATTTAATGTTCTGATTTTCCCTATGATTCTGAAGCAGTAATGTTTTCATTAGGTTTTGCTTTTCATTTTAAGCTCAAGAGTAATTTATTTTTTCCCCATAAAGTTAGGTAGGAAAATCTAACTTGAGACACTCTACAAGATGCTTCAACACAAGTGTGTAATCTCACAACCTAATTATGTTTCATGAAAAATTAATTTCAGTCTTTATATTAGAAAATTAGAAAGGATCAATATGCATTTTCAGTTGTATAACGTAATGCATATATTTTGTATTTATTGGTAGGTTTTAAATGGAAGAGCTGTCTCAACAGTTCTCTTTTGCAGACTGCACAACAAAGTGTACTACTGTGTATCCTACAAGTGTGCTCATGAGTAGCTTAGAGTAGTTTGAGAAAATTTGCATCACATCAATTCATTTGAAGTCAGTGAAAAATCTTCTGAGTCATGAAGAATCTCATTTTCTTATCAGGGCCATGATGGATGAGTAAAGCAACACCAACATTTCTTCCCTCTGAATTCATCCCTAGTCTGGGATCATGCTCATGACATCTTTTTGCTAGAAAAAGAGCAGTTTCACATCTGCTGAATCAACCTTTTGAACTCCAAGGACTTGCTGTTTTTAAATCCAGCATACAACCAAGTGTGTGTTAGATTTCTTCTAATATTAAAGGACCATCAGCAGGGAATGGCTGCAATCTGTGGTAGAAATATGAGGGGAAAAGGATTATTCACAGCTTGCATGTTATTTGTTGTCATCTGGAGGGCTTATTATCTTATCATTTACAATGTGGTTCTGTTGCAAAGTTGTGAGTTCTTGGTATTTAGGAAAAGTTTTAAATTTTGCAGCTCAACATGAGTTGCAAACAGGCAGAGGCAGGCAGAATCAGCTGCTGACTTGGGACAAACTGAAAGTTTGCTAAGTCAGCAATAGATTAATTTTATTTTTAAAAGGCCTCTGAAAAGCCAAGTGAATGGTCCTTACACTGATAGTGTGAGAAGGTGACTCCTGCACAGAAATCCTACAAATGGTGTTTGGGAAGGAGTTGAGACAGGATCAGGTAAATGGGGCTTTCCACGTTTAATTCTGGAATTTCTGCAGGGCTGGAGATGCCCCAGACCCTTGTGGTGACATCTCTTTGTGCCACCCCCTGGCAGGAAACTTTCCCTTGTTAAAAACATCCATAAAAACTGTTAAAAACATCCCCTTGTCTCTTTCAGGAATCCCTCACAGCAATTAATTCCATGGTGGCAGTACGACAAAGAAGGAAAAAAGTCCATTATTTTCTGTCTTAGCTTACTTCTTTTTAATTTCTCTTTTCTGTGGAAATAACGTGCCTTGTGTAGGGAAGGCCTGCAGCACTAATGGGGCAAATTCTTTGGGTATTACAGTATTGTTTTCTTGGAGCTTGAATTTTTCCTGTAATCTTTGATGGGAGAATAATGATGAAAGAGATAATTATAATATAATAATAATAATAATAAAATATAATAAATAAATATGAATAATAATAATAATAATAATAATAATAATAATAATAATAATATTGCTATGAAAAGTATGTAGAATTGAAGACCAGAACACAAGGGAGATGCTGCCCTGTTGTGCTGTGTGAAGGGGTCTCTCCAGCTGCAGAACAGTAAAATATTTCTATTATTTCCATTCTTTCACACATGCTCTCACATATGCTCTCATATATATTATACATTATATATATAATGTATAATATTATACATTATATATATAAAATGTATATTATATATACATTATATATGTGTATATATACATATATATACATATAATGTGTATATATATTATATATATGCTCTCACAAACTACTGAAGGCAGAAGAAAATATGTGCATTTTACATCTTAGTAAGCAATGTTTTCTGCTTTAAATGGCATATTTCGTTCCCCATTTGAGCGTTTACAGGTGTTACATGAGCTGTGTTCTAGTCAGTTATTATTTATAATTGATTAGGCTCGATCCTCTTTGTGAGAGGCACTAATCTGGTTTGGTGTGACAAGTGTTTATCTGATGAGTTCTTGTCACTCTGTTTGCCACACCACAATTCCTATGAAGCAGCAGCATCCCATTTCTGCTCGCAGGGGGTTACAGGGGAACATACACAGCTTCTAGAATCATCACTGGAAGCTAAGCAACACTCATATTAGTACTGATTATATATCATAGAGTTTTTTTAAAAAAACACAAATTGAACACAAGCAAAAAAAAAATTTATTAAATATATGTTTTGTATCATGTACAGATTGAGAGGGGAGAGATTTTTTTTCTTTTAATAAATCCAAATGCCAATTTTGTCTCAGTTCCACCACACTGCTGAACTCCCAACCCGTGTTTAGGTAATTAGGAAAGTTTTGAGGGGCAGGAAGGAGCTGCAGTGGAGTTCCAGCTCCTTTTAGGGTGCAAGTGGAGCTTTAGAAAGGACAAGACCTGGGGAAGCTCCTGCTGGACTTGGGATGCACATGCAGCACTGAATATCCCATGTCTTTGTGATCCCAGCCTGTTGTTGGCTGCGCAGGTGGAGAAGGAGGGGGCTTGGCCTTTTATTTTGATGAGTTATTTTTAAAAGCTAAACCCACATAAATTAATGATTTAGTGACTGCTGGGAATGCAGTCATTTTTCCTGATAAAGTGAGAAGGCAGTAAAGCATCAAAATTTGATGTCATGGCTGTTAAATTCTGTAATTTTATACTTCCATTGATCAGAAAATGAATTTATGGCTACGTATTTTCAGCATTGTAAAAGTCCACATAATTTAATTGTTAATCTAAGGTCAAAAGTGAATTAGCATAATAATATCTGAACTGCACTGCCCTAAAATCCCCTGACAGACATCTTTCTGACTCCTGCTATTATAAAAACTGTTCCCATTGGTTCTTAACCCCGTTAAAGTTGTTCCTGGATAAGCTTTGCAAGGTTGGTTTATGAGAGCCTGTTTGAATAAGCAGGCCTTAGATGGTGCCTCTGTGCTGGTGGGATGGCTGTTTTTGCTGTGAGATATTAGCACCACAGAGAGAGCCTGTATCAATCCTGATGCTCGTAAACTTCAGTCTCATAAACTTTTTCTTTGTTAAAAATCTCACTGCTTTTCTTCAGAGTCAGTTCTGACGTTAAGTAATATGTTCAAAGTTACAAAATTATTATGTATATTTTTTATATATAAAAGTCTGATTTTTTTTCTTTCCCTTCATTTTATCACCTTAATGCCCTAATATTAATGTACATTGGGTTTCACTATTCAGCCTTTATGTGCTTTTGCTGTCCTGGGTCTATTTATTAATTAATACCTTTCTCTGTGTTTTGGAGGTCCATTACTTTAAAGGATTATTGCTACTATGTTTAAATCTTGAGTTTAAATTTTAAAAAAAGCCAATAGCCAGTTTTTAGGGGGGCATAAGGCTTGTAATAATGATATAAAAAGTGCTTTTAATGCCATAATTTGTCTTTGATTTTGAGAGAATTTGATCTAGAGGGTGATTTCAGGCACCTGGCTTTGGCAGCAGAATGTGGGCTTGTGGCTTCTCTATTCTAACATGCCAGGGAGAATTAGGAAATTCATAACTAGGAAATCCAGCATTAGGAAACTTTTTTGAAAAGCAGTGTGCTGAAATGAACTGTCTAATGTGGTAAATGGGGAAGACAGGGTGAAGTGAAGGGGTCCTCTTGGAAATCCTCTTAGGATTCCCTTGATTTTTCTTACATTTGCCTTCCTTGAGAAGTGCAGCCACACCGGCATTTGGAGCTCCTATGGCCACCTCATGGATAGTTTGATCCATGCACAGGTACACAGGATTCTGTAAAATTCTTGCTTTGCATCTGGACTGAGGAGCCTCAGCTCATCACAATGTACCAGGTGTGCGTTAAGATCCCTGGCTGAGCCTTTTAGAAATAGCTGGAATATTTCTGCTTCAGGCCCTGTGTTACAGTTAGATTTGCTAAAATAATCCAGCTGCTGCCCCAGGGAAGGCAGCCCAGCTGCAGGAGCACATTACAAGGTGGAGAATCAGGGTCAGGCTTCCCATCCCTTCAGGCTGGGCAGAGTCATTTGCAAACCGAGGGCTCCGTGCTCTGCACCTCCGACGTGGCAATGCACAGCATCAGGATAATGATGAAGGGATTCAGGTCTCCTGGAGAAATGTCATTTAATTATTCATTGTGCACTGCTGGTTGAACTCTGCTGGCTGGGTCACACACGTTTCTGAGCTGCTTTGTAAGCAGGGGAAAAGGCAGGAGGGAATTCAAGGCAGTGTCCCTGGCTGTTAATTATTGGCCTACTGATCCATGGAAAAATCCAAGCATAACAGGCATTAAACTGCTATTGAAGTTAGCATTAGTGACCTGCTCTGCCATATGCAAAGGCAGAAAAATGATAAGGAAAAGGTGGTTTATAGGAACAAGTCACACCTGTTTTTCTATTGCTGCTATTTACTTTGAACAACTTTAGGGGGATCCCTCTGATAGTAAGAATGCATGGACTAATGGTCTGATTGGGTAATATATATTTTCATTTGCAAATGAAAATTTGCAGCTAAGGGCAGCAAAAATGCAGTGCCAGCAATCCTGAGCATGTCTGAGTGCAGTAAGGGAATGCGAGTGATGATAGTTCATCACATGGCTAAAAGAACAAAATAGCTACAGTATCAAAAAAAGAAAAAATGGAGGGGATGCAGTTACTCATTTAGGTGATCTTTTATTTAAAGGAAATAGCATTTTTTTTTGGAACACCAGGTGCACGTCTTGTGGTTTAGAACTAGGAGGAATTCCACTTAGACATGAATAAAGACCTCAGGAGTTGCCAAGGTATAATCTTTGCAGATTGTTAAAGCACTCCATGAAAGACTGAGATACCAGTTGTGAGAAGAAAAGAAACAAAGCCCAAAGAGCAGTTTTGTGTGCAGGAAAGAGAGGGTGTAACTGCCAGGAGGTCTGGCAGAAGGGGAGCTCTTGGTTCTCCATGTTATAAATAAGAAGCTTGACTAGGCCAATATTCAAGCAGCAATCAATTTATTAATTAATATGGTAAAGTATGAGCTTATCTCATCCAGAAGAGAAGAGCAGGCAAAGGCTGAGCACACAAAACTTGTGCCACACCTACTTGCAGCCATCCAAGGAGAAGAATTTAATTTCTTTAAAACTGAGAGCAGGCATGGAGTGCTGCTAACTTAGCAGTGAGACTAAAGGGTTCAGAATCTGGTCAGACTCAAATCAGTAATTATAATCATCCCAGTAATTACAGAAAAGTACTGCAGCTGGGAGGTGATTATGGATTTGTATACACCTCAGCTTCTCCTTTTCAAGCATGTGAGACAGTGCCCTATTATCTTCCTTTTGTTCTCTTACTTCTCACTTACTTCTTTCTTTAGCACTTGAGAGGAAAAAAACCCTGAAAAAATATTGAGCTCCACAAAATGCAATTAAATCCTCTCTTTAAGTGCCAAAGGCTGGAGGTGAGGAGGGGAAGGAGCAAATTTCATCTCTTCTCTTGTGTTTTGAGTACTCAGAAGTTTCCTATGAAATGAAGCACTTGAGGTTTCATGAGTGGCTGGTGGGAGGCAGGGTCACCATCATGCTGTCTAGGAAAACAGGGGAGCACAAGGGTAAGATGTGTTCAACAAAGATGCTCCACGCTTCAAGTACTCTTTTTCTGGGAAAAACAGATATCCTATATATAGTTTTGAGTGTACTTATAACCTTACAATGTATTAGGACAATAAAATCAAATTTTTATCAGTAGAAAATTTTGATATTTAGAAAATATAAATGGTGGAAGATGTGATTACGTTTCAGATTATTTTTCTCTACCTATCAAGAATATCCAGGCATCTGGAAAAGAATCTGCAAAACTTGGAAATAGAGTGGCAGTCATTTTTTCTGCAAGTTTGTTTTCTCTGCATGTTTCTCCATATATATTCCTGGCATTGAATGGACTGCCCAAGTAGTGTTAGCACCACCCAAAATGGCAAAGACTAATTCAGTATGTGACTGACTCCTGAAATATCTCAAGATATGGATGATCCTTATGGGTTGTTGTGACAGTGTTCACAGGGGTTTTAGGATGAGGGAAGAGACAAGGATCTGACTCCATGTTTTAGAAGACTTGATTTATTATTTTATGATTTATATTATATTAAAACTATACTAAAAGAATAGAAAAAAGGATTTCATCAGAAGGCTTGCTAAGAATAGAAAAAGAAAGAATGATAAAAAAGGTTTGTATCTCACTCAGAGTCCAAGCCAGCTCACTGTTGGCCGTTAATTAGAAACAGCCACATGAGACCAATCACAGATCCACCTGTTGCATTCCACAGCAGCAGATAATCAATGTTTACATTTTGTTCCTGAGCCCTCTCAGCTTCTCAGGAGGAAAAATCCTAAGGAAGAGATTTTTCAGAAAATATGTCTGTGACAGGTTGGCCCCATAAGGATGATGGAATCCAGCTGCCTGCCCCTTGCAGAACCACCTAAAACTAAGCCATGTGTCACCTAGAGCCAGCTGGTATGTGTGAGGTATTTTTCTGTGAATAGGGGAAAGAAAAGTTCACAAAAAGGGTGAAATGAAAAGAGTTGAGAAGGAGCAGGAGGACGCTGCTGACAGGGTTTTGCAAACTCTTTTCCTTAAGATTTTTTTCTCTAATAATGCCTGGGATGGCAGGACAGGAGCTCTCAGGAGCTCTGCAGGTGTTGGCATGGTGATAACAGGGGTAGAGGGACCATGGTGAGCTGAAGGGAAGAGCTTGGAGAGCTTCCACAGAGCAGCAGTGACAAGTGCCATGCCCAGCATCTTGGGCAGAAAAATTCCAGATTTATTGTCGTCTGGGGATCAACAGGCTTTTGAGAGGCTTTGCAGAAAAATACCTGGGTTGGTCTTGTTTTTTTATTGATATCTCAAAAATCTGTGGGGAATGTTTTGGGGAGAAATCATGAACAAAATTCTGGGTGAACTTTGCCTCATCCTACTGAGGCTGATCTATAATATCACAAAAGCTACAGTAAAATTTGCTAGGCTGTCTCTAGCCTGGCTAACCTGTCTCTAGCACCTCTAGGTATTTTGGTTATTCCCTTGAAATCCTTAAATCTGTTGAATGGTTGGGTTCAGAATAATTCATGCTGTGGGCACTTACCAGCAAGTAAGAGCCATGAAAATGTTTCTCATCCCAGGGGTTTTTATGTGCATTTATGTGGCTGTTTCTTGCAGAGGCTGAAGGAGCTGAAGCAGAGGGAGTTTGCTCGAAATGTAGCATCTAAGTCACGAAAAGATGAAAGAAAACAGGAGAAAGCCCTTCAACGTTTGCACAAGCTAGCTGAGCTAAGGAAAGAGAGAACCTGGTAAGTCCATAGCTGCTCAAAGAGCAAAAATACTCTTAAATAAACCCTCCACTGTTTGCTGGTGCTGTGGGATGCAGGAGCCCCTTGGCTGTAACACCACACACGGGTTTTGAGGGTGTTTTGGAAGCATTCTGTGCTTAGTATTTGATTCACACTGTGTGCAGGAATGAATGTTTAACACTGCTTTTTCAGCTGAGCTGAAATGACACATATTTTTAGTTTAAAAAAAGATGTGTTTCATATATATTTCATAAAACCAGGCACTTTGGTTGAAAGCTGAGTGAACTAGGTCATGCATTTGCAGGCTGACACTACTTCATTGATGAGGTGAGGAACACAGTCTGTCTCTCTAGGATGTAACAGATCTCTGCGATTTAGTTTTCAAAATGCTCGCCTGGGAAAGCATCCAGAAACCTAGCTTTAGATCTCAATAGCCAGATTTTTTATATTAAAAGGTAAATGCTTCTTTTTCCCCTGCTCAGCAGTGTTTACCTCCCTCTGCAAAAGCGACTCCTTGCTGCTTGTGCATTTTTAGTATTGTTTCTAGGCAAGGTGTTGAAATTAGAGTTGAGCTTGCTTGTTGTGACTGAATTCTCAAAAGTATGACACAGTTCTGACACTGATAAGCCACTGAAGATATATGTACTTGTCACAGTGTAATCCCTGGAGAAGAAAAGACAGAAAAAATATAGATGTTCATGGCAATGTTTTCTCTTTATTCAGCCTTCCCCCCCACCCCAAGATGAACAAACAGAGAAGTCCAACCAAACTGCAGCTCCTGTTCAGAAATATTCTCTTTGTCCCTAGTTTGGATGATGGGCAGTGTCCTGAAACAAAATCTGAATGAGCAGGTGGATGAACATGAATGTTGTGGGGTCTGCTTGACAGGAGAAACACAACACCTAACTTTTTAATATTCCTGTGATAACTCATGTGGAGACTCTTTCTCCTCCATGAGTGTTTTAACTGTTCATGTTTTATACTAGAGTCTATCAGATATCATGCCCCCTAAACATGATCCAAAACTTGCATTTTGCATATTGCATTAGAAAGAGGAAAGAATAATTGCTATTTTCCTTTTTCCATGCTAGTGAAGCACAGATTTTGCAAGGCTTTGTTGTTTCTGTGTTATTTGTTGCTTTTTTTTTAATATCCTTTTGCTAGTTCCTGAAGAATTTTTTTTCTGAGCCTAATTTATCTATCTCATAATTGCTATTTGCTACCACTTTGCATCCTAGAGGTGCATCCTTAGAGGTGTGACGTGGACAGACACACAGGATTTTTTAAACTGGCATTTTCTAGGCTGGTTTCATGGAAGTCACCATTTTATTCTGTGAAAGAAAGGATTTCTGTGTGGGTTTAATATATATTTCAAATTTATAAAGAACTGGGCAAGGCAGGAATTCTCATGAGGAATTGCTTTCTCATAAAACCTCTACCTTAATTTCTAGACCTGACAGGGTAAAGACGTTATTCCTCATCTCAGCACTTCTTGGGGTCTTAAATGACTCTTGAAAGTGTTACCAGTGACTCATCAGTGAGTATTGCTCTGCACTGTAACACAGAGTGATTTGACTAAAACAAACAAACAAATGGTTTTAATGTAGGTCCATTACTCCTAGTGCTGAGCAGCTTCTGTGGATCCTGGAAAATTGTCAGCTTAAACACTTTTTCCTCCTCTCTTTGCTTCCTATTAAGTCAAATAGAACAGATGGGAAGAGGACATGAAATGAAGAACAGAAGTAGACAGTGATAAATTTTTTTCTCAAGAGGGATGAATCACTTACTTTACTTCTGCCAGCTGAAATCCTCTCCCCAGTTTTATTTCTCCATGAAAGAAATTGCTGAGGGTGGCGATGGCTGGGTCTGTGCACACAAATAGGATGGGAGCTGCTGGGGGATTGCCTGTGGGCAGAGCAGCAGTCTCTGGAATGATGGCTACGTGGGAAGTGCTCCATGAAGCACCCTCTGCTTTAATGTATTTTGTAGCATGAAGGAATGTAAAACTGCAGTGTGTAGTAATAGTGTTGTAACCACGGTGGTCTGCTGGGAGGAGAAGCAAGATTTTTGTGGAGACAGACAGTTTCTTCTTTGGCCAGCCAATTTGTCTAGGAAAAGTTAACTACTTTGTAGGAATGTTAGTCCTTCAGCTGATAACTTCACATGAAGGAGCTGGGAGCATAATATTTACTCATTTTTTACTACTAGCCAACTGATCTTTATTATAAGAGATGGCATTTTTTTGTACTGCAGAGTCTTCCTCTTTCCTTAAAAAGCTCCCTTAAACACCCATGTAACACCATGTTTCTGTCAGCAGCTCTCTGAACATTATTGACCCAAAGTTTTATTTTCCTTCCTAGTGCTCCTGGGAGCGGGCCTATGTTCAAATCCACCACGGTGACCGTGCGAGATGACTGCAGTGATGTCCCCAAAAGTGCTGCCACAGATTCTGCCCAGAGCCAGGACTTCAGCTGCACGCTGATGCACGATGCACAGAACTGCAAGGACATGGCTTCTGTTATTTCTCCCTCTCCTGGAGATGCAGGAGGTCAGCAATCCGACCCTAACAAATGCGGGGATCAGCTTCAAGGAGCTCAAGGACACAGAGTTGGGTTCTCCTTTGCTTTTCCCAAGAAAGCAGCAGTCAAACTGGAGTCTTCAGCTGCTGTTTTCTATGAGTTTAATGAGGAAGCCTCCATGGAGCATGGATTTAGCAGGAGGAGTAGGTTTGTTCCAGGAACGTGCAGCCTTCAGTCTCCTTCGGCAGCAGCAGAAATAGCCGTGTGCCCTGAGGAGAAACACAACTGCTCTCACCCACTGGTGGAGAAATGCACGGACACAGCAGAGGCTCCTGAAGCTCAGGAGCTGTCCAGTGAAGGGAGCAGGGTGCTGGAGAGCCCAGCCTTGCCTCCTGCCATGCCCCACTCAAAGCAGCTGGTGTCCCCAGACACGGATGGCCACGGTGTGGGTGTGAGTGTGGCCGAGTTAGGGGACCAAAGGGTGGCCCTGGCTGCAGACAGTGCCCAGGTCCTGCCCCTGTCCCCAGAGGTGCAGGCAGACAGAGCTCCTGAGCAGGAACTGGTGGAGGAGTGCTCCTCTCTGCAGGATGCTGCAGAGGAAAACTGTAATGATGGGAACAGGGATGCACCTGCAACTGAAACTGAAATAAAAACTCTGGGGGCCGATGCAGCAGCTCCAGCACCATCTGAAGAAGGTAGTGAAGCCCCAAAGGGCAAACCAGATGTATACAAAAGACCCTGTCAGCCCTTTGTTCCTGTACTCAGCAAATATGGATCAAATGTTCTTCAGTGGCCATCAGAAATGTTAATTTACACAAGTACAGACCCATCAATTTCTTATAGCTGTAATCCTTTATATTTTGATTTTAAGTCATCAAGACCAAGTGAAAGCCAAGAAAAGCCCAAGCATCAACCCAACATACCTCATTTGCACCATAAAACTGAATCTGATCATATCTTAGTCTCAGATTTTACAAAAAGACCGACTTCAGAGTGTGGTGATTATGAAGTAGAAGTGAATAAAAACGTGTGCAACTATACAATACCCCTGTTAAGTGATGTTTCCCTCTTCAGAAATTGTGACCTTGCAAAAAATCAAAACAAAGTGTCCTTGGATGAGTCATTCAGGATTAGAAAAATAGAAAAGTATCACATATCTCATAACCCCTTACGACAAAACACTGTGATAGATGAGAAATACAACAAAGTCTGGATCAAAGAAGGCCATGAAAAATGGCTTCACAAAAGCAGAAAACGGAAAAGGAGAAGAAAATTATGTCACTGTCATTATCATCACTGTGGAGACACAACAGTAGCAGAAATGGAGATGTCTCCAGTAACTGAAAAAGAAGTTGCTTACAGAGATGAAAATAAATATCAGCACCTCCAAAACAATGCAGAGAAGTGCAGGCACGATGCAGGAAATATCTGGTTTACTGCAGGCGAGGTGCAGCAGCCACAGCCAAAATTTGGCATTGACAGTGGTCCTAAGAGAGTCGTGTCTGCCTCAGATCACATTCACTGGGACAGAGGCTGGTGTGACTTTTGGAGTGCAAAAGGCAGCGCCCATCACCACCATGGCTGTAAGGGAGCACACAGGAAGAGCAAAGGCAGCTCCCGGAGGCAGGCCAAGCAGCTGAGCTCCAGGAGGCACAGCCTAAGGCACTCCAAAACGTGCTGCAGATGGAAAGTCAGGAGGCCGAGCTGTAGCCCAGAGCATAAATGTTTGGGACAGTGCAGTGAGGAGAAGGGGCCGAGCCAAACCCAGCCCACAAAGAGGGGTTACAGTGTTCTGACAGAAGAGCCCGAGAAGCCGCACCGCAAGCGGAGGCAGCACACCTATTCCTACTCCTCTTCCTCAGATGAAAGCTCCTGTGGACAGGCATTATCAGCAGAGGAATACCTAAGGCAAGGACATGCTTTAGGTGCCCACCACAGGGCAAAAGGGAAACGCAGGAAAAGGAAGGCGAGGATCCATCATGTTTTCCTCGACAGGAACGCAAAAAGTGAGACCTCTGAATCTTCCAAAGAAAATTCTGCCAGTTCTACAGTAAATATTGTGGGGGAGTTACCGACTCAAGACAATCTAGGGGGAACTAATGCAGCTCCCAGGGATGATGATGCAAAAGACAGGGATGAAACAATGGAGCTGGAGGAGAGCAAGGCACCTATGGAAAGTGCAGATCTGCAGGTAGTGGAAGATGATAAAGCGACGGCGTGCTCAGTGATGGAGAGTGCACCAGCCACGCTTCCCGATGGCGCCATCACAACTTCTGCTGCTCCTGCTGCCCCCCAGCACAGTGCTCCAGCGACTGCTGTCAAACAGGGTGCTCCCCAAGAGGGAAAGAAAAAGGAAAACGTCAACAGCCGCGAAAACCCAGCTCGTTACAAAGTTCCCGTCCCTAACAGACACTTGGAACAAACTCCTCCCAAATCCTATCTTTGCCATTACGAGCTGGCCGACTCTCTCCCGCACGAGAAGATGGGCGAGGTGGCCGGCGAATGGCTGCAGTGCAATCCTGGCATATTCAGCAGCCCCCCTCCCTTGCCATTCAAAGAAGCACACCTCAACACCCACACCTTCCTAACCACCGAGCAGCTCATAGCCCCCTTCCCCCTGCCCGACCAGGCCCTGCTCTTCCCTCCCGACAGCCCGGAGAAGTTCAAGGAGCTCCCCTCGGAGGCCTACCCTCAGCAGATGGTGCCGCAGAACGTGCTGTCGGCCAAGGTGAAGTTCGCCCTGGCCCCACCAGCCCTGCCACCGCTGCCACCGCCGCCGCTGCGCTCCAGCTCGGTGACCACCATCCACCACACGGTGCTGCAGCATCACGCCGGGGTGCTCAAGGTGCTGCAGCCGCACCAGCAGTTCCTGTCGCAGGTGCCGGCCCTGTCCAGAGCGCAGCCCTTGGCCCAGCTGGCCGTGTCCCCGGCAGGCCAGGCCGCGCTGGTGGCACCGCCGCCGCTGCCGCTGCTGCCGCCCGCCGTGCTGCCGCCCGCGCCGCTGCCCTTCCCGCCGCTGCCGCACCCCGCCGGCTTCCCCTCCCTGCTGGCCCCGCACCCCGCCGTCATCCCCCTGCAGCCGCTCTTCTAGGACACACGGAAAAACAAAAATAAGGGGAAAAAAAAGGCCTTCATCCAAACTGCTGTTTCTTAAACTGGTTAAAATTCCTTGCTCCTCGGGAAGCATTTACTGTAAGTATATGGATGCAAGAAACATTGAGACCTACACTATTGCTAAAGCACTGAATAGTCCGATACTAATTACGAACTATATATATATGTGAAAATCATGTCTTAGAATATGTATAATGTATATAAAATATATTTATAGTTCTATAACTTATGTTGTAAAGTATTCACTTTTTCGTTTTTTTATCTTTGTGTATTTGCACCTATTTAATGTTTAGACAAAGCTGATGCACTATGTTTTGTACTATGTTCTCTGAAACTGTAAATCTAGTGACAAACTATCTCTTGCAATAAATTTTTGTTAACTACTTAAGCATATCAAAAATCTTTCATTATAAGCCTCATGGATGTTGTTCTTCCATGTCCTCCTGCAGCTGGATAGCATCCTCTGCCCCTGCTATGCTGGGATAACCAGGTTTCCTACACGCCAGTGATTTATCAGGGAGGCTCAGAGGCCAATACCTCGAGGGCAGCTGTCTCACCAAGCCAGAGAGAAAGGGTAATAGATGTGTTTGTGTTAGCAGCTTGATGTCACCGTGACAAATTTTGCCCACTTGTACTGTGTGCACACACTGCTGACTGGTGGAGCTGATCCCCACTATACCAAACCACAGAAAGGCAATGTAACAAACATAATGCTGGTGCTGGAAGGGGAAGAAAGGCCAATATTGACAGCAGCTTGGCTTGGAGGGAATGTTGCTTGTAGTGGAAGGGTAGAGCCTTGGTTCCACCCAGCAGAGAGAGGTCCTTGCTGCTGGGCACCGTGTGAAGGCAGCAAGAACACAGCAGCAGGTAGGGGACATCAGGAAACCCACCATGGTTTGATACAAATTCTTAGCAGCAGGAAGGGGACATCAGGAAACCCACCAGGGTTTGATACAAATTCTTACCTCACTTCACCCCCCCCCCACCCTTCTTCCGGCAGCATTTCACTAAAGATAATAGAATACCACAGCGTAGAGATTAATTGAAGTAATAATGTACTGCCATTGTTTCTAACTGTGTTTCAGAGACTTCTCCCTACCTCTGCAGCCTTTTCATTGCTGTCAGACCTCACCCAGCTTTAGCTGGTGCAATCTCCTCATTTGCTTTTAGCATGAGGTGTATCAGAGCCATGCCTGCGACAGTCCAGAATAAAAGCAGAAGTCATTCTGAGGTAGAGCCATCCCTTTGAGTTAAAATGAAGTGTTATCATGTGAGTGAAGCCAAGGATTTGCAGCATGAAGGTTAGTGCTAGAAGTAGGCCCTCCATAAGAAAAGGTAGGTAGGCTCTCCCCATTAATTACTTCTTTTCACCTTTTTATATACTATAATAAAAATCATATAAAGTCGAACTGGAAGAATAGTGAATTTTAAGCATTATTAATAGACACTGCATATTAATAGCTACAGGCATAAAGTAATGCTATATCTTACAACATATATATCTGAATCTTATTTTCTGCATCGATAGCATTAGGAGTTACCTGTATGGATATTGCAAGAACTTACCTGTACGGATATTGCAAGTTTTAGTATAATATCACATCAAAACTGTGGCAAACAATATCTTGCCACTGTGATTACAGTCACCTGCTCAAGGGACGTGATCTTCCCATGTGGTGTGGTCACAAAGGGCTAATTTATGTGTTAAAAAGCAAAAAGTTGCCAAGGAAGAGCAGATGAGCAGCCAGGTTCTGGAGAGTGCCCGTATCCCCCACCTGAGGCTGCAGCAGGGAGTGGGAGTGGGGAGCATCCCCCCTGTGATGCCAGAGGGAAGGTATGTTTTCTCTAGCTCTAACTTCCGGTGGGTGCCCGTTTCTATTCATGTGGTACCTGAGAAATACAGGACTAAGTGACTTTATACTGCTTTATTTCCAGAGGCTGCTGCAGAAGGTGTTTGTCTCCCCTCTACACCCTCTGCGGCCGGGCAGGGGAATCTCCTTTGGAGGCGGGAGGGTTGTCCTGGGTGATTTGGGTCCCTTGGGTGACTTGTCCTGGCTCTTGCCCTTCTGATCTCCCATCAAAGACAAAACCCATCTCATCATAGAGAAAAAAAGAAAAAAGAATCCACATAGGACTAATACGGTTGCACGTTCTGGCAGAGTAAAGATAGCCAATTTAAAATTTTCAGTTGCAATGTTCATTGAAAAATCCCATCTGTGAACTTGGAGGTCCACATTTTTTTCCCCCAAAATGTTCCAACGCCTTCGAATTCTTCTTTTTTCCTTCCAATTTAAATTATTTTAGGTTGTTAAACAGTTTTAAGACATTGCACAATTCTTTATTATCTACTGTAATTGCTGTTCAATAGTGTATAAACTATTTAAAATATAAGACTAATAACCATAAAATGTAATAATTTTCTAAGATGGTATTGCCTTTAATGCTAGAACTGTTTGTATATGTGACTTCATATGTAAAAGCAAAAGCAGTATAAAAATAAATAAGTTAAGTTTCAAATTGAACACACTAAATTAAATTACCTAATGAAATATTCTTTTGAGTTTCTGGTTTATTATTAAATACATAATTCCTAGTAAGTTATGTAAGGGTAGTTCTTCTTTTGTATCTTTTATCTGGTATTTCAGATTAAATGTGTATTTTTATTCCATAAATTGGTAGTTTAATTTAGAAACAAAGAACTATTGCAAGTGCTAAGTAATTGAATTTTTATAATCCTAAATAAATTCTACCCAATTCCTTAAATGTAATAATTTACTTCTGAATTTAAAAATTTGCACAGATCTAGTGTGTTTAAGTTTAAGTGTGTCTAAGCTGAATTTACTGTGTAAGCAGTAAAAGTGTTGCTCCCAAAGGGCAAGAATTAGACCTTGGGACAGAGCACTGTGTGAGGTTAGAGAATTTGTGATTTCCCAGAGCAGCTCTGCAGAGAAACTCCTGAAAAGGCACTATGTTCCACAGAGAGGAGAAGAAAACCTTTATTTTGGTCCTTAGAAAGTTGCAGCCTGCCCAGACTGACCTTCCTGGGGACATTCCATTTCTCAGGTAACCTGAGCCATGAAATAATAATGGTCCAGAGGAGCTCTTGGGCATTAAGGAATGCTCAGAGGGACATTTTGGATAACTGGGCTCTTGTCTTGTGTCTGTAAGTGCACAGAATTTTTTTAATGTTGACAATATATGCAAAGAATGGGGCTGGTAATTTGGTTTCCTTCACAATCTGGAAGCTGCACGAGTTAATTGCTGGGGAGAAATCAAGTTTCGGATTCTACACAAATGGGCAATGGGTTGTGGCCCACTGAAAAACTGCAGGTCACAGTCTTTGGTAAAATAAACAATTTGTATGGAGGATCACTGAGTGAGAATGGTTTTACCTTTCAGTTTAATCAAACAACAACCAAATGGTCATGAAGCAATGTCTTCTTTACCTGTCGTGTTAACTTTTTATTAGCTTGACAATTTTTTGCACTTGTAAGAGTCCTTTTAGGTATGGTATTGGAACAAAGCTTTCCAAAGCTATTGGAACATCCAATTCTCTTTATTCCTGTACATGATGATGTGCTGCTAATACAACAGATCACATGGCTATAATTCTTCTGACAAGTTTCTTTTCTGCAACTGTGCTTTTCTCTCAAAATAACTGTTTTCCGTTATGGTAATATTTACTTGATATGCTGCAGTTAAAATACAGCTTTAAATGTATTTGTTCAGGTTCTTCCTTGGTGTAAATTTATGTACAGCCTCTGGCTTTGGTTTGTAACCACCAAAAATCACTTGTGCTGCAATGCCAAGGGTTTTGTTAACTCCCCCAGATTAAGGCAATACATTATGACCACGTGAATGTATTTTGAAGACAGTTCCTTGTTTGTAAGTAAGGTGGTAAATTTTAATCTGATATGGGTGTTTTGCTGCGGTGCTCAGAGTGTACATGTTCTAAACTCCATACATTCATTTTCTGCTCTCCAATTACTGTGCATTGCCCAAAGGCTTGTGTATGTGCAGCAGTGCACACATTTATGCCATGTGCCTACCAGTTGTAAAATATTACAGCTCTATATTAACTCTCTTTATTGAAAGTAAAGACATTTTTACTGTATAAAGATCATTGGATATTTTTAAATTAACATGACTGACTATCTCAATGTGTATGTTATTTCATAGATCACTTTAATTTAGTATTTGCAGCAGGCATGGTTTTGTATGTTATGTTCTCCCTTCTCCTCTTTACTTCAGGAACTATATAAAGTTTTCTATTTTTCTCTGTGACTAAGATTATCAGAGTTTATGAGAACTTGCCTATTTATGAAAATTAACCAGGCTAATTTATTACTTTCATCTGCAATAATTAGTGTACCAACTTTACAGATTATAAGACATCTTATTTTTTGCTTCAAGCTTCTGTTTTATATTATGGGTATTTATAAAAGGTTATAAGGGAGAATTTCTACCCTGAGTCTAAATTTTGACCAGTTAGTGAATTTTTGAAATCAATGGAATCCAAGGAAGATTTTCCATTAGTGTTACTGAGGATTTATTTTGACTGGAGCATGAGGCCTCTTTATTTATTAAAACTGCCTAATACTTGCTGCTTTCAGGTAAATAATAATTTCATGAGGTGTGATGAGGAGCACAGTCTGGTAAAGAAAAATGAATCCATTTTTAATCAGTCTTCTACCTCCTTTGTTGCCAGGCTGTTTATATAATTAATGACTATAAAGTTATATCTTTAAAATTTCTGTTCTGTATCATCAGTGTTTTGAAACATGGGCATGAACGTGTTTCTAGTCTAGTTTCTACATGTTCTTCTAGTCTAATACCAAAGAGAAAAACAGTTCATTGGAATATTTATTTCTCTACCTGTACAGGCTCACTTAGACATTTTAATAAGTAGAACTACATTAATACAATATGCAGGTGGCATAATGCATCAGTAATCTTTATTTTTGCTGGGATAAGATCAAAATGTGCAAATCCATGTAGAGAAAAGCACTAGCAAGCTTCACATGTGAACCCATGATGAATACAGTATTATTTATGAGAATTAAAGATGGTTGCTCTTAAATCAGAAGTGGTGTTTGTTTGCTATGAATGAGACTTTAAAAGAGATTTTTTTTTTCCTCAAAAGAAACAGCAAACAGGAAAATAATTTTGAAAATACTTGTTTGTAAATCAGCTGGATAAAACCCGTGTACCTTTCTCATGGATGAGAAACAGCAAGTAAGTATTGGACATTCAAAATCCTACATGACATAAGGAAAAATTTTACATTTACATAAGGAAAAAAAATTTACACTTCTAGTGCAGTCTTACCTTGATTTAATCCAGTGAAACCTGCAGGAGCAATTAGGAGATTCATTTAAATGAATATATTTGCACTACTGTGAATACGGAGAAAGTGAAGCCCAGCTCGGGTCCAAATTTTTTGTTGCAATGCACCTCAGATTTAACAGCCTAAATCATTTGACCCCAAAGCTTCTTGAATGTAACAGACTCTTGTATAAATGGCTTTTATATCACTGGAGTGCTGGAAAGAGTGACAGTGCAATCCAGAGAAATCTCTCCTCCCATGCCAATAATGCCTGCTGAAGCAATCACTGTAGGAGATGCTGGAGGGAGGAAACCTGAACTGGACAATACTAATAATACTTTTTCCTTGTGGGATCGAAGGTGAAAATGGAACCTTACCTGCATTTTGGTGCTTATACATCTCCAGGTGTGCATGTGTTTGTACACGTGTACCAACTTACTGCCTTAGGATTTTTTTTTTTCCAGGCATATTTAAGTAGTGGTATGAATATCTTATTTGAAATCTACATAGCAGAAAGGGAGAAATCACTGAAGGGAGGAATATTGACACAGAAAAATAAGGAAAAAAGTGGTTTTAATATAACGAACCTATCTTTTCCTCTTGAGGGTGGAGGGAAGTTGCATAAAGTTATTTCACTTGCTTTTTATCAGATGCCTCTGCTTTGTATCTCTTTACCAGTGAAATTAGTAGTGCTGTTTGCCTCAGCTGGTCTGTCAATCCATCAGTGTCAAAATAAAAAAAATAAAGTCAGGTTAGCAGGAGAAAATCTGCATACAGTTTGCTCTTAATAAAGTCCCTTTTGTCTCTGGAGAAATTATTCATGGAGAGAACCCTCAGTGTGCAAAATAAGCCCGTTGCTCTCCCTGCCACTGCCTACAGCTGCATGTTTGCTCACCTTTTCCTAACTTGTCATTCTCCAGGAGCAGAAGAAATGAAAAGGGAGTTATTTTCTTCCAGTGCCACCAGCTGAAGAAGTCTCAGGTCTCCAGCTGGGTTTCCTCAGCTCTGTTGGATGTTGGTGCAGTTGCTTGCTCATGGCAGAGGTCAGTCAGGACTCTGTTCTTCAAGCCATAAGAGGAAACCAAATCTGGGCTAGGTGTATTTTGGGGTTTATTTTCCATAAAATGATGTGGACCATTGAATGTGGTATTGGTTAATAAAAAAGGCAAAATGCTATTAAAGGTTGTAAAAAGCAGATTAAATGGAAGCTAAGTGTTGGGGTGAGATACAGAGTGTTGATCACAAAAGGTTTCACGAGGGAGTTGTGTAAGGTAAGAAATTGATAATGAAGAAAAAGAGCAATATAAATGATATTTTACTTAAAATGTTAAGTACCCTCACATAGACAACATCTGTGCAAGAAAAAGCAGTTTTGAGTCACCAGTCAAGTACTGGGAGCTGAATTTTGGGCAGCAGTGTTGTATGGGAAGTAGGACAGTATGCACTGAGGCAGCAGGAATTGCTACTCTGAAGAATGTCTTGAAGGACAATAAAAAGTGGGTTTACTTTTGGAGGCAAAGGCGGCGATGAGGGGAGTCAGACCTGCCAATATTGAGGAGCTGGATGGTGGAGCAAAGAGCTACAAATGAGGCTGGGTGGAGGGGAAGCACTGCTGCAAGAGTTCTTAAAGACAAGTTTCCAGAAACTCAAGCCTGTAGAAATCAGTGATAATTAATCTCTAGAACCCCCCTGCCTCCTTTTTATTCACTTATCCTGGGGGGGTATTTCTACTTTTAACCCCAGGATGGTGAGGGCTGGGTTTCCCTGCCACGGCACTGTGGCATGCAGGGATCCTGCAGCAGCTGGGGGACTGATTCCCTGGAAAGGCTGAAGACACAAGCAGCTCTTTAGAGTGTTTTTCAGATGCAGGGAAACACAAGTGGAGGCCAGTTCAGTGTGTGGGTGAGAGGGGAGTGCATCAGGCTCTGTGTGCTGCAGTGTCACAGTGTCACATCAGAGCTGCCTCTCCCCTCCGTTGTTCAGTCACTGCGCAGTGTTTGGAGAGATGCATCAGCAGGAGCAGCTAAATATGACAGGATTTTCCTCAAATGCTGCAGCTACCCAAACACCCCTCTTTGCAAGATGATTTTAAATAAAACTGCATGCCTTTTGATGGCAGAGCTGAGACCCCTTTCCAGGGAGTGTGGATGTCTGGGGAGCTGTTGGCTGCTTTCCATCTCCACCTTGCAACGGGGAGGAGCAGGGCAGGGCTGAGCAGATACTGCCAGCCAGAGAATTCTGTTCTGAAGCACTGCAGAATAGTGCTAAAATTGCTAGAATGCTGCTGGAATTCTAGCAAGAGGGAAGCAAAACCCTAGTGGTCATCAGGGATTCCCTGTCTGTGACCATTCAGCAGGCAGCTGTCTCAAATTCAGTGGCCTCGTGGATGGAGAAAGCTCCATAGAATAACTGGCAAGCTTTCTTTTCATCTTTTAAATCCATAATGCATGTATATATACATATTGTTAATAATTCATATTAATGGAGAGCTCTTGCCCAAGAGCACATTCCCCTATCACAGAAAATAAATTGTTTAATGATGTCTAGGATAGAAATCAGAGGCTGGCTCTAAATCCAGCTATTACGGAACAGTGCTAGACATGCAGTGCACACTTCCATAAACAAATAAATTCATTACAGTTTAATAACAGTGGAAATAAAAAATGTAAGGTAATTTAAATAATGTGCAAAATAGAGCGATATTTTATCCTAAAACCATAATGTCAAGTACTCACATTCTCAGGAATTCTTGAAAGCTTTCGGGGCTGCCCTTAAGTGCATGTAAACAATAAGGTGGAATTTTACTGTTGTCATTGTGGCCTACATTTACAGGGAGGCAAAATTCAGTTTTGTGGTGGTAGTTGTCCAAGCCTGGGTGTTAGATGGAAAAGAGTCTGGGAATGCTCAGTTTGGTGCTGGGTCACTCAGTAGGTTTGTGTAGGGGACTGGGGGATTTGAGAGCAAAGGACAGAATCTGCAGAGCCTCCCTGCCACTGAGGAAAAGCAGGGTTTGGAGATGTCAATGGTGCATTGCGGGGGTGGAAAGGAAGGTGAGGAACTGAAACAGGACCTTACAAGCTCAAATTGCAGGAGTTTTGCAGAGAAATTTTGCCAATTGTCTGGACCCTTTGATTGTTGGCTAATTCAAGCACCTTGTTTTCATGTCTTTTAAAATAAAATAAAAAGAGGGATCTATTTCTTGCTTAGAAATGGGTAATAACAGGAGATTCAGTAGTGACTGACTTGTTGTTTTTCTAATCCCAGCAACTGAAATATTCCTTATGATGGTGAGAGCTCAGTTGTGTCCTGTCCTGCTGGCGTTCTCCCTGGGAGTGCTCCTCTGCAGTGGATTGCTCCTGGCCATCAGAAACAAACATTCCAGGTGACCCAAAGTGCTCATGTTTTACATATCTTCCATCTTCCCTGCCGTTTCATGGATCCACAATTCATGTGGACCATTTCAGTTGGGTGCTGTGTCAGACCGGGAATTTTTCCAGGTGATTCTGTTATAAATATTTGTGTTCATTTTCTGATAGTTCAGCTTCAAATAATTTTTTGTTTGTCCTATTAAATGGCTGCTCTGTTTCACAGAATGATCACAGGTATCTTTCCCTGGGGCTGAATTAGGTGTTCCTCTAGGTGATGTGTAAATCTCTTATGCTGTGATAACAATGTCATCCTGCCAGAGGGGCCCTTTCCTGGTCACTGTTCTATTAAAGTAGTAATAAGTTGGTATTGGTTTAACTTGAAATCTGCATATACTCATCTGCATCTCTGAATATGTATTTGTAGGCTAAACTCATCTCTCTCAGTGAGGTTTTGATTCTATGAAGGTTTAGGTCAGAAATCTGAAGCCAGTCTGGGTTTTGAATTCAGGATATCCAAGTAGGCCTAGATTTGACAGCTTTTGGGGTCTGATTGGAATTTCTGGATCTATTAAATGGTTCTGAAGGCTCCTTCTGAGACTGCTGAGAACAATTTTGAATGTTCTCTTACCACAACCCTATCACACTGATCATCAGCCTCACAGACTGAAGGTTTAACATCCCAAGCATGCCATATCTGTGTATTAATAACCATTAATGGCATCTCAGCCAATTATTTTCCCAGAAGATCTCACCATACCATTTGGCATCTCACCAAAATTTTAAAATTCAGTAACTGAATTTGGTAATTTTAAAAATGCTGGCTATATTATTTTTGTTTTAAAGTCTCTGCAGCAATTTGTACATTAATTCTCCTTTCACAAGCAGGAGAGATTTTAAGAACTGGCTTTTTCTTGATGTTTGTCAAAGGGAACTAATTTTTTATTCAATAATACATTTTTTCTTTCAAATCACCCAGAAATTTTAATATACTTGCTCTGTTACAGAATAAGAAAATGACTGTTTATCCCAATGGATATTTTTTTCAGGGAAAAAAAAACAACCTCTTTGCTTCTTTGACGATTTAAACATGAATTCTAGTTTCTTCTCAGCTCTCTGTCTTGTGATGCTCCTTGTCAGATTAATGTGTTTTAAAGCTGTTGGTTGGTACCTGAGCTGTCAAAAAAGAAGATTAAAACCACACCTTTCATTTTGGGGGACTCATTTTGCATTGCAAAATACAGAGGAAGAGAAAGCAAACCTTTCCTGCTTACTGCTGGCATGCATCTGAGGCTGGCTATGTGTGCCATTATGTTTGGGGTTAGGAAGAAATTTCAGTTTCTGTCAGCCCTGGATATTCACACTAGAACAGATTCAAGATCCTGAAATGGTTTTTGTTTTGTGAGGAACAGAATGTACAGAAATGAGGGGTCATGGGTTTGATTTTTATCTCAGGCACAAACGGGGCGTGTGACTCAGGACAGAAATAATTTCTCTCTGCTTCCTTCAGGAGACTGGAACTGTTCCATTTGCCTTCCAATGCAGTGGATACACTTACCTTGTACAGTTAATAACTAGATTATATATTTATATTAACTTTTTAATTTTCATGAAGTTTTCAGTTAGGAAAAGAGAGAGAGACAATGTATTAATGTAATTAATACTAACAAAGTACTTTTTTCCAGATATAATTTCAGAAGAAATTGCTGAGCAAATCCTCAGTGTATTTTTACACAAATATAAATAATTTCTGAAAGAAATACAGAGGATAACCCATGAGTTCAAGCAACAGGGAGGCATTCTGCAGCAGCTCCCTTTGGTCCCAGGTTCTGATGAGACCATCAAGGCTGGCCAAGGCCCATAAACGCTGCAGAGGTTTGGAGTGATCTTGTTCACCACTGCCACTAATCCAGCTTTAAATCAATTTTTCAGAACCTGGCTTCTATTCTCCTCTCAGTCTGAGTAATAAAGTGCATTCAGGGGAGATGATGCACATGAGAAAGTGCTGCTCATTTCACAGGGCTTGAAGAATAATCCAGGACTGTATATTTCTCTAGTGTTTCAGTTAGTGTTTAAGTGATTCAGCCATCATTTTGGCTATTGCACTTATTATAGAAGGTGCTTGATTTTGATCTAATATGTTCTGAAGTCTTTTAAGACCATTTTTTTACAGTTTCTTAAAGTAAGAGCCTGTTCCACTCTCAATGACCATAAATAACTCACTTTTCTGCATATGGATATATCACCATATCTTGCAGACAGGTCAGTTTTTTACATGGAGCAAAAAAAAACCTGATGTGGGAAAACAGCCTGGAAAAAACAGTGAAATCAAACAACAGCAGATCCCTATGCACATATGATGGATAGGCGTACTTTAATGAAAAATTAAGCATTTAAAATCCAGCTCTTGCCTCTGTGCTTCTTTTGTTGAAATTACAAAACATGCCAATTTTTCCATTCATGCCAAATACCAATTAGCAAGACAATTAAAAAAAAACAACCAAAACAAGAGAGACCCTTATTGTCACTGGCAGAAGGGTTTCTTTCACTGGGATATAATGAAATGACCTGGCTTTTTTTGGGTAAGGTTTTGGCTGCTTGAAGTCAGCACATTTTCAGAGTGTGTTTTTGTAGGCGCTGTTTAGGAAAGGACAGGCTGACCACAGATTTCCAGAGATTCTATGTTGGATTTTGCTGACAGGCAATATTTTGGTTCTTATAAATAATTGGATCTTATAAAGAATCATTTGCTCAATTTTGATATGTCCCACAACTTTCTCAAATTGTTGTTTAGTGGTAAAATAAGATTGTAATTGAATTAGTTGCAGATTTTTGAAGAAATATTTCTTGTTACATTGAGCGTGATGAACAGTGATTTTCTTTGTATGTGCAACAGGTCACTTCTGTGAACAGACTTCTTCCAGACTGAAAAATGCCAACCAAAACTGTGAATGCATTTGGACCAGGTCACATTGAAAAAATATAAAAGTATGTTCAATTATGCAATATACAATTTCCCTTTCTCCTTCTGTCCCAGGTGGGTGTTGTGTGACAGGATGGAGTGTGCCTGGTTACCATAGGAATGCAACATGCAAGGAAGCTTCTAAATAGAAAGCAGTTAATCTAACTAAGCATCTTTTGGTGCCACTGCCTCATTCCTTAAATCCTTAACACCTATAACATTTAAAAGGCAGATATTTGGAAATAAGCTTTACCCAGCAAAGTTACAGAACCCTGAGAAAACACCTGGAGGAAAGGCAAGCGTGTAAATGTGCAGCTCAGGGGGGATCAGTGTTTTTATCTCTTACAAGAGACACACAATTCCTGTCAGCTGCGGAGCTGATGGGATCTGAACAAGGCTTTTCATGCCCATTGCCTTCCACTCTTCATCAGTTCTGCTCTGTCATGGTTAATGTTCTCCCTTGCAGCAACCTTAATTGTTTTTTGAGGGTTAGAAGAGTGATCATAATCGCTGCTGTTATGGATTTAATTCTGATCTGCAAAGAGACTGCGCTGTGAGCAAACGTTTTCATTTTGAACACTTAAATCAATGGTTTTCAATTACAAATAGAGAACACAGGAGCTGGAAATGTTCCTTACCAGAGGGTAGATCCTGCCCCTATTTGTCACTCACATTGCTTATTTTTCAGGCATTCACAGTTGAAATTCTGAGCTCTGGAAATAAAGGATGTGGTATCTTGTTGTGGTGTTGTGAGGGTCCCCAGGATGAGGTGAGAGATGAGAATTTGACTCCAAGTTCTCAGAAGGCTGATTCATCATATTATGATAATATTATGACTATATGATGTTATTATATTACAATAATATTATATTAACTATATTATATTTATTATATAATGTTATTTATATGATATTTATTATATTATATTGAAATTATATACTAAAACTATACTAAAGAAAGAGAAAGGAGACTTCTGATGAAGGCTAGAAAAGAATGAATAATAAAAACTCATGGCAGACTCAGAGAGTCTGACACAGCTGATGGTGTTTGGCCATTAATTAAAAAACAATTCACATGTTTGGATAAACAATCTCCAGACCACATTCCAGAGCAGCAAAACATGGAGAAGCTGAGACTTCTCTCATCTTCTCAGGGGAAGAAATCCTGGCAAAGGGATTTTTCAGGATGTATCATGGTGACAGTATCTACAAAAAAACATTCCACTTGTGGATGATCTCTAACTAATTGGTGAGTACAGATTAAAAAAAACAGCTTAGGTGGTCACATTCTCTTGAGTGCCTTGCCATGAAATGGCATTTGGGCTATGAATGGAGTGTTCTCCTTTCTTCTTCCCTGTGTTCAAGTTTTGTGTGCCACAGAGGTTTATTCCTACAGCAATGTGCTGCTCTTTGTTGCTGTTTGACCTGTTACTGTTTATTTCTGTTCTTCCACCCTCAACTTACAGCAGTGTGGAATTGTTTTGTGCCTACATCCTGGCAATGCCATGGGGGAACCTCCAGGGAAGCAGCTGCTGATTATGGCAATGTATCAGGGGAAATCCCATCCCCTGAAAGAATGCATAGCCAGGAGCATCACTTCATTAAAACAACTCCACTTAAACTGAGCTTCTCGTTGCGAAATTCAGAGTACTGAGACAATACCAGCAGTAGAAAAAAGAATGAAAACTCCCAGCTGAAATAATGCCCAGAAATTGCATTCACTCAGTGCCAAAGACCTGTGGATGGCTACAGTCTGACAAAGCTCTTCACTGAGCTAGTTCAGGTAAGCACACTTTACATATGAGTAAATTTTGTGTCATTTTTCTTGTATTTCCTCCTAGATATTTGGGGTTACAGTGCAAATTATTCTGTCTTATCCAAGTAGCTGTTTACTTTAAATTGTCTCATGAATTTAATTAGGTACTTTTGAATTTTGGTGCTGTTCACTGTCAGTGCAGCCAGTGATGGGTGCCAGTAGTAAATGCCTTATTGTCTGTATATCACATTACACTGACACTGCTGTCTACACATCTGGTCACCTGTGTGACAGAGCTCTATCTACTCTTGGAATTTTGTAGTGATAATGGAATGTTAAAGAGAATAAAATACATGTGTGGGTTAGTATTTAGGCACACATTTTCACATCACTTTCAGTCACTGAATCATCATCATTAAAAAAAACCACAACAAATTGCAAATAATTAGACCTAAAGTCAGCACAATATATATGCCTCTATACATATATATATATACACACACCATATATATATATGCCTATATATACACACTCTACACATATGTATATATATAGTACATATATATATGTATATATTGTATATATATGCATATATACTGTATATATGTAAATATGCATATATAAAATATATATGCATGCACATAAATATATAAATATAAATAAACATATAAATAATATATGTATATAACGCTATACACTGTAAAGCAAATTGCACATGCATCCCATACTTGTTTCTTAATATAACAGCATCCAGGTAGTATAATGCTGCGTTTTCCAATTATGAAGAATAACAAAACTAACCAGGATGACTGATATAATGCTGCATTTTCCAATTATGAAGAATAACAAAACTAACCAGGATGACTGATTTCAGGCACTTATGCCCCACCTTATTCTACATTATTTGACAAGAGAGTCTTGCCATTAACACTTTAGAGAAAACCTTTCTTTGTTGGTTGAAAAGCCAGATCATAAAATAAGTGGTGATGTGAATTGTGATGTACTGTAGCTAATACTGGTTCAGTATAAACTGTGTAAGTTTGTCATTGATGAAATAGTTCTACTGGGTTTGGGAATGGTAGAAAATTGCCAATGTTAGAAACATTGGTAAATATTTATCTATAGCTATCTATCTATCTATGTATAAGAATCATATGGATATCAATGAATCAACACAAACATTCCAAAACTTGTGAACAAAGCCACACTGCCCTGGTGTTGCTCCTACCTTTGGTGTGATGTGAAACCACTTCTCAGTGGTGTAAAGAAACACTGCTCAACAGTGCAGGGTGGCATAATTTAAAGCCTTATTTAAACATGCATGAGGGAAGATTAAATCCATTTTTGAAATGTTGTGTCATTTAAAATATATATTTTATTTAGTACATTTGCTATTAATTTTAATCTCAGTGATAAAAATATATTGATAGAATTTAAATGAAAATTTCTGTTGAAGCTTAAAGCTCTACATAGAAGTGTGGGATTTTTGGGTGTTTGGTTTTTGGTTTGCCTTTAGGTTTTTTGGCAAGGAGATGCATGTGTGTGTTTTTTTCATTCATGTGGTAATGAGAAAAAAAACTCAAGAGTGGTGGTAGAATATCCATCCTTAGAGGTTTTCAGGATTCAGGTGGACAGAGCCATGGCTGACCTGCCAAGCTGCATGGAAAACCATCGACCCTGGTGATTTCATTAAAGGTAAAAAATTACTGCTAAAAATCAACTCAAGCACAAGTGGGATCACAAGGGACAGCTGAACCTTGTGCATGGAGCAGGGATAAATCAGCATCTCCATTTAACCCAGTGTCTGCCAACTGACAAAAAATCATAATTAAAATCCAGGTTGGATCAATGGCATTCAAATTCAAGATTATTTTCCAAACTGAGAAAGGTTTTAACCAATTCTGTGTGTATTTTCCTTCACTTTTTAACACTGGCACAAAAATCACTTGTGAAATTCTGAAGCAGAGGAAGGACAGGTGGCTGTGTCTAAAGACACATGGCAAGGCATAAAATGTGAGAATTTTCATTCTTTGTGTAGTTACCAGTAACTTAATCCTGTTTTTCCTGCATGCAGTGTTGGGGTAGAACATATTTTTACTTATGCTTTGCTTTTAATGGTTTAAATTCATTTTTTGACAACTGACATTTTCTAATCTCTTTGGATTTCATCAAGGGTTGATTTGTTTTTAAAAAACCACAATTATGCTATATATTTATTCACTACATCAAGTGAAACCTTTTCACTTTGAGATGTTTGGGGAAATATTAGTTTTATTGATTATTTTACAGTTAAATTGTATTCTATCAAGTTGAATGGGTCAAAGGTTTTCAAAACCCCTTTATTCATCCAAGTAATTTAAGATGCAGTTCAGTTACAGTGGCAGGACTGTTCTCACTTTGGTTCAACATCTCAAGTTTCAAGTTGTTCTCCTGGTCCCCTTAGATCATCCTATTGATTTGCAAGGCATTGATTTACTTTGCTGCTCTGCCAGCAGCCATAAGAACATAGTTTGTTTGTAGCCTTAAAAAATATTCCCAAACACTGCTCACAGATTAAGTTTGAGGAGTAGGCTCCATGGCTTTCAGTCAGATTTCTCTTTAAAAATATTTCTATGTAGAAACAAAAGAAAAATGTATTTAATGTTAGTTGCATTTCCCACCAACGAACAGCTTAGGCAAAGAACTTGTAATTAGCAGATTCATCTTAGCCCAGTAATGTTTTTTTTTTTTTTATTTAGTTTGCACATGTATTAGTTTTCTAGAAGATGTAATTGCATTCAGGCTTTTCATTTTGGTGCAAAACTGACATGCATAGACTTTTGCCTGAAGTTGCAGATATTTCTGTGCAGCACAGATGTGTCAGACAGAGACTGGTGAGCGGGCAGTTTGCAGTGGGACTCTCTGCAGACCCCTGCAGCAGGAGGCCCCACAGTTCCTCATCAGGAAAATGAGCAGATTACTGCAAAATCCATTCACTCTCTATTTCCTAGAGCAGCTTTTCCTTTGTTCCCCTCCCAGTGGTGTGACAGAGTGTCTGTCTGTGATGGGACAGTATCTCCAGGTCCCCACTCTGCCTGGTCAGCCTTATTTGGAAGTGCCCAAAACCAGGGAGTGGATGTGGCAGCTGGGAACATGGTTTTGTGTTGAGCACACAATCATCTTAGAGGTCCTTTCCAACCTCAGTGATTTTATAATTCAAGGAAAGGTGTTAAAAGAAGGAATTTCCTCCTTGCATGTTGATCTGCCTTGTGAAATGAAATTTGGAAACCTTCAGCATGTTATATTGATGTGTCAGTTATGCTCTAAAAATATATTCTGTCTGGCCATTGCAGATTTAAGAAAAACTGTCCAAGTTGAAAGAGATTGTGAGATGGACAGGTGAGGGGTTTGTGTTCAGCCACAGCCTGAAGCAAAAGGGACATTAGGGAGGCTGCTGAGGCAGGATGCAGGGAAGGAAGGAAAATATATCTGTCACTTTTGATATAGAGAAGGTGGTGGGTTTGGGGGACTCTGGGCTCACTTCCACATCTGACTGTTGGAGTAGAAAAGTGAGGCTGGTTGTGTTCACAGAGTATTGGGTTTTTTTCCTTTAAAGTCAAGCAAGGTATGACAAAGCACCCAGGAAGCTTGGGGAAAAGCAACCTCTTCACTGCAAAGAAACACACTTCTCAGAGCTGCAAAGAGACAATATTGAAGGTTCCCAGTGGCCGACATCAAGACAAGTGCCAAAAGTAAATGTAACTACAGAAAGAGAGGGGAAATTACAGAGTCACTGAGCTCTCAAGACACGTGGCAAACACAGAAAGATAAAACCTCTCTGCTGGTAATAGCCAGATATAAACTCTCAATTCCCTATATGAAGCATTTTGCTGCTGCAATGCTGAGCCTTTTGTCACTTTTTCCAGAAGCACTGATTATCTGGCATATAGAATACCATTATTTACCATATGTCTTCATGATCTAACTTGTCTTCCTTGCTGGGTTTAGTGTACCAACCTTCCTGCTCTGTTACTGTCATGTCAACTTTATTTACTCTGCCTTTAAATGCTTACTACAGCAAAATGACTTTGCAGTGGATTAGTGTTTAGGAGTATCCACATTCATAGTACATTCTCTGACTGGTGCATAACATGCCTTTGATTCAAACATTTAAAATGTCAGATTTAGGGCTTTTATGTCTAGAAATGAGTATTTTATGATTTAATCACTAAAGACAGCTATGCTTTAATAAATATAATTTTATATGTGGGAAATCTTGTATTAATGCAAAAAGAACATCTTGTTCTTAACATCAGCTGTTAAATTTTATAACAGTAAATTAATAAGCTTACTTAAAGGGACAATCCTTTATAAACAGTTGGGTGAAGAAGCACAGACCAGCCCCTGCTGCAAGAGGATGAACATGTGATAAGTCATGCTCATACCTAAGATGAGCCATAAATAAGAATAGCTCTGTATTGATGCTTTTGTTTGAGAAAGCCCCAAGACTCATTACAATACAAATTGTGAGTTGTCTTTGGTACAGAATTTCCTGGTTTTTCTGGGGAACCAGACAATGGAGCTTTTGGACTCTTGAGTGTTTCTTATCAACTTCCCAGGAGGAAGCTCTGCTGTGATTACTTATGATTCAAATATGATCTGCCCACAGCTTTGGCCAAATTCCTCCATTAAAAATAGAAGCAACTGTACCTTGCAGTTCCCCAGTGTCTCATTGAGCTATTAGCTCTGCCTTCCCACCACATTTTGCACCTGGAAGTGCACTTTTAAAAATAACCCTGGTTCCAGTGCCATTCCTCAATAAGTTCCTTTCATCCTTTTGGTTTCCTGCCTCAGGAAGGATGGAGAACCCAGTACCACACATGGGGAAAAATCTGGGAGCACAGCCAACAGAAGCAGCAGGAATGAAAGCCAAACACTGCGATTCCAACCGGAACAATTCTTCCCTCTTCCTGCCCAGGAACCTAAAACGCCCCCTGGAATGCCATGGAATCAGGGGATTCCTGAATAACACACACCTGTGGGTTATTTCCCTTGTGTTTGATAATGCTGCAGTGAGTGCAAGGTAGTCACTTCTGTTTGTTTCTTTTTAAAACAAAACTGGAGTTATTTGGGTGCCAGTTTTTGGCTTTTTTTTTTTTTCTACCTCTGTTGAGGTCGGGATTGAAGGTATTTGAGACAATAGTTTGTGTTCAGGCTTAGATCTTTGTTTTTTCTTATCTCTGTTACAAAATACCACCCAAACCCATAAAGAAGGAGGAAGTAAGTGAAGAAGAACAACCTGCCTCTGCCCTAAAACCCCCATATAGCTTCATATTTATTACTTTATTCTAAACCCCAAACTCTAAGTTTTCCACCCTGTGATATTACACACTTCTAATCAACTACACACCCAGAATCCCAGTGCCATCAATCAATTTTGGAAGCCTTTTCCATGGCCTCAGGTCAAATGCAGAGCTGTCCTGGGAGTCAGAGTCTGTCAGCACAGAAAGTCTAAAATTCTCAGCATCCAGAACTCCAGCATTTGGGTTCTCAACAGGGAGAACAGTAATTCTTTGTTTTGTTTTCTTTAAAGAAAAACAAACAAAAAAAACAAAGAAGACCCCTAGTTAAGTTTTGTAAGATGATGCTGCAAAGTTGAAATGGAAGATATTCCCAGGTATCTTTATCGCCAAGTATTGTATTTGCATGGATCCCCTTGGCAAGGAGGAGTGATGAATCTGACTCCATGTTCTCAGAAGTCTAACTTATTATTTTATGATACAATATGATATTAAATTATTATGATATTAATTATACTAAAAAGTACAGAAGAAATATTTCCTCAAAGCTAAAAAGATAGTAATGAAAACTCGTGACTCCTTCCAGACTCCTGACACAGCTTGGCCCCAGTTGGCCAATAAGTTAAAACAACTCACATCAGAATCCAATGAAACAATCCCAGTAGTTTGTGTTCAGGCTTAGATGTTTGTTTTCTTATCTCTGTTACAAAATACCACCCAAACCCATAAAGAAGGAAGAAGAAGAAGGTAAAGAAGACAACCTGCCTCCATCCTCCTCCTAAAACCTCCATCTTGCTTCATGTTTATTACTATATTCTAAAACCGCAAACTCCGTTTATCCAAATACCTGTTGGATAAGCAATCTCCTACACATTCCAAAGGAGCAAAACACAGGAGAAGCAAATGAGGTAAGAATTGTTTTCCTTTTCTCTGAGGCCTCTCAGCTTCCTAGGAGAAAAATCCTGAGTGCAGGGATTTTTCCAGAGAATGTGAATGCCACAGCCAAGTTCTATTGCTACAATGAGCTGGAGCACCACTATTCATGTTTTGATCAACCCTAACAAAAAACCATTGACCGCACTCGAAGTCTTATAAAGGAGTATTTATTTGTCTTCTGCAGTCATCCCTGTTTTGTGTTCCTGTGCCAGTAAGGAGCTTAACTTGAGGATAATTCAGTGGAGTGCCGTGTCTGGGAGCAGCGGAGACGGGCGTGAAATTGTTCCATGAAGTTGTTGCATGAAATTGTTCCATCTCTCGGGCGAGCGGGAGCGCGCGGGCCATCTGCTGCACCCAGGGAACTCTGGGGACACTTGTCACATTGATTGCACTCAGCCACGGCCCAGGCACGGGGAAAATGCAGCTCCTCATTACCAGGGATCTTGTTTAACTCCAGGAAGTGGTAATTCAGAAACGAATGGCTTTTGGTGGACGTCTCTGGGAATCTTTAATTAACAGATTACTCTATTAACGCGCGCATTGTTTTCCAGGTGAGTGAGATCATTTGCCCTTGGGGCTTTTTTTTTTTCCATCTGCCTTCTGTTCCTCCAGCGAAATATGTAACAAATTGAAGTATTCATTTTGATTACATAAAGCACATGGGTATACAATTATATGAAAAGAAAGATGACATTTGTTGCCTGCCTTCCCTAAGGCCCCTACAGGCTTTGCCCTTCACTGAAAAAATAAGGCATAAAGTCATTAGAATACGTGCTTTTTGTTATACATTTTAGGTTTATAAAGCAAAAGCCTTTACTAGAAACAATGGGATAATGATTCCTTACAAAACAAACAATATAATTTTGTAAAATAATACTAAAATAACACGTTTTTCTCACAGAAGTTTTACATTCTTTCACATGTCAATCGTGTGACCATTTTGGAGTTTTTAGGAATGCATTTATTCAATATTACAAAATTTATATGATAAATGTGTATTAAAGAAATTAAATATTCATGTAAGTATAATCAGTTTACTGCTTAATTTTATTAATCTTTTTTGCTCATTATTTTATGCTTTACTAAGCAATTAATCTGCATTTGAATCCCTTTATATGTTTTACAGGAGCACTTTCTGTACTCTGAAACAGTTTTTCAGCATATACTGGGCTGGAAGAACTAGTTCATTGCAATCTCAATATTTATTGGAGCATTAAATGAAACATTGGGGGAGCCAGTTAGCTTGCATAACTAAGAAGGCAACATCTACAAATTATATAAAATCAGTAGGGATTTTTTGAAATATATTTTTGTGGCGCAACACGCAGAGGAATTTATTTGGAAAGAGTTCACAAAATTAATTTGAGGCAAGTCAGGAGTATGTGAAATGGTTGTGAAGAAGAGTTTCCTTTGGTTTTTCCATCATGGGACTTGGATGTAATCTCTGTTGAGGTTCTGCTCTTTTATTTTGTGTCTTCCATCTTGGGGAATTTTTTTTCCTTCTTTCCTTCACCTAGCTGACTAAGACAAGGACTCCTGGATTTATCTAGACCTGACCTCTCTCCCACTTCATTTTTTAGAGGTGTTTTCTGGATATCTTACAGAAATTCACCCTGGAACTTGAACTTGACCCAAGCTCTGGTTCCTCACCTCTGCCATCCACACATGAGGATGATGGGTTGGGTGTGCATTCATGATAACAACAAGTGATTCCCTCTGTTGATTGTTTTACTGTTGCTGTTGAAAAATTACTACATAAATCAGTCTTTAGATTGTGCTGAATGTTTAGTAGGCTCTTTCCTACTGATCCTGTTGGAAATCATGCAGGTGATTTTCCAGCCTCATCAAGAAACCTGCCATCACTAGAGCAGACTAAGCTAGAAGACACTGTGACCAAAAAAAAAAAAAAATCCTGAAACCACAGACAGGAAATTGGACTTATTTTTCACAACCTAAGCTTTCCGTCATGCTTCAAGTAAGAGAGCATTCCATGCCTTTTCACTGTTCTGAGCAATAGGGGAACATGCATTTGTGTGCCTGTGTATGTTTGTGAGCTTTTGTGTTTATATTCAGCCACAGAAAATCTGTTCCTTGCGTCAACAGCGCGTTACACATATTTCACATCGAGCTACTTTGTATTGCAACACCTGCCTCCCTGGTATTTTGCTCAGGGAGGGCTATGATGAGTGCTATCTTCCATATTATTAAAGGATAACATGAGCATTTGCTGGCATGTCACCGTAGCAAACAATGACTTGTAGCTCCCCTGAAAATTCACACGCGTTTTATTGCTGCTTGAGAAAATAACACACATCTCCACTGCAGTTCTAGTCATTTTCCTGATTGCTAAAGGATTTCCCCTCTATTACCTCTGCATTTTCTGTGTTGCCAGGTGTGAAATGAACAGAATCATAAAGTCAGGCTGTTTTGGAGAATAAAAACAACAGCACGGTCTGTGCTGCTGAAATGGCAGCATGCTGAAAGTAGAAAAATGCTAGTAGCTATTGGCAATGCAGCATACGTGACAGATAGTAGAGTGTGAAAGACATATTTGCCAATTCTTGCAATTAAAGGCAGTTAAAATATATATTACTGCCTCAGGAAAATATTTCATCTTGTCCTTACATTTCAGCATGTGCTAAAGTCATTCTGAAGGCAATAGGACTGCTACACCTTGCTTAGAAGTAAATAATACTGATATTTAAGTGTTCCCTTAATATGGCTGGGCTGCCAGGAGGGGACACGTTTGCTAGTTGCAACAGGAGTTTCAGCAGTTATTAGATCACAGGTTTGATCCTGCTCCTGGTAAAACCACTCAAGCCTTGTTTAATATTCAATTCAAAAAGCAGTTGAATCAGCTGAGGTGTGGCTGTGGAAGTCTAAAACTGGCTTCATCAGTTTTGGAGACAGGATGGGGTATCTGGGGTTGAGAGGGTAAAAATTACCTGAAGAGAGTTGTATGGGCAGCCAGGGGAATGTGGATTCCTCTTGCCCGAGGTGCTGGTTTGTTCCATGGACAGCTTGGGTGTGAAAGGGGTGAGTAATGTGCTGGGGCTGTGTGCTCTCACTGCCTGATCTATGAATGGGATAACACCTCCTTCAGACAAGGTGCAAACACTTATTGCAGGCAGCTAAAGTGGAAGAGATTTCATTAAGATTTCTTTTTGAAATACCAAAGGTGTTACCAAAATAGTGCACTGGTATTAAAAAAGAAATGTTGCTGAGAAAAATCACTTGTGAAAACCTTAGCTAAGGAAAAATTAGAGTGAAAAGCATAACAGAAAAAAGCATAAGAGCTGAAGCTCTGAATGTTGCTGGGGAGTACAGCGGGAGCAGGGAGCTTGGGGTGCAGCTGCAGAGGAGCTGCAGGTCAAGCTCCATGTGGGACCCTGAGGAGAGAGGTTGAGAACGTCTCACCCTGTGCCCAACAAGGGGCACAGGCACCTGTGGCCAGCCAGGTGAGGGACACCCAGGGACACAGCAGGGGCCTGGGGGGAAGAGCAAGACTTGTGCCTGCCTGGACTGTGAGGGAATGAAAGCCCAGTGGGTGCTTTGCTCTGGGTGCCTCCTAAAAGGCACTAGCTCATGCTAGTTGTTGTTGTTGTAGTTGTTTATTATTATTATTGTTATTATTATTGTTGTTATTACTATTATTATTATTATGTTTTATTGGTTTATTATTCTGTTTAATAATATAATAATACAATTATTATATATGGAAAGACTGACAAAAAGGGGAGAGGGAGGGAGAAGAAAAGGGGAGAGTTTGTTGTGTACTCCAGTCAAAGCACTAGAAAGACATTAGCTGGTCTAGAGAGTAATAATTAAGGTTCTGTGTGTTGCTCTTTGTACAAGCATGAGAATTCCCTGGATCCACGACCTCTTTAGTAAGTGGCAAGCTACAGGCAACAGGTTTTTCTCATTTAGCCTTCTTTCCCTTCCTATGAGGGAGGAGTAAGGAGCTGATAAGCAGCACCTGGGACACCTCTGTCTAGACAGGACTGTTTGCTTTTTATGGGAGAAACTGTTTTTTAGGGTCTGTGTGTGTGCAGTTCCTAATGTAATGGAAACATCTTTTTGATGCAGAAGCTATACAAAGAAATAACATTTAATTATAACCCATTGTGATTTATAGCCTCTGAGGGGGGAAAAATGAGTGCCAGAAGCTTATTGGTAAAGGAGGTCAGGCAAGGAGAAAGCTGCAGGAAAAGCTATCATTTATCCCTTATTGTCTTTTGAGGAGAGTCTCCAAGTATTTGTAATCTTCTGCCTCAGAAGGAAAGCAGAGTGATCTGTTTCTGCTTATGAGGTGTGGAACAGACACCTATTTAACATGTTGGGCCATTAAAGGGTAAGTAGAGCATAAACAGCTATGCAGGCAAATGGAGACAGGCTAAGGAATTTCTGGTGAGGCTTTGGTTGGTTGGTGTTTGCTTTTATTTGTGCCTTTGCATTTGAATGGGTATTAACAGGACACTTTAAATTCTTCATATGTAAATGTACTGGAAAGCATGTACACAAGGGTAATGAAGTTTTGGGTGCTTTATAGTCCTTTTAGTAAGTGCAAAACCATGGTTTGGATCTTTTCACCATCACGGGTTTTTTGTTTCCTGATCTCATCCTGAGTTGTGGTTTATCCTTTATCAGGCTGTTGTGAGGCTCTGATTGAGTTTAGCATTGTTTTATACCCTGTGCTGTGCTGATGGCCTCATGTTTGAGCACTGGCAGCCACGAGCAGAGATTCCCCTCCTTGTCACCATCTCCATTTAGGCGCTGTGCTCTTGGCACGTGGGCACCAGCAGATGCCACCGAGTGACAAGAGCCATTTGGCACCCGTGTGCCAGCGCCCTTAAGAGGAGGGGCTTTGTGCAGAAGAGGCACAGCTCTCAAACTGCCCATCTAAGCTCATTTTGCTTGGCACTGAGCACACTGGCTCCGTCCTGGGCGGGCAGGCGCCGCGCCACAGCAGCAGATGGGGCAGAGGGAGGGGAGCGCTCAGGAAACCTTGTCCAAGCACCATGTGCGTGTGTCTGAGGGCAGGGTTTCCAGCCAGCAGCCTCAGAATGGCTCCCTGTCCTCAGCTCCCAGCTCCAGCTTGAATGGCTCACCGATAGATTTTAAGATGTCAGTCCCAGTTTCAGAATGTGCTGCAGTTCTGTTGCTCTTGACAAAATTATTATTTTGGCCTGAATGGTGTACTTGTGCAGCACAGCCTGGGAATTGTAACCAACAGACTCACAGCATAATGATCCTAATATTGATGTGGTACCATAACCAGTATGCTCTGTTTCATATTTTGTAGCATATTCTCCACAGTGGGCTACCTAAAGAAAGTTAGAAACTGCCTCACACAGGTGGTAAGAAAATCACCAGCTAAATGCAAGGGTTGTAACAACCATTTCAAAATAGAAGCAAATATAAGCAAAAATATATTTGTTTGTGGCACTGGTGGACAAGGCAATGCTCAAAATTAAAACAATATCACAATCTATAATTACCTGTTTGCTATTACATCAGTGGTGTGTTTTTGAGGCAGAACAGAAATAAAGCATTTTATGGAGCTGGCTGCTGCACCTGCGATCCAGCAGGGCTCCTGAGTGCCCCCTTTTATCACCTGATAAAAGCCCTCAACCCCCATTCTGAGTCACGTATTGTCTATTCAAAAGTGACAAATACTGGAGGAACAAAAAGCCACTATTGATGCCACTGATGTGGGTATGTGAGCAAACCCCTTCAACAATAACACCAGTGAGTGCAAGACAAGAATTCTTCCAAACTTCATTGGGTAAATACTGCTTTACAAAAAGCACAATCATCCCAGAGGTACTGCATGTTCTGGATAGCACAATCATCGTAGAGATACTGCATGTTCTGGATAAAGCCATTTTACCTTTAAATGCTGTAAGAATAAGCCGAACATTAACACTGCGGCTGGAGTGACAGGAACAGCAAAGTAAAATCAAAAGAAAGCAAACAGGGTATGGACTGACTCGTGATATTCCTTGATCTGCCTGTAGTTGTCACACAGGGCAGATGTTAATCTCTTCAAAACAATTTAATGGCATTAATATCACTGTGCTGGCATCATTTGTTTTCGTGATGCTTTGTCACTTCAAGGGAGGTCATTTTTCATACCCTCACTCAAGTACCAAAGTAGGATAATCATAATTTTTTTTTCCAAGTTTTACTCTATGAAGTTTTCTTGAAGGATAGAAATACTCGGGGCCTTACTGGTACAGTTTTTTGATCTGTTTTGTTTGGTGTTTTGTTTCTTTTAATCAGCTCCCAGATGAGAATGCCATTTGGGATGATGCAAAGAGATTAAATACAAGTTTTTCCTCTCTCAGCAGGAGAGAGGAGACTTCACATCCGTAAAGTTATATAACACAGAAGTAACTGCCCTGACAGTAATAGAGTTACTAAAATTAGTAAAATTAACGATAAAGTTTTATATTATATCAATTAAGTATGTATATTATATCTAAAATATATATAATGTATTATATATTATACAATCCATTATATATTATATAATATATAATACATATTTTATATATATATGAAAATATATATATATGTATGTATATAGGTATATATAATATATAGCTTAAGAGGAGGCTTTGCAGTTTCTGTAATGTGCTGTTAACCTGTGCCTGGTGTCAGTCTCTGCTGAAACCTCCAGGGAGCAATTTGGGGTGTCCTGTTGCTGGCAGTGTGGGCTCTGCCTGTGTCCCCAACACTGTCCCTGCATCCTCTGCTGCTTCCATGTGCTAGAAGAGCAAGGATGTGCATGTCCCTATAGGTAGTTTTCAGGAAAAAAACGCCAAATGCAGACAGTAATTGTATTTTGGGACCTGTGGGACCCTGAAGAGACCTTGGATCTTGTTTGGTTGGTGTCACTTGGCTTAATTCAGCAGTTTCACTGTGCAGTGTAGGCAAGTCCCTGGGGTGGATTGCATTGCAGGTGCATAGGGCTTGGAATGAGGTTTTCAAAAATCCCCATATGATCTGTTCAGGCAGCAGAGATCAACATCCTAATACCCTCAGACACCTGGCTTATTTTTTTTCTCTTCAGGGCAAAAGGATTTAAAATATTATCCCAAAACTCTGGTTATCTGTCAGAAAATACTTTCCTTGGGAGATACAGAACAAAACCAAACTTGAACAAAGCTGCTGAATTTACTTTCAGCTTTGGGATTCTCTGCAATACCCCTTACACAGGTCCTGCATCTTGTGCAGCACAGAACCATCAATAGCAAGAGCCAGGAATTGATTTGGGATCTGTTTTCCTCTAATACTGTCAAGAAAAGGGAAAGCTGAGACCAGTTAGGGCAAAGAATACAATCCCAGTTGAAAAAAAACAAACAAAACCCTCTCCTGTTTTAATAATACTTTGATTTAAATACATTGCCATGTATCAGTATTTATTGGAGCAGGAGAGCAGCAACACATTGCCTCAGCCTTGCTGACTGAATGGTAATTAATGCCCATTCACAGAAATACATTGATGGTATGTTTAGCTTGCATAGTGAGAGCTAGAATATTATTTTAGGATGGGGGGTTTTTTTTTGGCCTTCAGAGTGGTGCTGCATATTGAGGTTTTATTTCCCTCAGCTATTCCATTACCAGAATGAAATGCCACCAGTTAATAGGATGGCAGAGTAAATGTCACAAGCTGAAGGGACCATAGGAATGTGTATTTGCCACATGTAGAAGCCGTGCTTTATTACAAGGCAATGTGGAATTTATGAGCATTGCTATAATATTCCAGATACGCCTCTCTGGTAATATCTGATATATATCAGTGCTAAAAGTCAGGATACTGCAAAATCAGCTCCGTTTTGCTCTCTGTACCTCTCTTAGATGCTCTGAAGCTATAGTCCCAGTAATGCACTGTCAACTGAGACAGGTAGAACCAGCCCCTGCATGTTATTTATTGGCCTGTGAATGCAGATTGCAAACACACTTTATTACCTGCTAATTTACCTCCTGCTGGCTGAAGGATGGCCAAAGTCTACTATTTGTTTTATAGGAATTCATTATGCCATTAACCTTTCGTTCCTGTAGGCCATGAGCAAGAATCTCCTCAGTTAAATCACTCCTGTAATAATGCACTACAAATGAAAACAATGATTTATTGCACCCCACAAAGACTAATAAACATAAATTATATCCTAATGCTCTGCGTGCTGCAGATGATTGTGTGCACAGCTAGTTACTCTTTCCAAAGACTGTTCTGGTCTCTGAAACAATTTAGTGAGAATTGTGCCCATTTTGTTGTTTGAGGGAACATTTTCACATTTTGCATTGTAATAACAGGGACATCATCAAAGATGATGGGGTTTCTGTATTTAGTTTTTTTTTTAAGGAGGAAGAAGGAAAATAAAGGGAAAGACAACAGAGTTTCCCCCTCTCCTTTCAGCTGTTGCTGCTGTCCTGTGTGGATGGCAGTGAAGGCACAACACGTACTCCAAGGGTGATCCAAAAAGACATTTATATCCTTCCCTCTCCAAGTCAAAGCAAAACTTTCTGCACATTTTCCAGGGTTTCAATAAATGTTTTGTGACAGGGTGCCTCTGCAGTGAGTGCAGCATGACACTCTATCAGTTCTGTATTTTCTGCACCTTTCTGATAGCCTAAAAAATCTGTCCTGCCCATTTCAAGCATTGCCAATTAAAAAAAAAAATCCTCTGCAGTATGTGACATTCACCTTGATACCAGTGACATTCAGAGAGCCTGCTGATTTTTAAGCTAGTGATTAAGAACTGTCTGAAATAGTTTCACACATGGTTTGTAAATCCTCAGCCAGAGCTTTTCCATCAGTGCCGCTGTGAAATATTTCTCCTTGGCTTTGCAGGTGTATTAACAAATTCCTTTGCAGGAACTCTCTGTCTTGAAAATGAAATAATCTCTCTCCTCTTGTAAACATTTATTTTTTACAAACACAAGAGCTGCTAGCCAATGAATATAATGTAGCACTAGATAGAGGTCAGCCTGGAACATGAGCAAAGTAAAACAAGAATCCAGAAGTTTTTCCCCTCAGAAAATTTCATGCTTAGAGCATGAAATACAAAAGTGTAAATGATCTGATCAGAATGACAACATCTATTTGCATAATTTCAATTGATCACATAAAGCAACAATTGACAGGGTAGTCTCTGTCCTGTTTAATTAAATGCTGTGTGTCTGAAAGGATTGCAGAAAATAAGGGCATTTATTCTGTTTGTTTCCACATAGAATTGGTACAGCTGATTTAAATCTTTATGACAGTTTTTACCTACTGGGGAGGTGAGGGGGAGAAGAACCAGTGTTGAACTCCTCTGAATCTCAAGTCTAAGTTACTGCCATCATTCTCTTAGTGATGCTGTGCTCTTTTGATATTTTTTAGCTACGGAGTTGGATTTCAAAACAAGAAGAAAGAGAAAAGAAAGAGAACTGGAAGGAGTTCATGCAGTCGTGACTGCCAGCAGCAGCAATCCCAGTGTGCCCTGACCTGGAGGAAGGCTGCTCTCTGCAAGGTAGGCAGCATCTCATCATTTGGCTGAGTTGCCACTTGCTAAATGAAAACTCTTTTCTTGTAGGCTTGTTTTGCAAAGTTTCCTCAGCTCCTATTCAAATCTGCTCACAGGAGCACACACCTGAAGGCAGGGTGCAGTCCTGTTAATCTTGTGGATTGAGGATGGCAATGGCATTAAGCATTTCCATGGGCATGGGGCACTTCAACCTGTATGGCTTGCTCTAAATCCCAGCAAACAGTGGTTTGTAGTTTGGGTCAGAATTTGGCTTAAAAATCTTGGTTAGCATCTCTAAATGAAAATAATTCCCCATTTATATTGCTGTCACTAGGGCTGAGTGCTGTGTTCAGAAGTAACACCCAAGGAGCCCAAAGGATGAATCCCACAGCTGTGCCCAGAGCCTTCCTTGGACTAAGTGCACTTCTGGATCATTTGGTAGGGAATAATCCAGTTTAATCATATGCTTGAGGGGGAGGAAATTACTCCAATTAGAGTCTCTTTATTGTTAGTCTCATCAACTTATGCTCATCGTGTAGCTTGTTTATTTAAGTGGGACTCAGACACTGTGATCTCTGTACTAATAAAATTAGTGTTCACTTCTTTATCTGAAAAAATAGAGATGGTCAGTGGCACAACTGCTGTAGTTCATATTAATCCTGAGTCAGGGTCACAGTTGAGTAGTTGAAAGGCTTCTTTGTTCCTTTTGTTGTCTGATTTTCAGAGAAAAATTTTTGCACTCGCGCTTTTTCTTCTTTCTCCTGTCCCGCTCATCCAACACTTCTTGATAACTTCTGTATTTATTGGCCTGTTCCAAGCAAAGTTGGCAGCTCTGCCTGAGCTGGGGTCTCATAGCTGTGAAGTGCCAATGGTTTTCATTAAAATCACTGTTTTGGCACGTGCTGTAGTGTGCCTTTGGCGAAGGTGGAGACATTCCTCGTTCTGCCTGCCAGCAGCCTGAGTACCCACACAGCTCTGGGCACAGTGTGTTTGTCTGGCAGTGAGGGAACAAGTAAAGGTGCACAGAAGAAGCTGAGAACCACTTGGGGGTCCTGCTAGGACAAAGAGGGACGTGGATGTTTGTTTGTCATGATAGAGGAGGAAAAGTGGGATCAGCAGGTGAGATTGGAGGCAGAGGAGCTCAATTTGCAGTAGTAAGTGGGTTAACAGTTTACAGACAGCAGAGAAGATGGATGTCTCAGATGTGCAGGAAATCAGGCTTCATTAGCTCTGCTCCTTGCAGAAAAACATGTTATTAATTGCCTTTGGTCTCCAGGGGAACCACTAGTCCCATTTGAAACTATTCTGCTGCTTATTGTCTGAGCGCCGAGGCATGCCCTGAACAGAGGGATGCCTTTGATGCTGATAGATCAAACTCTGCACTGAAATCTGCTGAGATGAGGAAGCCTGAATCAGCAAAGCCAGCTTTTAAGGAAACAGAGATCCCTCTGTGGAATAAAGAAACAAGTGCTGCCAGAGACTGGAAATATGAAGTCTGTGCTCTTTAAAGCTCAGCACTCTCTGGGGCCCAGCCAGCAGCCTGGAGGACAGAGGAGAAATTACTTGAGGATTTCCATCCAAGGAGGAAAAGAGCCCTAAGTGACTGTGTGTGGGAGTGCAAGGACAGCCTGATATGATGTGTGGGTAATGCCTGTTCCCCTGCTTGCAGGCTTGGAATACACAAAGCAGCAGCATTAGCAAATGCTCTGCAGTGATAGGAAAAACTGCCTGGGACTTTTTTTTTCTTCTAACTCCTAGTACATGTTGAACCTGTATATTTAATTTGAGACTTTCCACCTGTCCCTTTGGGTAAGAATTCTGACACTAAGAACTATATTCTGCGCAGATGAAGTCCCAGTCACGACTCTTTTGTTTGTTTAATCTCTTAAATATGTTACTGTGAAGGTCTGTGAGAGGCCAGCAAAAATGCTGCATTATTGTTGGAGAACTAGTTCCCAGCTCTGATTTTGTTCTTCAGCTCACATCCTGCTTGTCTTTGCCTTTTTTTTCTTTCACTATAGTAACCCAATACAGGTCTGGTTATTGCTTGCAAAGGTAGCCAGTTTGGAGGTGTGCCTGCTGAAGGTGTGTGACCCAAATGATTGGATGCTGTTAATTTACAGGGAAACATTTATGTACATGAACCCATCCTCTGGTTCTCCAGAGGAGTGTGGTACAGTTATCTCTGTGAGTTTATCTGGATCTTCTGGGGTGAAATCCTCAACCGGGTGGGCTCTGGTTTGGTGCTGCAAGTTTGTGATGCAATTGTCCAAACCCCTGGCAAGCTTCACACAGCAACTGCAGTGGTCCCTTCTCATGTATGAGGAATTGGGAAGGAATTTTGAATGAGTTGTAGGCAGGACCTCTGATATTTTTTTACATGATGCAATTTTTTTTTCCCATCTTCTGCATAGGCAGGAAGGGTGAGTTTGGCTCACATCTTTACCGGATAGTTCATAAGGTCACAAGACCTCTAGTTGCAAGACTTTTTAAGGATTTGTTGACCAGTAAAACACTATCAACAAGGATATTTATGCTTTTGACTCAATCCTTAAATATTTTGTCTTATGGACTCATGCTACAGTATAAGCTTTTTTACCAATCATGCCATGACACACAAACTTACAGTACTGTGCTCTAAAACTCTAAACTTTTCTGTGTCTCTGCTTTAAACTATAAATCCTCATTCTTGCTTCTAGCACCTAAGTTTGGAAGCCTTTTCCAAGGTCTCAGATCAAATCCTGTGTTTAATTCTAAGCTTTGGCTTCCAGGCCCAAAGTTCTAAGAGTTCCCTGCATTCCGGATTCCAACACTCATTCTGCTCCTGGAGGAACGCTTTGCGCAGAGGCAATAACACACAAGTGGAATTTGCTTTGAACCACAGCTCTCTTTTCCAGAATTGATGTAACAGGAGAATGTTTTTGAAGGAATGGATAGGCATAAAGCATACACTACATGCACAGAGCAACATGTGACTGATTGTTTTTCTCAGTGGGCTGGGTTTTAACACCTTACAGTTGATAATGGTGTTTAAAGTTTAGTTGCTATGTCACAATTGTCAAACAGGAGAGGTCTCAATTATATGGTAGCATAATTACGTGTTCTAGAAATGTCTGGACATTGACTCAGTGCCATGGTCTGGTTGACAAGGTGGTGACTGGTTAAAGGCTGGACTTGATGATGTGGGAGGTCATTTCCAATCTAAGGGATTCTGTGTGATAAAAGCTTAAGGGCAAAAGAAATTTGGGAGGTTTAGTCAGTGGAATACTTATTTTGTGGAAACTTTGGAAAGGCATTAAAGCAGACAAGTACATTAACAAACTTAAAGTAAGCTTTTTATTACTTAATATTTTTTCACCAAAATTCAAAGCTTTGGCACTCTAAGTAAAGCAGAAAGTGGAAATCTCAGCAGAGCTGCATTAATTTTTCAAGCCCTAATGTGCCAGACAGGGAATAAGTTATTACATCTGTTGCCCTCTGGGAGGAAGAATGAAAAGCACAGAAATGATTCTTTGCTGTTAGGATGGAATAACTGGATAATAGCTGATATAAGCAGCAGCACTGCTGCAGAAAAGCTTTACAGCAGCTTGTGTGTCATCATTAGGAGTGAGCATTTCTCTGTATAACTAGTGTGGCAAGATTAGGAAACGTGGCAGGGCTTGTTTGTTCTTCTCATGGGGCCCTTTACAATTATGGGGGAATTTCGAGTGACTCGTGTGCAGCTGCTGATGGTCTGTGTGAGGCACTCCTTTCTTCACGTTGAATTCTCAGCCTGTAGACGTTGCTTTCAGGATCCACAGGCACAAACACAGCTGTCCATGGCAAGTTTATGAGGGCAATATGGCACTCCAAGCTGTGGTGCCTCCAGGCAGGTTTATAGGGATTTGTTTGCCACAAGCCTGGCTCCTGGGTGGGCTCCCGGAGATGATGAACTGAGTCCATAAAATCCTCGTCCCTCTGACAGGCAGAAATGTGTGCTGAGTTCTTTGGTGACTTGTTTTCCAAGGGAGAGCCCTGGAGGCCTCTTATTAATGGTTGTCTTCTCTGTAAATACACTCATAAAGCTTTCTAAGTATAGTGATAACGTGGCAAATAAACAATGATAACCCCAGAGGAAAATGTGGGAATTACTTGTGTGTCCATGAGCTCACCTGGGAATGAACGTACCAAAGCACCATCCCCAAGCTTCACTGGTGCCTCAAGCTAAAGTATCTCAGTCTTTTGTCATCCCCAAGAGGTAGGAAAAGGCTTCCGTGACAGGGCATGGAGCCAAGGAAGAAAAACAGTCTTTATCTGCCTGTCTCCTTGGAACATCAGATATTACAGTGGCACGTGGATCTGGAAAGGCACATGGACAAAAGGGATGAAAGCACTTCAGGCCTTCTCGGATCAATGTCCTTTGTTGGAAGGAATATTAGAACGCAATGTATAGATTTTTATCCTCACCTCTAATTGATCTTAGTGCAGCCTTATGTAGCATGCTTTGTTGTGGGTGCTGCTGGCTTGTGGGTCAGAGAAAGCTCATTTCTGATGGAACCAAACTGCTCTGAGGGTTTCCATGCGCGTTTCTCTCATTAACACTGAGCTGATGCTGCTTCTCTGGCACGACCCTGCCTTCTGGGGGCTCCTCTGAGGTCTGAGGTACAGCAGGCTGTGACAATTTGCTGTGCTGCAGGATGTAATGCATAAACAATTTTAAGGCTAATGTGAGCTAATGGAGGAGTAACTGCAAACTAAACCTTATGGAAACATTCTGTGCCTGATTTATTGCAAGCACCATATAAGTGTATTGAGGCAGACTAAGGGTAGTCCTCTACTTTTCCCTGCAAGCATTCTTTAATTTTCTTAATGCTTTTTTTTTTTTTTTTTTTGCATTGAGCAATGCCAGGGCAGGTATCGGTATGTGGATTTAGCTGAAATCAGCTTTTTTTGAAACGCGGCTCACCACTCTATTTGATTAAGGGTTATTGGAAAGCTTCCACCTGTTCTGTGTAGATTAGCTGTGCCTTAAGCCTTATGTAGCTGATTTTGAGAGGTTGTCACTAAATTGTGGCAGGTCATGTGCTCATATAACTTATATCAGCATTGTCCTTGAAAAGCCAGTGCAGCAATTCCACTGTGATATGGTCGGGAGTGAGGAATCCTCCTGGTCACAGCTTTGACAGTGGCGCACCAAAGGTGAAATCATCCGTCTGTAAACACAAAACAAGCATGAACAAGCATGTGCCTTTTTAAAATTTGTTGTGTAAACAAATATAAAGAAAAAAAAAAGGAAAGAAATTTAATACCCCTCCCTCTGGTAGCTTGTTATTAGCCCTACATATGGAACTAAACATCAAACCCCCAAACTGTGCACAAATTAGTCTTTGATTCCTGAGATCTGTCTACCTCGAGAGGGGAACTTCAGCCAGCAGCTCGGGAAAGGCAAGATCTGCAAGTGCTAAGAGTAAAGCAATTATAATAAGGGGAAGCTTTTCCAGTGTGAAGGGTAATCTGTCTCAGAGGTAGATTAGCACTGACACATCCCCTTTAGACGAGGAGCTCAGAACTGACAGCCATTTGGAATTATGTCTGGAGATGCTGTCAACACCCCCACGTCATGAGAAGGGGAAACGTGGTCTCTTGGCTGCCTGCAGTTGCAGCCATCTGCTTGGATGGTGGGTTCCTGCTCTGGGCTTGGCTGGAGTGGTTCACCAGGACTCCATGGGTGCCAAGCAGCAGGAGCTTGAAAAGAGCAGGCTGTGTGTCTCAACACACACTGACTGCAGATTTTATCAGGAGCCCTCATTCTGCACGACTGCAGCAGCATCACGCACAGATCCTTGGTTTGCTGGCGTGTGGTGATGCTCACATGTCAAAGCAGGGACAAATAAAACAGATTTCGAGGGACTCTGTTCCTGCCAAAATGCAGTGCAGTGGGGCACCTCAAACTTCAGTCCAAATGTCCTCAGGAGAGACACCTCCTGAGATTTCTAGATGAATAGGAAAAATCACTGCCTTTTCACCACCCACTGAATCAGCTGGAATTTATGGCATAAAATTGCTCAATCAATTCCAGAATGGGGGAAGTCAGTCAGAATACCTAATTACATGGTTATTGAATATGGACAGAGCATTCTTTAAAAAAAAAATAAAATGTAACTGTGCCACAGAAGTGGAGAGATCTGCGTAGCTGGGAGGCAGTGCAGCTGTAAGGAATTTTATTCAGATGCTGTGTGGCTCACTTTCAGTTCTGTTGGACACTTAACAACAAATTTATTTCAGTTTAGGAAAAAAACAGCCTGTGGTGATTACTTCACTAGGTCTTCAATATATTAATTCTGGTTCTTACCTTGCTTAACATTTTTTTATTCATTTTTTTCTAAAAAGTTTTTCAGAAAAAAAAAAAAAAGGAAATGCAGTAATTCTGTACCTAAATGAAACAACAGTGCAGATACACCAGAAGTGCAGTCATTGCATCACTGCTGTTCTCATTTGTGTTGCTGGGGAATGACTGTGAATAGCATTAGAGGGTTTTAAGGTTAATGTCTAACCCCACGGATTTCTGGAGACCCACCTTGCTGTCTCTGTAAGACAGATGCTTTTACAGGGCCCCCAGGAGGAGACACTGTAGGTGGTGTTGGACACAGATCTTCCCTTTGCCAAAGCACTGTGTTTTAAAATGTCTTTTTTTTTTCTTTTAACTAGAGAAAATTGTGCACACTTCTCCATCCTTCCTTGTTTTAAAGTGTTACATTTGGTCTTTCTGTCAAAGATCTGCTGTTATCTGTCTTTTTTCCCTAAGAAGCCCAGTTTCTTCTGGCATGTAACTGTCTTTACTCTTGTGTTTTTTAAACATGTCTCTATGTCCTTTTTTTTTTTTTTTCCTTATAATTTGTTTCATCTCCTATATCCCTGATTTTTAACACAAGCATGCTGGTGACTGAATAATGCCACTACCAACTCCCAAACGAGTAGGAATAAAGCTGATTTTTTTTTTTTTATTTATGCTTTGATAAAATTGCTTTGGAATTATAAAACAGAGCAGGTTTCCTGTAGGGGGATACAGTATGGGTAAATGAAGGTGGTATAGAATGTAATCTTATCCCCTAAAGAGTTGCAGCTGAGCCAATTACTAGAGATTGGGAGCAGGCCTGATGTTAACAGGCCACAGCTGTAGCCAATAAGAAGAGAGTTATAAAAGGGTGGGTTGGTTGGTTGGGGGAACTGGAGTCAGTTGGCTGCTGTGAGGACAAGGAGGAGTCAGTGCCTAGAGGAGCTGCCTACGAGAAACATCAAGGAGGTACAAAACTCCGGCAACATGGAACCCTTGCAGTGTAATGACAATAGAACACTTGCACTATGTGACAACAGTTTCTAGCTGATCACACAACTCCCGAGTGATCTGCCTCTGCCTCTACCTAGACATGACAGCAGGGGTTCAGGTGAGAAGGTGCTCTCTCCCTTCTTAGCTGGCATTGGCCATGGTGAGGGACAGCCTGTGCCCAGGGAAGCAGTGCCCAAGCCCTGGGAATGGCTGCTCCACTGGGACAGTGGCCAGAGTGCCCTGGAATCCCTGCAAAGTGTTTGATAATGCATTCCAAAGAATTATTGCATCTGTTGTTTTGGCCTTTTCCAGCATTACCTGTCAAAGTGTTCTGAGGTTGCTCATTGAAGCAAACACTCTCCACCTCTCCCATTTCCAAGAAGCCTTTACCCTTGGCTAGACAAAGGATGACATTGCCGTGTCACTAATCTTGCCGATTTTCACAGTGTTTGATAAATGCTTCTGAACAGATTTCATCACATCCAGCAGATTTAATGCTTCTTTAGATAAGGCAAGTGCCTAACAGTAACACTTTCCTCAGTCAATTCAGCTACAAGTAAATACTGTGTGTGATTATAGGATTAAATCTGAAGCAAAAGCCTGGTTTTGTAAGCAGTTAAAAATCTCTTGTTGAAGCTCTTCTTTCTCTCACTTGCTGTAGAAAAGGGACTCATTTTCCCTTGACAGGTTTTCAGTTATAAAAATTGATTGTATGCTTAAAAAACCAGGTTCTTGGGAGAGCTTTAATTTCCTCTTGAAAGGATCATTTTTTAAATGGAAGTGCACTTGATTTTGGAAAATTTCAATTTTATTTATTCCAAATCTCCCTGCACATCTATTTTTCCGCTCGATCCATTTTTCCTTTTCATACTCGTGAAAGTTGCCATAGCTACCCGTAAATTGCTGGTGTTTTTTTCCCCCAATTAAATCTCAGTAGTTATGAAGAAAAATGTTGTTACTTTTAGCAATAAGAGATTTCCTCTCCAGCCCCTCACCCCCTTGTTGATTGTGCCTATTAAAGCAGCAATAATATTTCTCTGACTCATCCTTACCTGATGATTCAGAACCTCAGACATGAGACTCCAAACTCAGAAATTACCACAGTGGGTGTTAATATCTGTGTGGGAAAGGGTGAAGCTTGGAATCTATAGTGCCCAACATGTAACATGAGGCTCTGGGAGAGCATTCCTATTTCCTAATGTGGCCCTCCATCATTTAATACTGACAGAGACCTCAGAGCTGCTCCCCAGCACTGGAAGGGTCTCAGGTGTTGCAGGTGTTCCCCAGTGATGCCCTGTGCAGGCTGACCTAGAACTGAGGCCAGACAGAGTTAAAGAATAAAGTAGGGATTTATTCAAAGGCCTCAATGCATCCACCTTGGGCAGCACAAGAGCCCAGCCAGGGCTACACCCAAAATGAACCAAAATGAATGACCAGTTGCTCAGTCTCTCACTTTTGAAGTTCTGGTCCATTTGCATATTGGAGTTAATTGTCCAATTACAGCTTTAGGTTATGAAGTCCCATCCTTCTTGTTTTTCTCTCTTCATTCCACATTGTTTGTGCTCTTGGGCCTGAAATTTCAATCATTTGTCCTTGGTCCCCAGCTAGAGAAGGAATTGTTTTGTCTCCCTACTCTGTGAACAGAGCTCACCATCCCCTAATATGAAGCTCAGAACTACACACTAAAGCAGCACAGAATATGACAATATAAAAGCTAAAACCTGAGGCATCACAGGGAAACACCCAAGCATTCAAAAAGGGAAGGAAGGAGGATCTGGAAAACTCCCAGCCAGTCAACCTTAGTCTTTCTGGAAGTTTTGGAGTGACCCACCCTAGAAGCCTTGTGCTAAATTCTGTACTGCACAGGTGGTCTCACTCCTTGTCCTCCATGGCGTTTTATGCATTTGCACATATTTGAGTGGATATCCACAAAGTGGGATATCCAGTTTAATGTGGCAGGGAGGTAGAGCTCAAGGTGAGGTTGCAATCCACTTGCTGCCCTTGGCTAATTTTCTTCCAAAAAGAGAACCAAAAACTTTGCTATTGATCCCCCTGCAAGAAGTGAACAAAATTTTTATTATTTCATCAGAGAAAAGAAAGCCACAGCAGTTCAACTTTCTCTCCTCTCAGACAGCTCCATTTTTAACTCCATAGTTGAGGCAAACAAAAACCCTTCCTTAGATTACACGGTTTAGTGATAACATATCACACCAAGCATAGCCCAAAACACTGTTGGAGTGGCTTCCTAAAACTTATCAGACTTCCCAAGCCATGATTTACCCTGGCACTCCCTTGAAAATTTCAGCAATGAATCCAACTTATTGTTTTCTGTTTCTATGGAAATAGAGCAGGAGCTCTCAGGAAATCATCTAGTTTGTCTCAGCTGATGAACAGATGAGGGAAACACCATCCCAAACCTGAGAGCTGGTTCAGACCCCACACAGGGTGAGAGCTTTAGTCTGAGTCTGATGTTTAAAGGATGCTGCACAGCAAGGCAGGGTTTGAGGGCTGTGTCACTGCCTGCCGGGCTGTCTGGGTTACACTGATTAATTATATGAATATTTCTGTGACATATTTCTTTGGAAAATGCAACGGAATCATTTATTCTTCCTGTGAGGGTGGTGAGGCCCTGCCACAGCTTGCTCAAAGCAGCTGTGGCTGCCCTATCCCTGAAAATGTCCAAGGCCAGGTTGGACAGGGCTTGGAGCAGCCTGGGATACTGGAAGGTGTCCTTGCCCATGGCAGGGAGGTGGAATGAGATGAGCTTTGAGGTCCCTTCTAACCCAAATCTCTCTGTGATTCCATGATTCTATGGCATAAACAAATGTTGCTTCTGAAGTACCCAGCGTGGTTTCAGTGGGCAAAACCAACACAGACCATATTTACAGACGTGTTTTCTATATATACAGGTGCAAAGGATGGACAGACAAACACGTGGCTGTACCAGCATTTGATTTGGCAGTTCTTGCTTCATTAAAAAAAAATAATTCTTATATGTGGGGTGCTTCATATCCATTCATATCTTCATATCTAAGTAGTCTTGGCTGTGGCTTGATCTACAGCACAGGCAGCTTTTAGAAACATTTGCAGTGCTCACAGTATGTGCAGCAGCACCTAAAGCCCCTTGGAAGGTGCAGGTTGCTGGTGTAAAGGGGCCTTTCTGAAAAATACCTGGTATTTTCTTCATGGGAGATGAAATAACTCACTGAAATAATGGGATTACAGCCTTTATATAATTTTAAGTGAAGTCAGTTTTGTAGTTAAGGTTCTTGACAAGGATTGTATCTGTTTTAAATGATGGTTTATTTTAATGTTTTTTTTCACACTGCCATGCAGGTACCCAAGGGAAACCCTTACCTAGATGAGCAGAGCACCTCCATTCCATTTGTGCTGGACTTCCCTGGTAAGTAGAGAACATGATCTTCACTTCCCTGGAACAAGTGCAGACATGTTAGTAAACCTGAATATTTGAATTAAGCAATGCTGGAACAAAAAACATGCTGAAAAACACACATCCCAAATTTAAAATGCCAATAGCAACACTGTTGTTATTTATCTATTTTTCCTAGAATTATTTTCTATTCTTCAAATGTGACAGGCTCAAGTGTGGGGCCTGGAAGATTTTACCAAATTTAAAGGACATGGGAATTCTAGCATTGCCACAGTGAAATTTGATACTATTTCATCCCTTTGCTCACATGATTTGCCACTATTTAATTTGGAAAACTGACTGATCCCTTTTCTCTGATGTCTGTTTTCACCATCTTCAAATCTTCAGGAAAAAAAAAATCTATAAGAATTTTTCGAATAAGTAAGCCTTGTAGGGTTTTGGGAATCTCAGCTTACCCTTTAGATGTTTGACAGGCTGGAGAATATATTCATGTATAACAACAAAAGGAAATGATGATACATCTTCTCTCCTCTGAAATACTGTCTGCCTAAAATGAGACTTTTAAAAAGAACACTGGAAAGAAAACCTTGTAAAAAGCTTATTTCCTTTTGACAAGGTATAAAGTGGCTTTCTCTTTTTGTTTTTTTTAAGGAAAAGGAACAAATTCATTTTTTCCTGTTTAGACTAATTTGAGGTGGAGTAGAAGGAATATAATGGCTTAATTATTTGCATGGTAATTTTTGCTTTTCTGCAGGAGAGTGAGCATGTGTGTATGAAAACCTTTATTAATAATTCCCAGGTGTGTGGCAGAAAAAACAATCTGTGTCAGTCAAAATATCCAAGTTATTTGTTTCATTACATGCAATATAATTGCATTTCATCCTTCTGGCTTCAAGAGCTGAATCTGGTACTGCACTTCTTTTTACTGGATGCTGCAGAAGAGAGATAATTGAGCTTGAGTAAGTGAATTTTGAATTTTGTTGTGGAACATCAGCTTGCCCAGCTGTGCCAGGGAGTGACTGTGAAGTTCAGGTCTGGATTCTGAGTTGAGATATTGTCTCTGATACTTTTGCTCAAGTTGTGCCTTCAAGGGCACTGCCAGGAAAGCTGAAGTCACAAATGTGGGGCAGCAATCCCACCTGGGCAGGTGTGCCTTCCTTTTCTGCCTGAATGCAAGCAGGGAGAATGCAAACAGGGCTGCAAAGAGAAAATCACTGCCCTGGGCAGAGCCACACAACACACACACAATAGCCTGTCCTGCCTTGTAAGGCCCCCATTGCTGGCCACACACAGGTGCTTAATTGGGACAGGATCAAGGGCAGAAGGCTGTTGGGTGTTTTCAGGCAGATCTGGGTGAGACCAGCTGGAATTTGCCTCACCAGCTTCACCTGGCCTTCCCCCAGGGCTGCAGCCCATCAGCCCCAGAAGGTTCTTTAAACTCCAGCCTGAGGGCTCAGGTTTGGGTAGAACTGGTTTAAGGGTATCTGCTCCCTGTCCTTTGCTGAGTTATTGTTTGGATTTCCTGGAGTGATGTGGCTGAGGATCACTGGATGGGTTTTGTTGCTGCCATCATCCTGGACCAGGAGTCCCACCTGTGAGGTCAGTGCATTTAGTTTGAAGTACAGAGCAATGGAGTGGCTTAATATAAACTGATTTTATGAAACACAGAGCAGGACAAATGTGTATTGCCTCTTTCAGAGTGCTTAGATGTTAAATGTGTGCCTGGAATTTAGCAGGTTTACTTGGTAGCAGTTGGTTGGTGGCATTTCGGTGAGTGCTACAGCACAGCTGTGTGTCTTCAGTGAAATAGAAATCATCTGAAGTTTTGTACTGGATTCAAATGAAGTGTGGTCAAGTGATACATTCCTATGCAAGGTGTAATGGCTGAGCATTTCAAGATAATTTTTGTGTGTATGGGAAAGTCAAACTATCTAGTTACTACCTTACACAGTGTTTTTCTTCTGAAACAGTTTTAAGCCTGGCATGTGCAGATTCAATTCACCACCTACTTGAATGAATCAGATTTGGTAGGAAAGTCACTGAGCTTGCTCTTCTGAGAGCTGTACGAGTGTAAACTGTCAGGAGGCTACAATTCCCTCTTTTCTCAATGAGTGGGGCACACACTGCTTTTCCTAGGGAGGGCTAGAGTCTTCAGAGAGACTTTTTAAATTCCCAGGCTGTGCTGTCACACCCTGCTGAGCTTTTGGCTTGAAAATTCAGTTGCTGTTCATATTTCCAGATCATAACTTGCATCTGCTGTGGAGCTCTGAGTGTTGGGATGGTGCTGGATGCTCGTTGTTATTTCTGGGTGCTCTGGGAGGTGGCAGGACAGCAGCAATGTGGAGTTTTGCCTTACAGCCCTCTATAAAAGAGAGTTTATAATTCAACTCAGAGCTGCACCTGCTCAGCTACTGTTCGTGAGCAAAGGGGCACTCAGGGCTGGCAGTAACATTCTGAGAAGATGCACACATATAAAAAAAAAAACTCTTTAAAATACCAATTTAGAAAGCAGGTTTCTAGGGACAATCCTTGCGTGGTGTTTTCTGGCTTCTTTTGTCAAGCCCAAGATTTGATCCTAGCTGATACTAGCCTACTTCTTTCTGCTGAAGGCAATTTACTCTTCGCAGAGGACAAGTGTCCTGTGATTTGAACAAAGTTCCTTTCTAACCAAGCTGGCTTTCCCTCAGGAAAAAAATATCCCCCCTGTCCTACACAGCCATTGGACTTGCGTTGGTGTCCTTAAGTGGTTTACTGTAAAATAAAGCTCACACAAAGATCCCACGTGGAAAAGATCCACTTGCAAAGAGCTGTATTGATGGTCCTTTGATTTGTCTGGTGTATTTTTGAGATGTGGCTTTTTTTTGACATTTTAGCTGCCTGTTATGCCATGATGTAAAGCACAGTGACAGCTATATTTACACTAGCTGTAAATCTGATTCTGTAAACACCAGATGAAACTTAAACTTGGACACATATTCCCAAACTGTCACTACTGTGACAACACAGTTCTGTCCAGAAATGCAATGAAACTGGTTAAATCTGCAGGGCTGTTTAAGAACCTTGGCTCATAAACTTTAGGGACGGGGCATACAGTGCACCAGATCTCGATATTTTTTGGTGTTTTAATATATGGATGGATGCATTCTTAGCAGAATCATCCCTGTTGCTGGAGATGTAGAAAGCCATAAGGGAAAATTGTAAGACAGTAGGATTGGGAGAGGTGAGGGTGGCACGTTGTTCTCTGGTGGTTTGTTCCATAGGCTGTGACTAATACAACAGGATTATCCTAGAGACCTGATAGAAGATGTTGTCAATTTAAGTTTCTAAGCCAACTGAGGCTCCACACTCACACTTTTCTCCCCACCTGCTCACAAACACTGAGATGACCTCGAGTGGGCTGGGTGGGATTTCTCCCACGTGACAGAGCCAAGCAAGGCCAGCTCTTGAATATGCATTGCATCCCTGGGTTCCTTCTGAATGCCAGCTCATAAAATCACATATTCCTGAGTAATGAATAAATTATACTGATCTAAATAAATGATACTGTTTCAGCTCAAGGCCCTGCAGCTGTGAAGGGTAATGGGCTGGCACAGAACCATTCCTTTTAGAAATGGTGTGGGATAGGGCTAGGCTTGCTAAACCTTTTCTGCAGGGTGTGGAAAGGATGGAAGAACTGGTTTTAGGAAGTGGTTACCTTCTTAGTGGTGAAGTGTATTCCATATACTCCTCCCAAACTGGTGGCAGTGGAATCAAGCAAAGAGAAACCACACGCATAAATAAAGCATTTTGGGGTGTGGAATACCAAGGGTTGTAGAGGTCAAGAAGCACAAACAACTTATTTGAAGCCTGAAGCATTAAAATTGATGACTTTTAAGTTTTAAGTTTCAATATCCCCTTTTTATTTTCTTATGTTGCCCTGCTTTGTTAACATTCTTTAATCTCTAGTAAATTTTATTGCATGCAATAGAAAAATTGAGACTCCTGCAAAAGGGCTTCAAGAGGGCTTTGTTTTTTTAAGGCCCTATGGTTCATTTAATTTGGGTTTTGGTGGTGGTGGTTTTGGTTGTAGTACTATGGAAATGATGCACATTCTGTAGAAATGCATGTAAGTACATTAAAGGTTGTAAGTCATTAAATGGGAATATCAGGGAAAAGATGCTTGAAGGGAAATGCCTGCTAAATAATACAACTATTAATAATACATAATAATAATAATTTATAGTAATAAAACATTATTTTTCAAGTGAAGAAAACAATTTTCTCAATCTAAAAATGATAATTACAGAAAATTATTCCATTTGAATGGGATATTGGTGGAATGAGCAAATAACAGGAAACGTGGGAACAATGGGGGTTGTTCAGATATGAGTGAATGAAGGTCACAATGGCCAGATCCCAGCATCAATTGCACCCATCTGGAAAGTTTTCTATCTTCTTGAGATAAAGAAATGCTTCCTTGAGAGATTTCATGAGTTTGTATTTAAGTGACTCAAACTTTCCAAAACCCACCTTGTACAAATTCTGGGGTCTAGGGGGAGTTCCATATGTTTTTTTTTATCTGATAATGGATATTTAAATAAGAAATTTAGTATTTTTCTGCTGGTTTTAAACTAATTCTTCTCACAGCAAAAGTAATCACTATCAGGGAAAAGTGCAAATTTATTTTTTTGGAACATTACCTTCAAGTGCCATAAACATAATAGATGTACAAAATAACTGTTAAGGGATCTTTAAAAACAAATGCAAAAGCTGATTTTTCTTGGATGCATTTTTTTACTTGATAGAGTTTGTTAAGATACTTTAAGTTCCCACAAAACTTTGCATGTAATACATATTCAATATATGTATTATATGTCAATATAATACATATTCAAGATATGTATTATATGTCACTATAATGCGTATTCAAGATATGTATTATATGTCATTATAATGCATATTCAATATATGTATTATATGTTAGTATATGTAGTATATGCTGATTATATATCTCAATACATTGCTGAGAAGTTTGGTGTTTAAAGAGTTTCTGTGCAAGAATGGGATAGACACTTTGGTGCTTTAGGTGAAGTAATGTGCTATTGAATTATTTAGAATAGAATCAAATTTGGGATTGAATGCTATTCCATGTGAGAAAACATACTTCACAGGTCTTGGGGATTAATATATTAAGTTTTTCTGGGCCAGGTTGCTCTTGAATTGTCTTGTGGTAATAGGGTTTGGTGCATATTAAATAGGTTGATAATAAAAGCAGCAAAACAATTGTGCCCAGCTGGCATCTTGGCAGACTTAGAGCATCAATCCATCTTCTGTGGTTGCATTCTTATTTGTGACAAATATCGAAGTTTATTACTGCTTTAATTTCAAGAGGGTTATATCTGCCTGGCAAGTGCTCCCCTGTTGTCATTCCACATGAGGGGACCACTGTCAGTGCAGCTAAAATGGCAATAATGCAGTTTTTGTGCCATGCTTTGCTCGTGGTCAGTGGGTATTAATGAGTGAGATGTTCTGCCTTGTTGGTTCTCCCTCCTGTGAGCCCAGAGTGTCCTGCTCCCACTGGGTGCAGGGGTGGGGGATCATGTGCCACACAATTTCCCAATTCAGTGGCACATCTTTCACCCTTTGTAATTAAAGAGAGGGAACAAGCCAACCTCACAAGTTGTGTGGGCTTTTTTTACTTTCTTCCATGTTCTCTAGCTGTCAAACTGCTCATTACTCACATGCTGAGCTTTTTGTTGCAAAGTTCCTCTTGTGAATTCCCTGCTTGCAGCTTTAACTATTGAAGGGTTAGGGCCAGATGTTCAGGAGTGTGCAGCTGCCTTGTAAGACGAGCTAAAAAATCTATTATTCTATTCTATTCTATTCTATTCTATTCTATTCTATTCTATTCTATTCTATTCTATTCTATTCTATTCTATTCTATTCTCCAGTACAGAGGATGTTGAAAAATCATCACTTTGTAGCTGGGATTTTGGAGATTACCCATAAGTAGTAGATGGTCTAGTGTTTTGCACTGTTTTTCCACTAGTGCTTTCTAAGGAATGCACCAGTTTTGAGGATGCTGAGTGTAAGTGCTGCAAGTATGGATTAGTTCAGGATCAAAAGCAGCTCCTGATTGAAGTTCTGGGTTGTGTTACTAATTCATTACCTCCCACAAGTGTGGATTTAAGAGTGTGGGAGCCTTGAGTGATTTTCCCATTAGCATCTCAGCCATGCAGCATGTGCTTCCTTATCAAAAAACTGCAAAGTCAATAACATAGGCCACTCCTGCCTGTTTTGTCCATGTTTTCTGGTCCAAAACACAGTGGAATAAGCTATAATCTGATACTGTACTGGTGTGAATTGCAGGTGTAACAGGGGCATGCCAGAAGGAAACCAGATGTGCAGTGTCAGACAACTCTGAAGCCACACACCTGCTGCACTCTGTTGCAGATGCTGGGCTTCACACACACACACACAGATTTTGGCTGTGCAAAGTCTGAACAGCCTGTATCAAACGCTTCAGAGCTGCTGCAGGTGTGGTTTGACTGCAGAGCAGTTGTAAAAGGTCAGGCAGGCACGGGGTTGAACATCCATACATCACACAATTACTGGCTGCCTGTTGCAGCCCTGGCTGGGGAGGCGTGTGCTGCGCTGGGTGTTGATGACAGGGGAGCTGTTGTGCTCCCCTCTCCACATTTGCATGTGGAGCTCGACTTGGAGAAGGTAGCTGGAATAATAAAAAGCATTGGCAGCATGGTTAGTTACTCTGTGGTTATAATTAAAAGGTGCTGAAGCCGGTTAATGAATTCTGGATGTTGCCAACACGTCCTTCAGTATTAACTGCACGGGTGTGGTAAGGAAAAGGTGTGGGAGGATAACACCATGCAGGGTCCCCTGAGTTTGATTAATGAGAAATCAGAGATATGAGAAATACACAATATCTTTTTATTCACAGGGATAAAAAATACAGACAGTCTTGAATTTCTTGGGTAAGGGAAAGAAGTGTAAGTATAGACAGAGCACCGGCAGCTGATACTGTGTAGAAACAAACAGAAAATCACAAAACCCCCAAGTGAATAAACAAAACCAGCAGCAAAACCAACACCAGACCACCAAACAATGAGAAGAACTGAAAGCCTTTAAAGTTAGGGAGAGAACTTGGCAAAACTGGCAGAACAAAGCATGCCTGGAAATCTCCCAACAGATCTTGGTAACATCTGTGTTTTTAACTGGAGAAACTGAATTGCTTGTTTGTTAATTAGGAAGGCTGGTATGTTGCTGTGAGGAGTTTGAAATGGGAATAATAAACCTGTCATGAGGATTGCCATTCACTTTTCCTAGATACATATTTCTGCTCAAAAGTGAGATTCCAGAGGAATGTTTGGTCATCATAGTAGCCACTGTGTTTGATTCTTCTGTGTAAGAGTTGGGAAAAAGCATATTATCAAGTGCCTTGAAAAAACACTTTATTCTTTAAAGAGGCATTCTTTTTTATAGCTGGGCATTAAATATTCTTGGCCAAAAAAACTTTTTACTTCAAACAAATTCCAGTTTGAGAGGAAACACCACCAGTCTTCCAAGGGCTAAGAATAATCTTGGCTGAGGTTTAAGTTTTAAGAGCTAGGGTGAAACACGATCTTGGCAAAGATCCTAGGTAGAAAATTCTTTAATTTAACAAACTCACCAAAATGAAGGGTTGATGGTAGGAGAGGGAAGCCCCCAACCCCCTTTCTCTTGTTCTTTAGAAACAGAAATATCTGCTCTAGTTGTTGGATTGCTGGAGGATAAATAGCTCATCCACCATCAGCCTGTGCCAGTGTAAAGAACAATTCCACAGGACTTCTTACATACCCAGGTAGAGAAGGATCAATTTTACCTTCAGCACATTAAACACTGCAGTCTGGAGGGTAGGGCACAAGGAAGGTATTTCTCTGCACTTCATCAAACCCTCGTTAATTTTGCTCCAATTAATGGCAGCTGCTAATACAGAATTTCAGATATTTTCAGGAGAGGGCAGCAGCTGATGTCCTTAATATTTGTTCTGCTAGATCCAGGTAAAGATCCGCAGTTCTGAGTGGCGTTCAGTGCATGAAGAATGAAGTTTGTGTGTTGGGCTTCTGGAAGAAGTGCAGACAAAACTAAACTTGGCTGAAATGGAAGGAGGGGACGTGGGGAAGGATGGAGAGCCAGGCTCCTGCTCCCAGCCCTGTCAGGGGAGTGGGAGCAGGGACAGCAGGATTAGATCTTTTGTTGGAGCAGGTGTATTATTTCTTACCAGTCAGGATCATCTGATATATTTCAAGCAAATTGACAGAGCCTGAAGGTGTAGTCAGAAAGTGCTGGTGATTTATTTCCCCACTGATTTTCAGCTCCAGTGGAATGCACAGATAAAATGCAAAAATATAACAGCTTAGAAATAACTCTTCTGTGATTATATCCAGGCCTTTCCTCTTTAAATATTCACAGTAAATGTAAATGTATTCATAGCATTGTGTATTCTGCCTGTAGAAATGCATTTGCAGTGTGTCAATGTGTTATAAAAATAATGGAAAATACTATTTTCTAATAAAAAACCTCGCAAAAATTGAAGGCAGCAAGGCTAGCAGAAGTTGTCCCAGAGAGGATGTATCGTTCCCTGTATTCTCTATTTGAAATTCAAATTGTAATTACAACATTGTACTTTGAGATTGCTCTAACAGTGATTTAGATTCTTTCCAGCCATCGTTTCTCTGTGGTGACGGGGCACTGCTGGTGACACATAAATTCCTCTGACAGATATGGTTAGCTGCCTTAATCCTGCACGGGCACTGTGCAGGGAGATGCTGTAATTACTTGAAAAGGTTGTTTAAAAAGGTAAAAAAGTCACTGGCGTGTTTATGTTGGGCCCCTAATTATTTTCAGGACGAGGGTGCTGGTATCTTTAGGGGTATGAAGCTGAACAGGGAAGTGGCAGGAATGTGAGGAGGATCTGGAAGCTCACGTGCACACAGCATTGCTGTGGGGTTTAAATGAAATTAGGGAGATTGCCAGCTGTGGTGTGCTGGCAGCTGCTAGGATAATATATAAAAATAATTAACATTATAAAAATTATAATTTTAGATAGAATTTATATGTATAGATTTATATACTCTCTATATATTATTTCTATGTATAAATATAAATCTATAACTTACATGTATAAATTATATACTGTAGATATAATTCTAAATTATATCTGTGTCTGTCTTCTGTAATTTCCTTCCAGAATATCTCTAAATATCTAAACCTTTTCAGTGCAAGAAAATGCACAAATCTATTGCAATTTAAAATATAACCTTCAAAATATGGACGTGGATGGAGACATTACATTTGCTTAAAGAGAATTTATTCAAAGGTTAACATATCTATGAACAATTGTGTCCTACTGAGAGCTATAATATAAAATCCTGGAAGTCAGGCTGTCAAAATTTAGGTTATTTTTATGAGGATTTCCACAGAAAAGCTGAGATAATATAGCATATCAATAATTTACTTTAGACATTTTGATTTGTATTTATTAATAAATGCAGCTTGTCTATGTAGTTTCCACAGTAATTAAATTGTAATGCTGAAGGAATGGAAAAGGTGATGGGCCTTTGGCTGAGAGCAAGGGGAACATGTCATGTAAGCTTAAAATATTGCTGGTCTTCCAGAAGCCATTAACTATAAACAATGTAGGCATTTTGATTGCATTTTAAGGAGGAAAAATACCCGACCTTGAAAAACAATATATAACTTTGTGGGGAAAGAAGCAAAACTATACACTGGAAACTATTACAGCTCCACAGGGGAACTAATGTATGTGCTGCTCCAAAGTAATCTTTCCTACATCTTAGTTAAATATTCCTCACCCTTCTGCAAGCCTGTCATTCTGTTTCTATTATTCTAATGTACCCTATACTGTCACATTGCCTTTGTTTTAGTTCTGTGATGTTGGGCTAAAAATCCACATTGTTTGAAACAGTGCTTGACATATTCCATATATTCGTACTTGGGGTCTTCCTGCTTGGGAACAAACTTTGTCTTTGGAAAGACTTTGTGGTATCCAAACCTCTACACCTAAAAGCAGGGAAATGTGGAAGTCTCTTCCCTCTCCATCTGTTTAATTCTTGTAGGAAACTTTTGATCTTGTGGGATGAAAGGGGGCTCAGAGCTGAAGAGCTGACTCATTTCATTAGCAGGGCTGAAATTGATGGCACTGCAGAAACAGGATACACTTAATGGGATTAGTAAGGTTCTGCCACAAGTACATAAAAATACAGCTTTAAAATTATTCTGATAATCAGAGAAATGCTTAATAAGTAACTTTGTAAGGCAATATTCAAACAGCCTTACAACAAAGCTGAAGAGCTTTATTATTTTATCTATATAGGTATATGAGAATTTGGATTCTAGAACAAAACCATGTTGATTGTCATTGCAGAACAATTTTATTTCTTCTAACCATAACCTTATCCCTCTCCAATGGTATTTTTTAAGTGAGTAATTTTGTATTAATTGATTCTGGTGATATCCTGATCACAAAAACTCATTCTGCAGCGTGTATTTAAACTCAGTTTTAGTGAGATATGATAACCAGTAATCAACAGTGGTTTGTGGTGTGGCTGGGATTTTTTGTAGCTACCTACTTTGAAGATTCTATCAAAAACCTTGAGCATGCCTTAGTCCACCTTTTAAGAAAATTAGACAGAAGAACAAGCATCTTTCTAACACTGCAAAGCAGATATAGCAGATAAAACTATATGTTATTTCTTCTCCAAACTCTAACTCCTTAATCACATTCTCCCAAGAATGTGCTTTGAAGGATGAATAGCCAAAATACATTCCTTGCATATACACCAAATGTATGTAAAATATAAGTGCAAGGAAATACCTCCACACGTGGACACAGACTTGGTCTTTCCATTCATGGTGGTGGCTTTTTAGTCAAGAAAAAAAATCAAGGTTAGTGTTGATCTCCTTATCCAGCAAAGCTTGTAAGTCACCATTTGAGGGCTGCTTAGAAGGCTGGAAGTCTGAATCTGTTGCACCATTAGGCTGCAGGAGAAAGACTCCAGTTCACACATGTTCTTCTTTCTTTTTTCTTTTTTTTTTTTTTTGCCTTTTTGAAATGGAACATCAACAACAGTTCAGCGGAGCTCAAAATTAAAGCTCAGGAGCGATCGGTTAAATCTCAAAAAATTGCAGGGGGGAAATAGAGTGAGAAATTAGTTTCTTAATATTGACATGATACTGCAACCTTCATTATAAATAAGATTGTCAGCTGATATCGCTTCAGTTTTACATATGGATTTCTTATGTTTGAGTGGATCATGAAAGTTTCCTCACAGTCCAGCGAAATCCAAACAGATATGCATTAAATGGGTTAATATTCATTAAACAAGGGCTTCCTGAAGGAAAGTAGATGTTTGCACTGCTGCTAGCTGTGATGCCTGAAAACCTTTCTACAGATGACTCTCTTGGTAATGAACTAAATTGGCTCTGTGTCCTCTGTTTGAAGTTGCACTTGCCACTGGTTTTTGTCATTTCCTTCCTTAGGCCAATGTAAAGATGTTGAGGACTTGTTTGACTGCTAAGTGAATTATTGTATGTCTGTGCACACATATATATGTGTTAATATACATATTTAAGTATACAGAGCTTATTATTACTTTTTTTAAAAATACATTATTAGTTTTTGTGATTTTACAGGAGAAAAAATAGGGCTGAAATTAAATGCAAAATTGGGACAGAAATATGAAAACTGCAGAGTAGCTAAGTCCCCTCACGTTCCAGACTACTGCCAACACCAGCCATTCAGGAATATCCCCTGAAGGACAAATATTTTATAGCTCTGACAAATGCCTAAGTAGCTAGTGAGGTTTTTTCTGCTCTATCTGTGTTTTCTTCATTATGCAAAAAATATGGGAATATTCTTTCCCTGGATGGATTAGCAACAAACTGGGATTCTGTGCAGGAATGATTTTTATTTCCTTGAGTACATTCAATGGTATCTGATGAGATTATTTCCTTTCCCCACCCAATGCAGAGAAACAAGGGCAGGATATGGAAAGAGGGCAAAGTAATTATTGAGCTTGCCATGAAAATTCTGTGCAATTCCCAATGGTGTGCTTGTGACAGTTCTTGAAATGGATGTTTCTGATTTAAAGTGGTTTGCATGGGGATCAGGCCTCTGTGGTTATAGGAGCTGGTTATGAACTGAGTTTAGATGTGAAGAAAATGTATATTTCCTACCCCGTGATGCTGGCAAAGCAACATTGACCCTCTCCTAACTGAGAGTGACTTACAGAAAAGCTTCTGAATTTTCCCCAAGATGTTCCAACAAGAATAACACATCTTTAAATTAAATTTTAACACTTTTCTATCCAACAGACCTCCCATAATTCTCAGTTGGGTGCAGGACTCCCCTGACTGAGAGTGTCCTAAGTGTTGCATTCACTCACACAAACTCTGTGTTTTCAGGCTGTTTCACTACCCCAAAGAACAGTTTTAGTGTGTGAAATGTACCTTCTGTCTGTGCTCTGCGTTTTCTGTCTGTTGTTTGTGTCTCTTGAGCTGTCTGAACAATTGAGAGTTGCAGAATAACAGACTGAGGCTGAAGGCACATCTTGTTCAACCCCCTAATTAAAGTTTTTGAAATGTTCCTTCACATGGAGTTGGCAATGCTTTTTTTTCTCTCTGCCCAAAACTCCCTTCAGTTTTTCTGTGTCTGTCTGGGTTGCATCAGGTGCAATATGGTAAATTTGGGTTTGATGGAAGTTGTCAATGGAAGACATTTAATTAGCTGTGTTGTCCACAGAATAAAGTCTTTATTAACAGGGTGTAAAATCACAATAACATTCTTTGCTGTCATATTCATTTACAAGTTTATAACTAATTAGCTGTCAGCTCTCAGCCTTAGGCCCTGTCTTGCACACTCCCAGAACATTTTCCTTTTTCCAAAATACTGTTTCCAATAGACCTCCTCTCTCAGGCATTCCCAATGTGCTAACTGGGGGGAAGGTTTACACCTTTATTTGGTTATTAGTTAACTAATTTACCTGTTCAGTTGTTTGTTTGAGTGTTTTTCCCACTTTTTCTAATGCTTCAAGAGTTTTGTATCAGAAAGCCAAAGTTCTTCCACATTTTTTGAGCAAGACCTTTTCTACTTCTCATTGTGCAGCTCTGAGCTTTTATTTATGATAGCTGCCACATTAAAAAAAAAGCCAAACCCAAACATAAGAGCTCTTTACTCCTGGTATTTGCTGTCTCCTTCTTGGTTTGAGTTGAAGGACATTTCCCACTGTTAAAATATGAATGAGTGATGGGCAATGAGTGATGTACCTGGTGGGTTTTTGGTTTTACCTCACAGAAGCTGTTTAGACATGAAGTGTTCTCTGAGGAAGGGGAGAGGAGGCCAGGCAGGTGGGATGTGTGGAGCTGGAGGTGGCTTTGTGACTTCAGCTTTGGCGACAAAGACAATGGATTTATTACTAGTAGTAGTTTCTAATTTTAGTATGATCTTTATATTTTCCTGAGGCACCTAGAGACAATATAGATGGCAATTATTTTTGTAGCAGGATAACAGGCATGTAGAGATGCAAACAGATTTATTTCCCAAGTGTCTTGTCTTTGAATAATGCTTTTCCATCTGCATATCATTGATGCTTTTTCTGCCCAGAAAACCTTATATTATTCCTCTATTTTCAAGTCCATAGGATTTTTATTGATTGTTTTTCTACTTAAGTATTTGCAGGTCTTTCCAGTTTATGAATTTCAGTGCTGTGCAGTTTGCAGGCTCCAAGAGACCCATCCTGAAGACAGCAGCCAGTTGTATAAAGCTACATTAGCCCTGCTGCTGTTACATTAATGAACTTTACTGGCATTCCTACCCATGGCAGAGGGGTCAGGACTACAAGATCTTTAGTCACTTCCAACCCAAATAATTCTGTGGTTCTAGAATTTATTATACTAAAATATTAAATTACTTTTTAGCATCTTTATAGTGTACTTCTAAACTAGAAGGTGAATGCAGGCAACTTGGAACTTGAAAAAGACCTTTAAAAAAATCAGGTAATTTTCCACACAAAACAATAGGCAAAATTAATACCTCACAAAGCAGAAGTTCTTCAGGAATTTCAATCTCTTTTATTTCTTCTGAAAATAGTGCCTGCTGGCAATAGAAATGGTAACCTTTTTCAGTGTGACTTCATCTTTTAGAAGAAATAACTTTAAAAGTTCAGTTTTAAATAACCAGGAATCTGAAGGCCAGCACTTGAAGATTGCATGGTACAAGCCAGCATTGCAGACACTGCAGCCTGTCCATCTCCTTGCTCTTTATCCCAGTGTTTTATCCTTAAGAAAACCAGTCAGAGAAAAAAATTCTTTTTTATTAAACAATAGAAATAAGGGGTAACACTGAAATCAATTTACTGCAGCTGGTTTTGTACTCTGTAGTGTAACACTGCTGACTTCTGTGGATGCATCTGAAAAGCCTTTCATATCCAAAGATTGACTCCAGGCAAAGGTGAAAACAAGAGCAACAAAGCAAAAGGAAATGATGAGTCTATTTTCTGAGAGGAGAGGTGGGAAAAAAAAAGATTTTCCTTATTAAGTCTAGCAGGGTAGGACAGGAAAGGACTATTTTCAGAGAAAATTACTTTTCATCTTCCTGACTTTGTTTTACTCAGAGCATTTTTATTTCTTCAGTAGTAGAAGTGGATGCCGAGGAATATTTTATCCATCAGGTTCATGATCCTGAAGGTGCAGCTTTCCAGTGTGTCACTAGGTCTGAAATACAGCAAAATAAGCTGCTTAAAGACAGGGGTCAGCCTGGGCTTTGCCATCATCCTTGCTCATTTCTTGGTGTGTATTAAACATTTGTTCTGTGACCAGAATCTGCCAGTGAAGGGAATATTGCACCTGATCCCAGGAATGCTGGCCCTTGGCACTGGGATTCAGCCCCCTGAGGAGGGAAGGTGTCAGGGAACAGGAAAATTCTGAAAATTAAGTCTCAGAAGTGATGCTGTGCATCTCTAACCACAGCCGGGACTCTTTTCTTTTTTTCTGCTTTTGTTTGCTTTGATTTATAGGGGTGGTTTTGGAGATGTGCTGTATTTTTGAGGAGTTTTTAGCAGATCAATCCTGATAGAAGTATTGGTCACCTATTAAACATTCATTGTGTACTGCCTTTGTCTGCTCTATCAAAGATCCCTTTCTTCAAGATTGTGCCTTAAAAATAACTTTCAGTCTATAAAATGAAGGGCTTAAAAAGGATACATGGGGTAATCAATGCTGCTTTGGTTGCTAGAAGTAATATCTTGTATTCTGAGAGAGATTTCCACATTAATATTGGATGCCTGTAAGAGGATGTGGCGTTACAAAGCACAGAATTAAAATATCTGTTTTATACTGTCATTCATCTTAAATCTTCCCAGCTGAAGCACGTTGCATTTTAAAAGAAATTAACAAGTTACCCATTTATTCCACCTGAAACGTCTGTGTGTTATGATTTCTTCTCTAGCTGTTGTTTGAGGTTCTAGCTGAAATGAAGGCTTTAATAGATACTGAATTTTCACATAATAAGACACAGCACATGCCCAGTAAAATTTACAATAGGCTTCAGAGAAAATGCACAAAAGGTCAGAGAAAGGAAGTGCTGTTATCTCAGTTTAATGAATAGAGAGCTAAAGCACAAAGGACATAAATAATTTCCTCACAACCACTCAGCAAGCCTACAGCAGGAATGAGAATGACACCTGTATCTTACGAGAACCTGATGGCTTGATTAGCAAAAAAAAAATTTTTAACAATTTAATTCCCCCTTTTTTACTAACTGGAATTGTTTATTGGAGTACTTTGTAATTCTCACATGAAAGAAGGTGTAGAAATAATAATGATTATAACTTTAAAAGCATGCTGGCTTGGCAGAGGGATAACACTGGGAGGAACTCTACTGGACTGGATTTTTGCACTTCGTCTCCAGGTATTTCTTTTAAAAGACAATTCTGATAGCTAGTACCAGATGCTGTTTCTAGTCTGACTTTTGTAATTGTGCTGATCTGTCTATACTGTGTTTTGTTAAAAGTAATTCATGTTCCCTTTCTATGAAAACTGGATGTTAAAGAGAGTCACTGCATCTTTGCTTCTGCCACATGACTTGAACAGTAGAAAACTTAATGTTGGATTTGGTTTTTTGTGATACTTACTGTTGGGTATGGTATTTTGTGGTACCTAATGTTGGATTTGGTTTTTTGTGGTACTAATGTTGAATTTGGTTTTTTGTGGTAGTTAATGTTGGATATGAATTGTTGTGGTACTTAATGTTGGATTTGGGTTTTTGTGGTAGTTCATGTTGGATATGGATTGTTGTGGTACTTAAAATTGGATATTGATTTTTGTTTGTGGTCAGAAAGCTGCCAGCACAGTCCCAGCATGGTCACCCCACATCTGAACTGCTCATCCTCATGTGCAGGCATGAGGTGGGCAGCAGAGATTTCCTTAGTCTCCTTAATTCCAGTAGCGCATCAATTTATAAAAAAATATTAAAAGGTAAGGTTGTTCAGGTGTTGCTTTGTGTTTTCCCTGTGATATTGCTTCTTCCCTGGAATTATCATTTTTCTTCTCTCTTAAATGCTCCCGGGAGCTGTTTAACATGTTGACTCCTATCCACAAACAAGCACATTCTATTTCAGCACAAACACCTCATTTTCTGTTCAGCACAATAGGCATGGCAGAAAAAAAAAAAAAGAGATTTTTATGGTGGAGCAACCCTCGTGTCAGACACCTTACTCTGCATTTTCCAAGTGCATTGCATGTGGAGTCCAAGGTGATGACAGATACTCCTGGTGGAAAAATTGGCTTTGAGTTCTTTTTTTGTTAGCAGAGACAATTGCAGTAACAAGCAATGAGGCAGATGTTCAGGTGTCTGCCCAGTGTGTGGCATTTGGGAGCTGCAGAGAGGATGTGGCTGTGAGCAGGGGGGAGAGCTGAGTGCTGAAATAGAAATACCTGCTGATGGCAGCCAGTGCATTTCCTCAAAGAGGGAAGCTCAGGAAACCTATTTTTCACTGCCAACAAAATCATTCTCCAGTGATTTTCTCTAGTAACACTTTCCCAAGTCAAGCTAGCTCAGTGTGAAGCTCCCCCTTTATAAAATTGGAAAGGGTGTCAAGAAGTTTTGAGGTATTGATCCATGATAGATGGTAGAAAAGTGTTTAGTGAAGTACTTAGGTGCTTAAAATACACACAACATTGCTGGACATGAAGGCAGCATTTGATAAAATCAGAGGTGGCCTTTTTACTCCTTGCTGAGTAGAGCAAACAAATCTGTTGTATTTTCTGTGGATTTTCTCACTGGCTTTTGAACAGTATCCACAGACAAGGGATGAAGTCCTTGACAGTGACTGAACATATCTAACCCCTCTGGATTCCAGAGGCTTCATAAATGTTGCAAATAATGGATTTGAATTAATAATTTGAGTTATTAATTTGAGTTAATGATGCAATAATCTTGTTGTACACATGATGTAGATGTGAAATTGTGTAGAAGCTCAGATTACTGGGACAACACTTTCTGTGCTGGTACATGGTTGCTGTACTGGGGATCACCTAGGACATGCAAGGAATTCCTTCTCTGAGGTGTTAAAAATATCCTTGATCTCTGCACTTACAGCAGGATTATTTTTTTAAACATAACACAGCATTAAAACTATTGCAGTGAATCCATTTGCATTCATGGGGAAAAAATACAATCTTTTAATATTCCCTTTTTCACCCCCATGGGTATCATGTCATAATCTGCTTAACCTTTGTTTTGCCTCTAATCTGGTGTGGAAATAAATCCTTTTCTTAGGGATATCCCCCTATGTGCTAGCTAACTTAGGCAATGCTTTTTTTTGCTTTTAAATCTGTTAAAATGCTCACCTGAGGCAAAATTCAAAGATATCACCCTGTTTAAAAGACATTAAAATAAAATGGATTTTTCTTCATTTCCAAGTGTTGTACTTGATATATAATTATTTTTCCCCTAAAAAGTATATTTTCTCATTTCCTATTAGGAGCAAGAAATTAATTTAGCAGTGTGGATAGAGAGGTTGGAGAATAAAAGGGACCCAAGTCACTAAGGATCAGTTCCTAACTCAGTTGTAGAATAATCATTCTGGAAATGACGTCTGGAAACAAATCTGCATATACTTTCAGCAATATTCTCCCTTCTCCTACAAGGAGTAATGGCTTTAAAATGAGAAAAGGCAGGTTGAGATTATATATTAGGAAGAAATTCTTTTTTCATAGGGTGGTGGGGCACTGGCACAGGTTGCCCAGAGAAGTTGTGGGTTCTTGCAAGTGTTCAAGGCAAATCTGAATAGAAATTTCAGCAACCTGGTTTAGTGGAAGGTCTCCCTGCCCATGGCATGAGGTTGGCATTGGATGAGCTTTAAGGTCCCTTCCAACCAAAGTATTCTATGATTCTGTGTGATTCCTCTAATTTCTGTCTTTCTCTTCTCCTGCTACTTAACTAGATTTGTTTTTAGATCCCTGAATGTGGAAGAGTGGGGAGCAATAGAACTGTTCTCTACCCAGTCTGCTGGTTTGGGTTTTTTTGGTTTTTTCCTACCTGTACACATGTTAAGGCCTTACAAGAGCAGATGGAGCTCCTGCTATCACATTTCCTCATTGCCATTTTTAATCAGAACTGCTGGGCTCTCTGGCTACTGCCATCCTTATGGAATTTACAGAATGGTTGCAGAAGAGGAGAGCTGCTTTGAAGGAAGGTGTTTCAGCCATAACTGGTACCATTCAAAGTCTTTGCTGTGTTATTCCTTACTCTTTCTAGATTATGGATAATTATTTGTAAAAGCATTTCTTATATAACGTATCCATGCAGTATTTTCTGTAAAATTCACTTTGTTTTCACTCTTAGCATTTTTTTTTTCATTTCTGTTCTTGTTACTGGGCCAGGTGAACTAGTGGTTAAAAAGGAGTTTATAATTTTTCTCAGTGTATCCAGCCAAAAGTAGCTTTCTGTATAATGTGGGGAAAACTCCATTATAAAAATATAAAATATAAAAATATATAACTTTATTATAAAATGGGACCAGACTTTAAAACCACATAAAGTACTCAAAGGGAATTAGTTCAATCTTTTAGTTGATCTCAGCTTACAGGTACATTCCTTTACTTTGACTTTTTCTTTCAGTGAGCAGAGTCCTGGGGAACTGACCTTCCTGCAGGTGTGTCACACATTAAAGAAATTTAAAATATTAATCAAGAGCAAATACACAAATGTGCATGAACTGATGTGTCCTGAAAAAGGATCAGGCAGAATTCCTCACTGAAAATGATCTGGTCTTCATGGTTTAATTAACAGTATTGCACAGAGAAATTGAGGGCAAGGGAGTGATGTGGCGAGTGAGAATTTCTCGTGTTCAGTTGTTGCACACGATGCTGCTCCTCAGCAGTGGAAGGTGGTAATGGACAGGCTGCTGGCTCAGACATTAATCTTCTCAGCTACATCCATAAATGAAATGTCATGCCTAACAACTCCTCTTTTATTGGTATTTCATCTTAGCTTTCCCTGATTAAAATTAATGTCTGTGCATGTACGTATGAAAATGGGGATTAAAAGATCTACATATTCAGATGGTCAGAGATGGTTCACAAACACACAGAGCCCACTTTCAGAGAACAGATAGGAGAAAAAACCCAGCTGCAAAAAGTCAGAGCACCTGTTCTTAACAAACATGACAACCTGCCAAAATTTCATCTTGAGATGTGCTTAAGAGTGTGACAGAGATAACCAGAAATTACTGTGCACTGGGATAGCAAATTAAAATCCAGAAGTCAGTGAGGCCACAGGATATTGGATTTAAGACCATGAAGAGGTTGTCAGTGTTTTTGACATTTCATTGCTGGAAACATATCAGTGTACTCAATGTGTGGATATATTTGAATGCTAAAGCTGGGTGAAAGGCTAAGTCAAATCCACAGGAAAATTTGGCACCAGAAGCAGCTGAGCATCCTCAGTTCCAGTCAGTCGTGGGGGCCGTGGTTATATCAATTTATATATGAAAGAATTATGGCAAATATTATTGCAGTGAAAAAAAAGTGAGATGTTTTATTGAAGTTACAGACTGGCCTTGGGTCCAGCTTGGTGTGGCTGCTCTGCTGGTGTTGTATTGATGGGAAGTAAAAGGAAAGTTCCTCCCCAAACTTTGCCATGTGCAGATGTGGGTGTTATCACTGGGGCTAGAGAAGAGACACAAGTTTTACACTGAGTTCTCCAAGTGTTGTGGGTTTGTTCCAGGTCTTTTCAGAAAACACACATTGATGTTACTTCTCTGAGCACAGCTTCAATCCCTAAATTCTAAATCCCCTCCATTTTAGCTTGGCAATTAAGTCTGTTGAATTTTACTTGTCCCACCCTGCTGACTAATCAAGCTGAGCATTTTGTGTGTTCTCATACTTTGATCAGCTTTGACTAAATCAGAGGCTTTTTAGAAGAATGCTTCAATAAGCTGTGACAGAAAGGGAAAATTTTAATGAGCTTCACATGTACAATTTTAGGGGTGTTTTGTGGATAACACTGTGGGACATGACTGACATGCTGAAGCATTTTGTCCTTTACCTCATGGACTTTATTAAACTTTTTGCCTTAAAAAGGGTGCTTTTCCTCATGAAACATAATCTCCCATCACTTCTGACCACAGATCCAACCTGTGCTCTCTGACAGTAAATACACAGCCTCATCAAATCCCTCATCTTCCCACGTTTCAGCAATAATTCTGTGGGAATCTGAATAAATTACCTCACAAATGGTACAGCTGCTCCCAAACAGCAGAACTAATGAATTGTCATGACTGGAGAGGGGGAGAGGTGCCTTGCATCTGTAATCCCAGACAGCTGGCAGGATGGTGCCTGCATCAGGTTTAGTCACCACTGCTAATTACAGGCTGAGGAATTACAGCCCCTCTGAGGTTAATGGCTGGTAAACACCTGGAGATAACTTACAGCAAGAGAGGATTTGCCCTGCAGCTTAAAAAGGGGATGGAGGAACATTTTGTGCTGCTGTGCTGACCCTCCAGCAGTGACTGTCCAACCCCAAGCCTTTTAATATCAATGCATTCTGGTTCCAAAGGATTCTAAATACCAAAACTGGGGACCTTTCCCCATTAATTTTATATATTTTTAAGCAGAAATATATTTTTTTAACACTTGAAAGGCAAGGGTGCTCAGCTGGAAGAAAGAATTCAGTTCTTATTCTCCTCCGTCACTACTTCTCCTCAGCTAAATCTGTAATGTTGTAATGAAAAATGTCAGTGGTGTGATGGTTATGCCAACAATAAAACCATTTGCTCTCTGTTTTTTATCTGAGGATACTAAATCTGACATGCCAGTTATATCTCCAGAGTGGCTTTGAGTGAGCAGTGAATACCAGCTCAGTCAGCAGAGTTTTAAATCAATCCTAGTGCTTTGTAAAAGCAGCAGGACCTTGTCAGCTTGGAAAATGTTAATGGACTATCTGGCAAGCATGACTTGAATTGCAATTTCAAACTTATATTTTACTATACTCATCATTTTTGGGTTTTATTATTTCCTCTCAACAGTAACTCTCATAAATTCTCTGGTAAACCAGACCAAGTGGTTCCTGCACAGATAGAGAAACTAAGGTGATAAGTAAGAAAGGTAGGTAAAGGACACTAAAATACTGTAAATTTGAGTGAACTTTGAATTTGTAATACTGTAAAAGCTTTTGTGTTGCTTAATATTCATCAGCCTGAGAATTTTGCTTCCAGACCTGTTGCAGTATTCATCCTCTCTACTATCTAACAGGGATGGCAAAATCAAAAATCAATGTGTGTCTTAATACTGTGCTACTGACATGCTCAGACTTGCTTTGATATCCCCACTTTGGAAATAAAAAATCCAAGAACAGGGAAAAAAACACATGGACATTTTCAAAGAAAGCTCTTTTTACTGATAAGCTGAAGTAAGTCAAGTTGTTTAATTTATCAAAATGACAACTGAGAGGGGATTTGATTGCTGTTATGTGAATAGTTTATTGTTAGCTAAAAGAAGGAATGCTGAAAGGTCCTTTAATTTTTCAGGGAAGAGCATGACACATTCTGATTTATGGACAAATTCGAATGACGTACCCTGCTGAAATCTATAATCTTTCAAAAGTGATGAAATGAGCAGAGCAGTCCAAAGAGACAAAAGGTAAGTTTAATGTTCCTCTATCTTATCATATCTAACTTCTGGAAACAATGCAGGAGGATATTGAAAGTGAAAATATGTGCAATAGAGGGTTAAATTCTTTATTTAAATTCTTTATTACTATTTGATATATTTCACTGAGGATTATTCACCTTTTAAAAAGTGAAAATGAACACATAAGCTTGGGTTTCTGGGCTAGAAGTGTTTCTTATATTATCTGAAATTTGTACTAAGCTTGATATGATCTCTAAGTGAAAAAAATTAAAAACCCAAAGTTACTGCATTTGAATTTCTTGTTTCTTCCTGCTCTGTTCCAGTCAGTTCTGGTGGCATTTGAAGTGTCACACTATTTGTGTGTGAATGCAGAAGAATCTCAGTGTTGGAGAACTGTCTAAAATTCATCCCAGATCTCTCAAATTTGGCTTCTGTGCAGAGAGATCTTCTGTGCAGACATCTTCAGGCACAGAGACAGTGTGAAAAACTACAGAATATCTTTTTATAGCTTCAAAATGAAAAATGTAAAGATAAAGCTTGGTAATTCATTCAAACTTTAGAAAGTCATGAATATGCTTACATTTAGGTCACTATTTACATATATGGAAACCTCTTAGAGGGAAAGCCTTTTTATACATTCTGTTTGAGGCAAAAGTAAATTGCTGATAACTGTTAAAATTGCATTAAAAAAATCCTTAAACCAGTTCATACTATGGCTATCCTGGTTCCTTTCCTAGAAGGAGCTTTCTTAGTTGTCTTGTGCAAATCCTTTCAGAGCAGATCTCCTTGGATATTTTTGGAACCAAACTGTGTGGTATGATGGACAAATGCCCACAATTTTGCAAAGTTGTTTGTTTTTTTATATTTTTTTGTTCAGAATTTTGTGTGAAATGATCTCTGGTAGCTGAACTAATTCACAGACACTTAAATGAACAGAAAAGTGGAAGATACCAATTTCTTGTGCTCAGCAGTCCTAGCTGGAAGGGCCATTCCCAAAATTACCCACCCAAAAATCTGAGCTTGCATCTCCTAGGACAGAAGGGAGCTCATGGTCATGGTCCCCAGTGAAGCCCCAACTCTGTCCTGTGACAAGGGTCCAGGAGCCAACATGGGCTCAGAGTACCAAGCCCCAGGGGCAGTTTGTATTTGTATTTTCCAGGTTCAGAGTGGATCCTGGCACAGGATCCACTACACTCACGTGCAGCCACACAAGCTGCAGAGGAATTTGGCACAAATAACCCCCTGCAGCACATGGAACACAGCTCTGCTTGTCTGGTGTAGAAGGATTTATAAGTGCATGTAAGCAAAAGCATTTTAACACCTTTTTTTTTTTTTTTTTTTAAAGAAATAACTCAAGGACATGTTGCATGTTCAGATAATAATGATAAAAGAAAAGCTTGGATGAAACAAAACCTTGTAGTAATGCCTGTAAAACCCCCTGGCACTGTCAGCTTTTGAAGTGTTTCACTCCAGTTTGCATTTATGCTAATGAGCACTTGAATATTTCAGTGGTTTTGTGTGTTTGCTTCAGCCTGACCCAATAGCATGCTTTTAAGATCTTATGCTCTGGGATAAAATCGTGCATTTTGCCCACTCTTGGAGCAGATGCTCCTCATGCCTCACTTTGAAGAGTCCCTGGACCAAGCCTGCTTGCAGTGTTGTGTCATTTTCTGCCAGAGATGATGGGCTGCTGCTGTTCCAGGCATCTCTCAAATGGTCAGTGGGATGATGAGACAAACACCTGTTTGTTTGCAGTCTCTATAATCTGTACCACGCTTGCAGATGGTGCCCTGCACAGTTCTGTGAGGTATGTGCTAAATAGCCATGAATGACTTGGAAACAGTGCTGGAAAAAAATATTGACATTAAAACTTCCAGCGCTTCCACTCCCATCAGATCTTTAAACCTGGCTGAGCACAGAAAGGGGAGGATCTCAAGATTGCAAATGTTCTGGGGTGGCTAACGTGCCATTTTTCAGCTTTGAGAGAAATCTTGTGTAATACAGAAATGAAGAGGTTTACCCAGCAGAAAATAAGTGCTGCCACTTTATTGTTTTTGGCAGGAGATGGTGGTTCATCATTTGGACACATCAGGTACTTTTCTTGTGACTATCATATAATTTAAAATGACAGTGCTTCAAATGGTGACAAAATGACAAAGCAGTGATCTGTGGTGGAAGTCTAGCATGGAGAGAGAGCTGCAGCCAGGCAAAACTATTTTGAAAGGGAGTTGGAAGAGCACTTTGCTTTGGGTTTATTTATTTGCTGGGCTTTGCCTTTGCTGATTCACTAGCAGGGACCCAGGAGCTGTGAACCTTGGCATAATTGTCTCCAGTTTGTGGGGTATTGTGTCCATGGCTCTCTGCTCCAACATTTGTGAACTTGTTTATACAACATTGTTCATCCCTGTGAAAAACTGCTGAAATCAAACCTGGTGCATTGCTGTGGTTGGAGTGCTTATATCCAACCACTTTGTAAAGAAAGAAATTCAGGGTTAAAACTCAGTTGCTGGCTTGAATTGTCACAGTTACTTTTGAGATTCTCATGTAGCAGAGAATTTGCATTTTGGAGATATATGTTCATCTGAATTTCCACAGCCTTAGAAATTCCTGTGAGTGCACAAGTTGCCCTGGGACAAACACTGTGAGCTGGTCAGTGTCAATCGCTGATGGCAGGAAAGTATCCGTGTGTGTGAAAATTCACTGCTGCCTTCAGAGATCCATAATCCTACAGACATTTTTTTTTTCTCAGGGAATTGAGTGCATCTTAGAGATTATAGTGAAGATAGATTTTTTTTTTCCTACCAAAAAAAAAGTAGAAAAATAGTGTATGTTATAAATACAGTGATTATATGAAGTCTAGTAAAAGTCCATCCTAACTAAAGCACATTCCTTTCAGCAAGGACTGAAGTTGAATGGACACCTTGTGCAGGCTGACCTAGAACAGAGGCTGGGCAGAGTTAAAGAATAAAGCAGGGATTTATTAAAAGGCCTCAATGGATCCACCTGGGGCAGCACAAGAGCCCAGCCAGGGCTACACCCAAGATGAACCAAAATGGTCACAAAATGGACACCTGGTCACAGGGTCTGTCACTTCTATAAGTTCTGGTCCATTTGCATATTGGAGTTAATTGTCCAATTACAGCTTTAGGTTATGCAGTACCATCCTGCTTGTTTTCCTCTGTTCATTCTGCTGTTTATGCTCTTGGGCCTGAGATTTGGATCATTTGTCCTTGATCCCCAGCTAGAGAAGGAATTGTTTTGTCTCCCTGCTCTGTGAAGAGAGCTCACCAACACTTAATATGGAGCTCAGAATTACACACTAAAGCAGCACAGAATGTGAAAAATATAAAAGCTAAAACCTAAGGCATCAAAATGAGATTCTTGAAGTGTACAAACATGTACCAGAGGAGTGTTAATGGATGACATTGCTGTCTTAGAAACTGGAGCTGTTGCTAAAATGTAACACAGCTGTTTAAACTGAAATTAATAGACAGAAATAATGTACTACTTCATTTTTCTTAAGTCATTTTCACTGCTGTTCCCAGGGGAGGCTGTGGATGTGGGATTGATTTACAGTGAGGAGGATTTTCCTGCTCCTCATCCTCCCAATGAGTTTCCTCTAAAAGCATTCCTGCCCTCCTTCGCACCCCATGGCCCTGCTGGGCTGCAGGGGAGGCACATGTGGGGAGCTGGAGGAAGGTGTTCAAACAAACCCCCCAGCTTTAACCCAGCCAAGGGAATTTTTTCTGTGCTGCCCCTGTTACTCAGTGTAGAAATCACTAATTCTGATGTTCCTTTTCCCTGGTCATTCAGGAGATGTGAATTACCTAGCTGACTGGATGGTCCGTGCTTGTGGTTTACAGGTTGGAACAATTCAGTGCCTGTAACCAACTCTAAAATGCCACCAATGGAACAATATCATGACTGGAGCTGCCCAGTGTCCTTCAGATTAACAAGTGGCTCTGTAAGTACTGCTGTCCTGGTGGGAATTCTAAAAGGCAAAGCCAGCTCCTGTGGATGGTGGGAGCTTGGTCAGCAAATGACATGGTGGTAAAGAAAAAGCTTTTGTGCTTAGGAATTGTTCTATGGCTGTGTTCAGTTTGAACTTCTCTCATGTTTTTTGTGATTTATATATATATTTCTAAACAAAGATAAAATATATCAGCCCTCCTAAAAGGGCTCATACATGCCCCTTTGGAACAAAGCATTAAATCCCCAATCCATCTCTGCTGCAGGAGACTCAGATTTGCCAAGCACTGCTTCAAAACTCAGGCTGGTGAGACTGGTCAGTGATGCACTTTAGAGATTTAAAATATCTTGCTTCTACCTTGCAGCCTGTGGTTTTAATCTTCTGTGGAGCTGTGCTGAACAGAGCAGCTGGCCTGTAATTGGGGGAGATTGCTGCAGCCATTTATCTCTGTGGGTGTTACTCCTGTTCTCAGCATTATTGCAGTTAAAATGGTTATCATTTTCATCCATAGTGTCTTCCTAAGACAAAAATAAGCATGTGCCACTTACCTTTTAAGTGTTATTGAATCATTTTTGAATCATTTCAGTATAGAATGATTTACTTGTTTTTTTTCCTTGTTTTTTTTTTCCTGCTGATCCGTGACCATAGCCCAGGAACAGTTGTGAATTGGTATCACTCTCACGCTATTTAGCAGAAAGAAGAAAGGCCTAAATAAGCTTAAAAGTTTCTGATGACCATGACTGGAGTGTCAAAATCCTTTAACAATCAAAAAAAAATGCAAATTATTTTATAACCGTGCATCTAAATTCTACAGGTTATTCAGCTCTTGTTAAACTGCCTGCTTTTCATGCCATATTACTGTTTTCTTCTACCTCTGAATGGCCCTGGGCAGGGGCCCTTTTGTTGAGTCAGTCATTTCCTAACTCACAAAATTGGGAAGCCATAGGGGATGGTCAGAATTCAGGTGAGTTTTGGCAGAGGGCTTGTACAAACAGATTAGGGTATGAAAAATCTGATTTCAATCATTATCTTTAGAAAATATTTCTACTGGGACCTTACATGGTCCAATTATCAGTCTGGGTGTCATCTGCATCCTGCCAAGGTTAATAAGGGTGTTTCTTTTGACTTTGGTGAACTTTAGCATCCTCATCCCTTAAGTGGGGCCATTGCTGTCTTGTTTCTCTTCTCTTTCTAACATACTGGCAATGCCTAATGTACATTTAGGAAAAACAAAACACTTGTGGCTGTGGCAGCACACAAGTAATGCTATTAATGCAGGAAGAAAAACCTTCTGAAGGTCAAGTTACCACACATCCAAACTCCAGAAAGCATTTGTCATGCCCTGGGAATTGAGCTGAAATCTGACCCATCTTGGAGAACAAATCACCACAGAAAGAACACATTAGGATATCTCTTAGTGCCACTCCCTGTGGAGCTGATTTCCTGGAAGCAGCATTAGGTATGGTGTGGGTGATGGTGTTCTGGGAGGAGGTTTGTGACTGAAAAGCAGCAGGGAAGAGCAGGAAATGCAGGAGAGCTCACAGAGGGAGGGAGGGAGGGCAGCTCAGGGGAAAGCTGGACCCCTCTTCAGGTGTGTCCTCATAAATGGCAGCACGTGGACCTCATTCTGAAAGATTTAATGCCTCTACTTTACATTGTAATGTACAAATAATATCAGCTCCATTAAGACTTTAAAATAGGAAGGAAGAGGATGAGTAATCCTGATGTTGCTCCCATATTAGAGCTCCTTGTACTGCAAACTCCACGTAAGTAAAAAATGAGAACATTTGACTGTTTCATAAGGCAAAGCATGTTTGATAGTGCTATATCATAAAACCCTTATCTTTTGGACAGCTGAGTGTGGTAGTTGTAAAAGTGTCTGATTTATGCTAGGAATTCTCTGTGTTCATAAGTTGTAATTGCTTTTATTACTTGTAACTCAGGGCAGGTGTGCATAGAAAGAAATCAGCAATTTCTCCTCTGGCCACATGATTTCATGTAACACAGCCAAGCCCCTCTACACACAGAAAGAAAGCAAAGCCCCAGGATGAAAGCTCTGCCTGGGATTACCTGGAATTAAATGGTGAACACAAAAAGGGGATTAATAAGAAAATAGCTGAGGGCTAGCACAGGTCTTGTCCCCTGAATAGAGCGTAAGACACAGCCTTATACCCTGGTGGGTCTGTTCTGTGCCTCTTTAGCCATTTCTGTTCTAATGGTTTGTGCTAATGTGGGCTGGAACAAATGTAATGGATGTAGGGAGTAGGAAAAAAAGCCCCTTCTGTTCTAATGTTCAGTTTAAAGTGATTTTCAGACAAAAAGAAAGCTGAATATATAGTGCACAATACAGTTCTAGCTAAGGTAAGGAGCTGGCTTGGAAGAGAAGGTGGCTGAGACTGAAAGCAAACACAGCGCAAGAGAAATGTGAAGGGCTGTCTTATAAACTGTGCATTTCTTCTGCTCTGTCACTTTATTCATAATTCTCTGTCTTTAAGGTAAATATACATACAGCATGGATATTTTTTTCCATTTTTCTTTTGCCATTTGTATACTTTATGCAAACCATTTCTTTTCAATAGTCTTTTGCCTGCCTTTCCATGGCAACAAAGAGCCAAGGCTCCTTTGCTAAAGCAATGCAGTCCTTCACACAAGACCCTCTCTGTGCTGAGGTGGGGACAAATCCACACCTGGGGTTAGCACTGCTGACATCCCTGACCAATATTGATGATAATGAGGCAGTTCCTAGCAAGGCATTATTAATAGGATGGTGTCACCCACAGCAAGTGATGCTCTAAGTTTTATTACACTAAGTCAACCTTAAAATTTTCAAATCATTTACAGCTTTATCACACTTTTTCAGGAGTTGTTATTGCTCAGCCATTCCTCCTTTTCATCCTCTCAGCTTCTCAGATGAGAAAAGATCTTTGATGCTTCCATTTTCTCACTCTGTGAATGGATCAAAGAGCCCAAAATGCACAAGGCTTTGAAACAGGAGGAGCCCTGGAAGAGGGAGATTACAGTCAGATAGAACACACTGGTCTGGTTCTCTAGTTGATATTTGTGAGCATGAAAGCGTTAGGGACAAGTAACAAGGGCATTTTTAGATAAAATATTAAAAGTAATAATAAAAAAGTTAATTTTGTACTAAATACCACTGTAACATTATGTCATGCAGTGAATTTCTAACTATTGTGAAGTGCTAATCAGTTTTCTTTCCTGCCAAAGGATCCATAGTCTAAGGAGACTCTTGAGTGGCAGCCTAGATATGAGAAATGTTATTTGAATTAGGCATTCTTATCCATGTTTATAGTACTTTCCAGAGGCTCTCTCTCACTTTTAGGCCTTCTTCACAAAAGCACATGCAATAAAAATGTTACTGCTGCCAGCTTGTATGCCTGAAAGGTCAATTCTTCTTTTTGTTCTAACTTTATCAGTTTCTTTAATAAAAGATATTAACTCTCTTCACAAACCTGTCTCACAGAGAGAAGAAAAATATCCCCAGCTCCAAAGAAAATATCACTTCTATTTAATGATTAAAACAAATCAGTGTGAGAGAAGACATAAGGCAGCTACTAGAAAATTCTGGTGAGTAGCAGGCTATAAAAACTTCACTTTTCTGGCAAACCTGAAAGTTTTTGTTTTGGTTTCTTAGTAAAATTGAGCACAATAGAGCAAGAAATATTTTAAGGCCAGGGCTCATACATTAAGAAAAAAAATCCTCTCTGGGAGAGGAGACAACCCCAAACTCACATCTTCCCCTGCTGGAGACGACTTGTAGAGCAAAGTCACCTTTGCTGAGGTGACCTTGGGGCGGCGGCACTGGATTTACCAGGGGAAACTGATGGGAGGGCACTGCCTAAGGCCTCAAAATGAGCACACATCAAAATCATAGGAGATTATTACCAATGAGATCATTCTAATACTAGTAATTTAACATGATTAATAAAAAACAACAGTAATTGCATTTACATAAAATATAACCACTGTGGTATTAAAATAGTGATTTTTTTCTAAGAAATATGTAAGTAGTTATTACTAATTAATAGTAACAAACAAAAACCATTGCAATTCCACAAAATGTAACAGTAATTAATAGTAACAAATTCAATTACATTCCTATAAAATGTAACAACTATGGTAGTACCATAATAATTAAGACTGTATAGTAGTAACAAACAAAAATTATTATATTTTTATTACATGTTGCAGTAATTAATACTAATTAATAGCAACACACAGAGACCATTACATTTCTATAAAATCTGATGGTGATTAATAGTAACAGTCATTACGTTTCTATAGATATAATTGTACAATGTTTAATCATTACAGTTCTAAAAAAAATATAATATTTTCAAGAGCCTGTATTAAAAAATATAATATTTTTAAGAGCCTTTTTAAAAATATATAATATTTTTAAGAGCAATGCTAACGAGATGTTAGCCTAGTGCAGGTAACCAGACCTGTGGTGTTTATACGTAGTAGAACACAAGTTTTTGTTCTGAATTTCCCAGTTCCAATTCTGAGCTAGTGCATTTTTGTTCCAGGTTCGGCATTTAAATTCCACCCCCTCTGGCTGGGAATATGAGAGAAGTTATCCCTGTGTGACAGGGAGGAGCCAAGCCTGTGCAGGCTTCATCAGCACAGTGTGCTCTGCATGGTCACTGCTTGATTATTCAAAGGTGTTTGTGGAAAATAAGTCTAAAGTTCAGCTTTGGGGGCTGATCATTCTTTCTGCACCATTTAAGCACATCATCTCATTTCTAAATGGTGCTGATTACAACAATTCACAGGCAAGCACAGTCATTTTCTGAATGGAAGGGTGAGAGAAGTGTGACCCTGTCACAAAGCAAAGCCCACGCTGCAGTGAGCGCTGCTAACACGAGCTGCAGGCTTGGGGAGAGCCTGGTTCCATGTGTGATTAAATGCGTCTCATTGGTATAATGCCTTCACATTTAAACAGCTTAATTTTTAAATCACCAGATAATTGTGTAATTGTGGTATTTCTGTTGCCTGTGATGAATCAGGGTCTCCTGTCTAATGGTTCTGTGGAAATAAAATTGCCTGAAAGCAGCCTCTGTTGTGTGTTGTCAGTGTGGGGCAGGTAGATGATGTTTGACTTGGCAAATGCACCTACAGCCACCAGGCCCACTTCACTCCTCATTCCAGGAAGGACATTATCATGACTTCCTCCATGTGCTTCCACAGGCCAGTCAGCTGCTTCTGATTTCTCCTTGTAGCCGTTCTTTTTCAGGATTTTGCAGCTGGGAAGCTGCAGCATTGCTGTCAAAGGAAGGTCAATCCATTACAGACAGACCTGTTGGACTCTCCTGAAAAATATATACCCAAAGTATTTTGAATAAACAAGCGAGTCTCAGTGTTCTTTTGTGTCTTCACATTTCACTGAAAGACAAGCCATTTGCTAAGCACATATAATTTGAGTTGAACTGGTATAAATGCCTGTCAATGATAGGGAAAACACCAAGGATGATAAGGAAAAAACAGCTAGATGTTACCAATTAAATACAGCTGTATATTTGGGAGAAACAGCTGGGTTTGTACAAACAGTCTGTTTGTGCTTTGCTTCTTCATATAGAATCTCCAGAGCCAAAAAAACCCACAAGTAATTATGGCCAACTTCAGGTCATCTTTAATTCTTTCACTTCACCCAAATGGGATTTGGCACACAATTTTCAAATGCAGCCACAGCCTACAGTGAAACTGCTCTGCCCAAGGCTATGGACTCTGCTGAAGGCAAAGGAAAGAGGGACAGAAAAATGTCAGTTCAGGCCAGCAGAAATATTTGCTGTGTCCCCTGTGCCTGCTCCCAGGGAGGGCTGTGTGCCTCACAGACGGTGCAGGAAATTATTTGAGAGCAAAGATGGCACAAAACCATGCCCGATAAGCTCCTGAGAATTTGACTCCAGCTTCTCATGAAAGGTGATTTCTATTCTATTCTATTCTATTCTATTCTATTCTATTCTATTCTATTCTATTCTATTCTATTCTATTCGATTCTATTCTATTCTATTCTATTCTATTCATCTGAATTTTAGTCCATGTTCACAGAAAGCAGAGAAATTATTCTATTCTATTCTATTCTATTCTATTCTATTCTATTCTATTCTATTCTATTCTATTCTATTCTATTCTATTCTATTCATCTGAATTTTTCTCCATGTTCACAGAAAGCAGAGAAATTATATTATTCTATTCTATTCTATTCTATTCTATTCTATTCTATTCTATTCTATTCTATTCTATTCTATTCTATTCTATTCTATTCTATTCTATTCTATTCTATTCTCTGAATTTTATTTCATGTTCTCAGAAATCTGATAATTTATTCTATTCTATTCTATTCTATTCTATTCTATTCTATTCTATTCTATTCTATTCTATTCTATTCTATTCTATTCATTCTTTTAATTTTACTCCATGTTCACAGAAATCTGAAAAATCATTCTATTCTATTCTATTCTATTCTATTCTATTCTATTCTATTCTATTCTATTCTATTCTATTCTATTCTATTCTATTCTATTCTTCTATTTATTTTGGAAATTTTTATCTATTTTAAAGCTAAAATTCTATTCTATTCTATTCTATTCTATTCTATTCATCTAATTTCCATTTAATCTATATTATTCTATTCTATTCTATTCTATTCTATTCTATTCTATTTTATTCTTTTGAATTTTTCTCCATGTTCACAGAAATCTGAAAAATTATTCTATTCTATTCCATATTCTATTCTATTCTATTCTATTCTATTCTATTCTATTCTATTCTATTCTATTCTATTCTATTCTATTCTATTCTATTCTTCTGAATTTTTCTCCATGTTCACAGAAATCTGAAAAATTATTCTATTCTATTCTATTCTATTCTATTCTATTCTATTCTATTCTATTCTATTCATCTGAATTTTTCTCCATCTAATCAGAATGATGAATAATTATTCTATTCTATTCTATTCTATTCTATTCTATTCTATTCTATTCTATTCTATTCTATTCTATTCATCTGAATTTTTCTCCATGTTCATAGAAAGCAGAGAAATTATTCTATTCTATTCTATTCTATTCTATTCTATTCTATTCTATTCTATTCTATTCTATTCTATTCTATTCTATTCTATTCATCTGAATTTTTCTCCATGTTCACAGAAATCTGAAAAATCATTCTATTCTATTCTATTCTATTCTATTCTATTCTATTCTATTCTATTCTATTCTATTCTATTCTATTCTATTCTATTCTATTCTATTCTATTCTATTCATCTGAATTTTTCTCCATCTAATCAGAATGATGAATAATTATTCTATTCTATTCTATTCTATTCATCTATTTTTCTATTTACAATCTAATAAATTATTCTTTTATTTCTCCATTCACAATCTGAAATATTCTAGTCTATTCTATTCTATTCTATTCTATTCTATTCTATTCTATTCTATTCTGATTTTTCTATGTTTTCGAATTTTAAATCCATCTCTAAAGCTAATTTATTCTATTCTATTCTATTCTATTCTATTTCTATTCTATTCTATTCTATTCTATTCTATTCTATTCTATTCTATTCTATTCTTTCATTGAATTTTACTCCATGTTCACAGAAATCTGAAAAATTATTCTATTCTATTCCATCATTCTATTCTATTCTATTCTATTCTATTCTATTCTATTCTATTCTATTCTATTCTATTCTATTCTATTCTTTTGAATTTTCTCCATGTTCACAGAAATTGAAAAATTATTCTATTCTATTCTATTCTATTTATTTCTATTCTATTTATTTCTATTCATTTATTATTCTATTCTATTCTATTTTATTCTATTCTATTCTATTCTAGAATTTTTCTCCATGTTCACAGAAATCTGAAAATTATTCTATTCTATTCATATTCTATTCTATTCTATTCTATTCTATTCTATTCTATTCTATTCTATTCTATTCTATTCTATTCTATCTATTCTATTCTTTTGAATTTTTCTCCATGTTCACAGAAAATGAAAAATTATTCTATTCTATTCTATTCTATTCTATTCTATTCTATTCTATTCTATTCTATTCTATTCTATTCTATTTTTTTTGAATTTTTCTCCATGTTACACAGAAGATGAATAATATTCTATTCTTATTCTATTCTATTCTATTCTATTATCTGAATTTTTCTCCATGTATCAGAATTATGTTCCATAATTAAGTTCTGATTCTAATATCTTTCATAGATTTTTCATGGATGCACAGAAATCTAATAAATTATATCCCAAATCTATTCACTTCCATTCCATTATGCTAATTGCTTGCATTCAGTAATTCTTATTCCCACATTCCCTATTTCCCGTCTGAATTTTCTGCCAGCACAGAAGTGTGCGCAAAAAGTCATTCTATTCCTACTCCACTTGAGCTACTTCATTTCATTCTGTTCTATTTAGAGACGTTAGTCTTAGTGTCCTAAATTAAGCAATCAGTATATCCAAGCCCTATTAATCTGGATTTTTCTCCATGTAAGAAAATCTGAAAAATTATTCTATTCTATTCTATTCTATTCTATTCTATTCTATTCTATTCTATTCTATTCTATTCTATTCTATTCATCTGAATTTTTCTCCATGTTCACAGAAATCTGAAAAATTATTCTATTCTATTCCATTCTATTCTATTCTATTCTATTCTATTCTATTCTATTCTATTCTATTCTATTCTATTCTATTCTATTCTATTCTATTCTATTCTTCTGAATTTTTCTCCATGTTCACAGAAATCTGAAAAATTATTCTATTCTATTCTATTCTATTCTATTCTATTCTATTCTATTCTATTCTATTCTATTCTATTCTATTCTATTCTATTCTATTCTGTAGAATTTTACTCCATCTTCTCAGAAAGCAATTATTCTATTCTATTCTATTCTATTCTATTCTATTCTATTCTATTCTATTCTATTCTATTCTATTCTATTCTATTCTATTCTATTCTATTCTATTCATCTGAATTTTCCTCCATGTTCACAGAAACATTACCCCATGTTCCCACTAAGCTCGGAACGTGTGTTGATCTGCTAGAGGGATGGAGGACTTTGCAGAGGGACTTGGAACGGTTGGATGGATGGACAGAATCTAATGGGATGAAGTTCCATAAGTCCAAGTGCCGAGTCCTGCACTTTGGCCACAATAACCCCGTGCAACGATATAAGCTAGGAGCGGTGTGGCTGGACAGTGCTCAGGTGGAAAGGGACCTGGGGGTGCTGGTTGACAGTCGGCTGAACATGAGCCAGCAGTGTGCCCAGGTGGCCATAAGGCCATGGCATCCTGGCCAGATCAGGAACGGTGTGGCCAGCAGGAGCAGGGAGGTCATTCTTCCCCTGTACTCGCACTGGTGAGGCCTCACCTGGAGCATTGCGTCCAGTTCTGGGCCCCTCACTTTAGGAGGGACGTTGAGTGCTTGAGCGTGTCCAAAGGAGAGCAACGGGGCTGGTGAGGGGCTCGGAACACAAGCCGAATGAAGAACGACTGAGGGAGCTGGGGTTGTTCAGCCTGGAGAAAAGGAGACTCAGGGGTGACCTTATCACCCTCTTCAGCTTCCTGAAGGGTGGCTGTGGTGAGCTGGGGTCGGTCTCTTTCTCCAGGCAACAGCAGACAGAACAAGAGGACACAGTCTCAAGCTGTGCCAAGGGAGATACAGGCTAGAATTAAGGAGGAAGTATTTTACAGAAAGAGTGGTCAAGTACTGGAATCATCTACCCAGGGAGGTAGTAGAGTCACCATTCCTCGAAGAGTTTAAAAAAAGACTGGATGTGGCACTTGGTGCCATGATCTAGTTGAGGTGTTAGAACATGGGTTGGACTCGATGATCTTAAAGGTCTCTTCCAACCTAGAATTTCTGTGATTCTGTGAAAGCTGAAAAATTACTCTATTCTATTCTATTCTATTCTATTCTATTTTTACTTCATCTTCTCACAAGGCTGATTAATTATTTTATTTTATTCCAATCCATTCTATTCTATACTATTCTATGCTATTCTATTCTATTTATATTATATATTTTAGTTTTACTGAATAAAGTGAAAGGAAACATCAGAAGGCTAAAAAAGAATGGTAATGAAAGCTCATGAATGATTCAGAGTCCAACACAGCTGATGGTGAGTAGTCATTTATTAAAAAAATTCACATGGAACCAATTAAACATGGACCCTTTGGTAAACAATCTCCAGACCACATTTCCAAGCAATCACATATTTATTATTTTTATTCTTTTCTGAGGCTTCTCAGCTTCCCAGGAGAAGATCCTGGGCAAAGAGGATTTTTCAGAAAATACCATGGTGACACTTGACTTTTATTTTGTTAATCTAAACAAGCCTAGCAAAGCTATTTGAATATGTCTTTAACACAGAATATGTCTTTTCCTTCCTAGCAGTTTTTTTGTTATCCAGTCCAATAAAGGGATGGATATAGTTTCAAGGGAACTGTTAGCACTGCTCTAAATGAAAGCACATAAATGGCTTTTAAAGGGTATTTTTGGATTAGGCCAGAAAACACCATGAAAAAGGCACTGATTTTCTCTTAGCAGTGGCACATGTGTAGGTCAAAGCCACAGTAAACCAAAAATACTCCCAGGCCTCTCTTTTTTTTTTTTTTTTTTGTTTTTCCTCTTCTGTAACTTCGAAATGATAAACTGCAGAAGTTCTTGTCCCCTGAGACATGAATTTATGCAGCACATCTTGTGATAGCAGAATCCAAAGTACACTTCCTTGCATAATTATGTTAATCTTATTTTTGTTATTGTACCTGTTGAAAGGCATTTAGTTCCTTGTTTAGACAGAGACAGCCCTGACTTCTGTTTTAGCATCAGTTGAAAATTTAAAACAGGGAGGATTTTCTCACACATTAATGAATATTTTAATAAGTATTGAACTCCAGTTCTCCTTTTTATATCCCTTACTCTAATTTACTTCTGCCTCTGAGTGCTATGCAAAACCCATAAGGGGGACAAAGCCTGAGCAGAGAGACTTCAAATGAACATTTTAGAGCTTTACCTTGAGAGGAAACCTTTGTGATTTTGATATTCACATGTTGAGAAGAGCTATTAAAGTACATGGTTCTCTGAGCCACTGCTTTGCTTCACTTCACTGCTTCACCTTCCCCCCATTACAGAACAGCCAGTGCACTCCATTCCTGTGGAGAGATTTAAATTGTGAACTCTTTGGCCCATGGGTTGTTACCATTTTTGCTCCATGGATTCATACTTTTAAGTCCCAAGAAGCCAATGACCTTGGCTGGACACAAAAAACCACACCTTGGACAAATTATCCCTTCATTATTTCCAAAGTCTCTTTTTGGCATCACACAAATTTATTCAGCCACACTGACTATGTATCCAGCTCAAGGCAAATTGTCTAAACTTCTTGCATGATACTCTGCCTTATTTATGAATATTTTGGCTTCTAACCTAATCTGTGTCTCCTACACCTTCTGTTTCTCACCATTTTTAAGGACAAATCAGTAACTTCAAAAGTCAAGAGCACTGTCCTGAGTGGCCACCTGACAATATGTATGGCAAAGACTCCAGAAATACATATTTTATTCCTATATTATATTTCTATATTATATTCCTACCTTATTACATGCTATTAAACACTACCACACCCATAAGTTTTACTGAGTTGGAAACAGACTGGAAGCCAAAGGAAAACAGTCTCTAAAAGCTGAGGAAATACAATGTTACATCTTGAGTGCCCCTGTGTTTTGAAGATTTTTAAAAACGGAACCAAAATATCTAAGATTTAGATACCAACTTGAGCTGTCAAAAATCACTACAGGTGTAGGTAAAATTATTTTTCATATAACAGAATCTAATTTCTGTCTCTTGCTGGGTTTTGGACAAAACTGGCTGACAACTGATACTTCAGTTACATGAAAACATCACTGTTGAAAGCACAGACAGTTCCAACATTTTTCTACTACATTTGTGGTAAAAAAAATATTTAAAAAGCTTATAGTTGTACAAAAAATAGCAAATATATGAGAAAAACAATGGTTCAAGATTACTTCTTTTGCCAAGTATTGAGTAAAAGCACTAGAAACAGATACTGCACTATTTCATGAAGCCAGAAGAAGGTAAAGACTTGCAATTTAATGTCATTATATAGACACACTCCTATAATATTGTCATCATCTACTACTTGAGACAATGAAACCAATCCAAAAACTTCACCTTCAAATAAGTAGCATTTTATAAGGGAAACAAACTGAACACATATGGCAACCCAGTGCACTGTTCAAATTAATCCTGGCAAATAATACTTAGAATTCATAGATATTCTCAAACTTAGTAGAAAAAAAACTCTTTAAATAATCCCCCTACAGATGGCAAAGCAATTAATAACATACTCACTGTAAAATGGCTATCTAGAGATAATGAAGATATCGAAGATATAAGATGGAAGGAATAAAGGGAAGATATTTACCTCTAGATTTTCAGAACTTGAATGATATCCACTATTCAGAATATATGAAACACTGCAAAATATCACTGTTCAATGGGAAAAAGAAGAGGGAGAGAGACAAAGCAGGATTTGAGCTTAATTCTTGGATGCTTTTGAAGGACAAATAAGATAAATGTCTGCGAGTACAATGCAGATGCAAGGGGCATAAAGATGCTTGGAGCTTTTATATCACATTTGTTTTGTGATAGAAATTTTCACATTGCAAGGCTTTCAACCTAACCTCAACACTTTCTTACAATTTAATTCCTTCTTTTATTCAGACCATAGAAAGATTTCACAATGGGAGGGAAAGGAACCTCACTCAAACACTACTGAACAAAACACAGATGTAGAAAGACAGCAGAGGTTCTTTTTTGTGGTAATTATCTTTCTGACACTCCTTAATGTGATTTCCTACATCGAGAGGAGCCACTAACACAAATAAGTATTTCAAAGGTTTGTTTTGCAGTTTTCATGGCTAGAAATGTTCTGTTCAGTTCCACTAAAGGGACAGATAATGTACAAGGTGTGGAGGAAAAATGATCTTTCCCTCATGTTGTTGGCTTCCCATCCACTACATGGTGTTTGCTGATATGATCACAGTATTTTCCATGGGAAAATGAGTTTGCTCAAATTTCTATTATGAAGGCTTCAGAATTTAATGAAGATCAGTCTAGAACAGTCCAATACCATCCTTAGTTTTAGATAGGACTATATCTTGGAGATCCAGGATATCCTTATCCCTGTATCCATCAAACTACTGGTAATTTTGAATTAATGGTAAAATGGAACTGCTGAGGAGTTTTCCCATTCTTTTAAATATTTTACCCCTTTAGTGCTTCCATTAGCAATATGTACTTCAAAGAGATGAGAATATCCTGTAAGGTATTTTCAGACTAAGATTATTGTGACAGGTATTTCACACTCAATTGTTGGTGCATTAGGGATTGAAAAATATTAGAGACAGCAGGCACTGATAAAGGGACAGTCTAATTATCTGAACTGAGTGTCCAATCTGACTGGAAATTTTCATCTGAGTTTGAGTGTCTTTGGAATTAAAGGTAGTTATGTGACCTTGACACTTATGGTTTTCTTAAAATTGCTATTGCAAGCAAAAAAATAAAGCTGAAATATAAAAATTTCCCAAAGAAAGACCAAAGAATAACACTGCACTTCTTAAACTCAGTAACACCACCAGGATACCTGTTCACTCTGTCAGGATGCATGATCACTCTCAGTGATCCCTGCTCCCTCTCAGGCACTACTGCTGCTAGCAGCAATTTCTGCATACAGTTTCCTTGGTGGTTTTTTTTACCCATACCACAATTTTACATGAAATTACAGGTGGATAATTGGAAGGAAAAACTCAACACCTTTCTACCAACACCTGCCAGATATTTTCTAAACTGAAAGTAAGGATGAGACCCATTCCAAAAAAACAATGGAGGGCAGCAGAGATGCCCTCACTTGCCCATCACTTGCTCCATTAACAGCACAGACCAGGTGGCCTTTGAGTCACAGTGGCCACCAGCCCTGTTGTGACAGTTCACAGGGGTCCGAGAATGAGGAAAGAGATGAGGATCTGACTCCATGTTACAGAAGGCTTGATTTATTATTTTATGATATATTTTATATTCAAACTATACTAAAAGAATAGAATAAAGGATTTAATCAAAAGGCTAGCTAAGAATATCAAAAAAAGAATGATAATAAAGTCTTGTGGCTTGGACAGAGTCTGAACCAGCTGGCTGTGATTGGCCATTGATCAGAAACAACCATGAGACCAATCACAGACCCACCTGTTGCATTCCACAGCAGCAGATAACCATTGTTTACATCTTGTTCCTGAGGGCCCCCCCCAGCTTCTCAGGAGGAAAAATCCTGAGAAAGGAAAGGATTTTTCAGAAAATATCATGGCTACACCCTATGCTCCCCATTCCCAGCACAAACTGCAGGGATCAGGGCATTTCTGCTGTGCCCTGCCCTGCAGCCTTTATGGAGTGGAGGCAGAATATGCAAGCCAAGAGGTTTTCTGTCCCTCATGAGCATCTCCTGTGCTGCACTGGCATCTGTCTTGTGGCAGTTACAATGTTGTTTGAAGTTATCTCCTTCTCTGTCTTATCTGCCTCCATTTCACAGGAGAATTGAGCTTCTTTCCATGTGGGGCCAACTGCATTCATTGAATGAACTCCCAGCAGGAAACCTCAAGGCCTTTTTGGGACAGACCATGTCATTCCAGAGCACTGTGTGGAAAAGGAACCAAGAAGCTCCTCCAACTGCTTCTGTACTACAGAGCAACTACCACCTTTCTGCAAGTTTAAGGCTAGACCTGATCAACAAAAGGATTTCTAGTCTGTCCCCAGGATGTTAAATAGACACAGCCAGCCAATCCAAATATTATGAAATTGAATAACCTCCTCTATTCTACATAATAAAACCAAATTGCTCCAGTTGTGTCATTAAATGCCCCGTACAGAGAGGATGAAGAGTCAGAGCAGCCCTTAGACTTGTCTCCAGCCCTGTCAGCAGCACATGTCTGCCTGCACCAAGGCAGAACACCTCTATCCACGTGCTCCCTGCCAGCCTGGGGGACAAATGCAGCCCAGCCTTGGTGCTCCCAGCTAGCAGGAGTCAATGATAGATAAGTCCCCTCTTTGTTCTGATCCAGGGATAGAAGGCATTGCACAGACAAAGACAAATGTGATGGCTGCCTGTTGCTTGGGCAGAGCCAGCCACTGCAGCTGTGAGCTGATTCAGAAAAAACACAGCTTATTTTATGTTGATGGGTTTGAACCCAAGCTCAATGTGTTTGTAAATGACTGGGGTGCTGCTGTGGCTTGGCTCCCACCTCATGCTGCAAGCCAGGCCTGCTCACTGGTGCCACCAGATCCAACCTGCATGGAAACAGTTCCTGCCCTCCTCAGCACAGCTGAGTGTCAGTCCATCAGGGGCAGCAGGGGTATCCCAGCTGAGCTGGCTGTCACAAACACCAAATTCCCAGAAGGACTGGGGGGACCAGAAGGGAGAGAGGTTCAGGAGGATTCCCCTGTGTTTGCAATGATCTGCCAGTGGTGTAGGACTCCCACTACCACCATGGCAAAATTTGTCTTCCAAGTGGCAATGCCAAAAAAACCAGCTGACTACCATTTTTGCAAGGCTCAGCTTCCTAAATTGCAGCGAAGGAAAACAAAAGGTCACACCATAGTAAAGTTTCATTTTTGTTCCTCCTTACTCGGTCTAGCCCCTTCTACTTCCCACATTCTAGCAGAGGAAAGGTCTAGGCTCCTATAGAAATATCTGGTGCTCTTAGCAAAACATTTTATACAAAGAGGCATATCAGAGGAAATTAATAATAAATAATTAACAATAAATAATAAATAAATCATAATAAATAAAATTAGGTTCATCCCCAGACAAAAGGTGCAGTTGATGTCCCTTGACACCTGTAGCTGATAAAGAGAGGCTGCTCCTAAAGGGAATTATGACCCCCTAGATGGGCTGATCCCTGTCTCACAGCAGTGGCCATCAAGTCCTGCTGCTGATACCTGATGTGTTTGGCTGACTTGAGAGCCTGGGTCACATCTGAGGTTCCACCTCATGTTTTTCAGATGACTAAACTTAAGCATTAATAAACCCAGGCAGATATTAGGCTTTAAAGCTCATACACCCAGTTCATCACTGAACCACTGTTTGTGATGTGTATTACTGTTAAATAATACACAAACCTGCAATTTCAGAAATAAAATGTGACAGCTCTCAAGCTACTGGGGCAGCAATGATCATTGCAGAATAACACCACTGAAACAGGAGATGCTGTTGGCAGTTATTACAGGGCCTGTTTCCATAAAGCTCCTATAAAATCCATATGCACAGTAACTATTTGCAAGTGAAAACAGTGGCTGATGTGTGCAATTGTTGATTCTGAATACAGAGCAGACATCTGCATGAGCAAATCGATGTGCATGCTAATATCCTCCAAAACTCACAGAGACAGCTTTGAGCCAAAGCCACAAATGCTTTTTGGAGTATTCCTGTTGATTTCAGGGATTTTGCCCACCAATATTATTTCCACACCATTGACTTTACTCCACTGCTCTTAAATATCAAGAAGAGCCTTAAGTTTTCTTTACTTACAGCACAGTTCAACTGATATTGAGACAAACCAAGCCCAAATACTCTAAGAAGGGATAATCTCAAGAAGTAAGCTTGATAGTCACTAAATAATAAAGCATGAATCATACTGCTATTTATCTTCTACTGCAGTGGATATTTGCAAGCAAAAATCAGGGATTTCTTCTATTTATTTACCTATTTTCCCCTCCAGGAAGTCTGTTTAATGAGGAGAAACCTCCAAACTCTTAAAACCCATGTGTATATGTTAAAGCTTTCCAGTAAAGAAAACCCTTCATAAAGCTCAAACATGTCTCACAGTTATACTTTGCTGTTGCTGCTAAGGGATCAAAAAACCTAAGCGTGAAAATAAAATATGCTGAAAAGCTTTTCAATTCTGTAATTGTGTTCGTGTTGCAGTGGGATTATTTTTTTTGTTTAAATTGGAAGGCTCTCAATAATTGGCAAGCTATCAGGTTGCCCTCAGGCAGAAAAGTACCACCAACTCTCTAATATAATGCAAAGAACCAAGGGGTATTTGGTGCCTCTCCCTACCATACATTTGCTACTACCCAAGGGTCTGGGCACTTCATCTGCTCTTCCGTGGGCACAGGGGCATCTTCTGCTTCAAATTGTGCCAGTCACCCTCTGTGTGCACCAGGTCCAAGGTACTGGTGAGGTCTCAGACAGAAATGGAAAGTGGCCAACAAGAAACAATGACCTCCAGCATTTCAAAGGGCTGATCAGTATAGGAACGGTCACTTGTTTGCTTTGCCCAATTCTCTCAGGATTCCTCATGAAAAATTAAAGTTTCTATCCCTTTGGCTTAAGCTGCTACACTTTAATAAGAAGAGTTGTTGTTCTTTTGCTGATTTATAAGGTTTGAAGCACTTTTGCTTTGCATTCTGTTGCGTGTAAGCTGGCGGTGAGCTAGGAGGAATAATTTATAAATGAGATGAATTTGTATAGATTAGCCAAGTGCCTACTGACTGAGAATATAGCAATGTCTAAATATTTAGATGAATTAAGCAGCAAGGAAAGATAAATATTCTTGAAAAGAACACATTTAGTAGGCCACTGAAGTATAACTAGGAATAAATAAAAACAAGCAAAGAAAAAACATAAGAACACAGAGGAAAGGCATAGCAGTATAATGAGGCAAACAAAAAATAGTTTGCCTGTCTTTATTTATACCTCTCCCATCACTAAGCCTATGTTTATGACCTCCAAAGTATAAAATACTGGTTAGGTGAATGATCTATATTTCTATTTTCAACTGAGCAGCTTGGGGGACACGTTGTGTCTCTGTTGTCCATGCTAAAATAACTGCTTTACACTCCTGTCACTGCCTGCAGACACATATACATTCCCATTTGTATGAACACATCCATACATACACACAGGAAAGGATTAGGTAGTGGAACCACCTTGGAAAACAAAAATCTTGGCATAGATTCTTGATTGCAACAATATAGGAGGGGGGGAAGAAGTATTGCTCTCATACTAAATAAACCATCATCACAAGGACTGGTTAGGCACAATTCTTCTGGTCTTTCCAAAAGCTTTGCCCTGCTTTTGTGGTGAGTTTTTTTCCCCTTTTTCCTTAATGGAGAACAAACATCACCAGGCAACATGACACAACAAGTGGACAACCTCTGTAGCATCCAAGTACCTCCCCCAGTAATGCTTTCAAACTTTCCTAAAAAAAAGATTAATCTAAATACTCTCAATTTTCCACTTCTGGATGAAAATAAGTTTGAAAAAATAGGAAAGGGCTAAAAAAATTGGAAAAAAATATTAAACACAAGTGAAAAATATCTATTTCTCCAGTGATCATCTCATGGGATATTCAGACAGATAATAAAAGTATACTCTAGACGTAAGAAGCACCACTTCAGTCTTTCAGTACATTTGTATTTTACTGACATGAGTTCTTGTCTTTGTTAATTATGGAGGTCTGGGTGAGGTAATTAAATTAAGAGGAAAAATAGGGTTTGGGTTGTTACTTTAATTATTTGAGTAATGCGTACTTGGTACAGTTTACCTTTTAAAAAATATAGTCTAAAATCTCTAGAGAACAGACTAATAGCTCTGAATAATCCTAGAGAGAGCTTGACTTCATATTAATAGGTCTGCCAAATCACAAAATGGTTATTGCCTGCGTATATTTAAAAATAGATTGTAGGATCCTAATCACTACTTTTAATCTTGAAATTCTTTCTGGAGGTAGTAAAGACAGCAGTTCTATGTGGTTTATGTCTTATCTTGTTTCTTCTAAAAGTTATTAGATTTCTTCTCACAGCAGTCTGGTTTGTTTTCTTTCTTTTGTGTAAGTATACTTTGAAATGTATCAAAGAGAATTTACAGTTTTCTATAATTTTGGAAAACTTGCAACTACTTAAAATAATCCCATTGTTCTCATAAAATCATAATATTTCAATCAGATGTCTTTATTATGTGGAACATGTCAACTCTACTTCAAAAAATCTATATTTACTTTATTGTAAGAACAAAAATTCTAGCATAGGGAGCCAGCTAAACTAGAAAACATTTCAAGTAAAATGGTTCTCTCTACTCTGGGCATGTCCTTACCCCAATGCATTTCCCAGGTTATAATTTTTGAAGCAGTTTACTGACAGAAGAAGTTAAAATAGTTATTTGACCTTTTTGGAGTAAGTGAATCTAAATTAAAGTATGAGTAATTACTGCAGTATTTAAATTTTCCACCTTCCCTCACTGATTTCCCCCCTCCCCCTCAGTAAGTTTATTAGCACTTGTTACTTGTTGCTTGTCTCAGAAATTAATTTTTAAATTTCAAAAATCAGCATAGATCAATTTTTTTTAACTGATGCTGTGAGGTGAATTTTACTACCAAGCATCATTAGGATTTCAGTCTCATTTCAAGGAAAGACAGTTCCACAGTCTGCAAGGAAGAACAGATTATTCCACAGATTAAAGACAAAGCCCAGAAGTATACATGATGACAGCTGCAAGAAAGCTAATATATTTTCAGTCTCTGCAAAACATTAGGTTTCTCAGCTGAGTGATGGAGTGAGAAGTTATGGGGCTTGTATTATGTATGTTCTCAAAGCCATAACAAAGGCAGCCACATTTTTCTCCATGAACACTATCAGAACACTTCCCATTTGATATGGAGCCTTAGTCAATAAAAAGGGTAACTATTTATGGCATTCAAACCAATGGATGGAATTTCAGCCATAAATGAAACTCCAAACCTGCATCTTTAAGAGTTTCATAGGAGTGGTTTTTATCCCAGCCTTTAGAGGGAAAGGCAGGCTACACACTTGGAACAAAAAAATCTTGGATCTACTCAATATGATGACAAACCTACCAAGTATGCAATGGTGTTCAAAGGAAGTTCATTATTATTGACCCAAAAAGAAAGAGACAGACAAGGAAATCACATTCTTCAATTCCTTGTCTCACCTAAAAGCACTAAAGCCCAAAGAACTTCCTGTCTGTTAAATCTGTGTGCCATCAGCCAAAACAACAACAATCCATTTGAGGTTTTACTGACACTTGAAGTGCTGGTAAACCTCCATCTCCTGTCACCCCTTTATGAAATGGATTGGGCAAGTCAGGCTGGAAGCCTTTAAAGATATTAGCAGAAAATCAAAATGGAAGGGAACTTTTTCCTGACATATTTCTTCCTCACTCTTTGACATTTTCACACATTAAAAGTAAATAGTATGATTCCTCTCTTACAGGGTACCTGGTTTAACATTAAGTCTTTTGGAATACTCCAGCTAATCTAAAAACCAGCTACTTCACACCTAGTTCTTTTTTAAGCCAATAAAATCAATTTGATCCTTTGTGGGCAATCAACTGATGCCTCAGGTTTTAGCTTTTATATTGTTCAGATTCTGTGCTGCTTTAGTGTGTGGGTCTGAGCTTCATATTAGGGGATGGTGAGCTCTCTGCACAGAGCAGGGAGACAAAACAATTCCTTCTCTAGCTGGGGACCAAGGACAAATGATCCAAATCTCAGGCCTAAGAGGACAAACAATTTGGGCTGAAGAGAGAAAAACAAGCAGGATGGGACTTCATAACTTAAAGCTGTAATTGGACAATTAACTCCAATATGCAAACTTATAGAATGACAGAAAAATAGAATGACAGAAAAACCAGAACTTATAGAATGACAGACCCCATGACCAGTTGTCCATTTTGTGACCATTTTGGTTCATCTTGGGTGCAGCCCTGGCTGGGCTCTTGTGCTGCCCAAAGTGGATCCATTGAGGCCTTTTAATAAATCCCTGCTTTATCCTTTAACTCCATCCAGCCTCTGTTCTAGGCCAGACTGCACAAGGTATCAGTTCCCATCTTACTGGAGCTACATCTACCCAAGCACCTCTAAGAAAATGAAAACCATTATTTGCATTGTGCTTTTAACATATGTTTTATGGTTTAGTAAGGTGTGCGCTTAACTAACACAAACCCCACAAATGTCTCAGTAAAATGTTCTGTGTTGGAATGTCTCGTAGAATAAGGGAGAAAATCCTTCCTTGCACTTTCTAAAACCAGCATGGTACATTATATAAAACTACCTGCTATAGAATTATAGAGGTCTTCACCTCTGGAAAATGCTAAATATTTGCAGTATTTCCATTGAGTGACAGCACTTGTGACAAAGAAACAAAGACACATGATCCAGAGCCTTCCTTAATTAGAAAACTGATCGGACTTCTTAGACCCAGATGGTGGCAACCAAGGTTGCCCAAGCCTCTCTGGAACATTCTGTTAAGAAATTTAGATTATATTGAGCTTTCTCAATTACATCTTTTAGGTTGTTTGACAGGTGCAGCTCCTGTATTCTTTGAGTTTTCTGAAGCATCTTTCATATTGCTACCATGGGTTTGCTCTGGTGACATTTTTAGGAAAACAACTGGTCTTTAAGCAAAGGGAATTAAGAGACAGAAGTACTCAATGCTGCTGTCTGAAGCTGCATGCAAAGGGAAGTGTGAATTTCTCTAAGTTGATTGTTTCATTTATTTTGTTTTCCTATTCCTATTTCCATACATTACAAGGGTAAAGAATAGACTGCTTCATTTAGAAACCTCCTTCTCTTAGGAGCTAATTTTCTCTCATTGTTAATTTTTATCAATAGATGCTTAAAAGAATCAGCTTTTTTTTGTATTTAAGTTACTGTTGCAAGTAATAGCAACCTGTTGGGGAGGGCAGTGAGGTGCAATGAAGCCCTGCATTGTGTGATGATAAAAGCATACTGAGCCATTGAAAAGCAATGGAGAGGAAATAAAATGTAACTCTACAATATACAAAGTGTCATCACCATTAAGTTAACATTGTACTCAGTCTCTCTGAAACCCCTGATTGTGGAGATCACATTTTCTTCTAAGTATTTAGAGGTATTTTCTGTCCACTCATGTACAAAATTCCACTTCAAGTTAAGCTTTTAGCTAGTATGCAAAATAAAAATTTCCCTAGAAAATGCAATAAATTTTTTATCTAATTTGAATGCTTTCCAGTTCTGGCAATGTACAGCTATCTTTTCTCCAAGCATTGTTTGTGACAGTCATCCTAGCAAGAACATGTTTTTGATTCACATCAATTGTAGATAGATTACTGGAGTGATTTTCCTCCTCAGTTCATGAGTTCCAGCTGAAAAAGCATCACTTTGCTATGTATAAGTAAGTATCACTTGCTATCTTTGGGTCATTTAGACTGCTTAGAGGCAGGGGAGAAAATACCTGGGGTTTTGTTTTTTGATTTTTTTTTTTTGGAGGAGGGGGGGATATCTGTCTTTAAAAATAAAATTCTGCAGGATTAAGGAGTTTGCATTTACAGCAATAGGGATTTCATCACAAAAAAACCCCAAATAAACAAAAAAAACAACATACCAACCAACCAACCCATGAAAGACTCTTCCATTACTGGCACATTTGGCAATTCAAAAGCACCAGGAAATGACCTCAGCTACCCAGTAAAAGTATCTTTCACATGGAGAAGGTCACAAGTAGCAGAGGACTCCAAAAGCCTTCCTGTCTGTGATTATTTGCTGCTCTATTTTCCTATCCTGCTAATCAATAGCTATTTTTACTTTTGCATCTCTCAGTTCAGTTTTCTCATGCCATGCACATTCAGTAAGATGGAATCACATCCAGCAGCTTCTGATCACGGTCAGAATGATCATGATCAGAACGTACTGCTCAATCAGAATTTACCCTCAATTTACTGCTGCAATCATCCTTTGTGTCAGGGACAGACACCCTGCCACTTCAGATCATCTGGACTCCCGCCCCATGCCAAAATCTTCCTATTTCTTTGGTTTTCCTCTGTGGAAAGGAGCTGTAACACCTCTGAGCCCCTGAAATTTCTCAACTTCTACAGTTCTTTCAGATTATTGCTCTCTGAATTCTTTAGGTTCTAACAGATTAAATTTCTCTTACTCCATCACAAGATGCTCTAATATTCTCAAAGGAAAGAGGTAGATAAAAATGATTCTCTAAGTAAATATGTACATGTGTAAATATGTAAAAATTATTTTCTAAATAATATTTTTTTACCAAAAAATGGTGAGAACAGATTTGAGTTGTCAAACTTTAGGGGCTATACTGCACTTGATAGCATGGCCAAATTTCTTGGGACTTGCCTTCAAAATGCAGATTTGTACTCCTGCAAATTGGGTGCAAAAAGGGGTAACACGCAGGCCTATTTACTATTTTTCTGCTTCCTAGTTTTGGGTTCTTATGGGGCTTATATCTATCTAAATAACTATCCAAGCAGGCAGTAATTCAAGTATTCTCTAATTACTTGTGGAAGTTTGAACAAATAATTTGCTGTAACCTTCCACTTCCCAGTTTTCCAAATCTATAAAGGATGGCATAAAACCACTGCCTGAGGGGAGCTGCACACACAGTGAGTTAGTCAAGTATTTGCTTTCCAGGAAGGGAAGGTATGAACTGAAAATAAGAAAAGAAATCAATTTCAGTCCGGAGCTGCAGCTACTAAAAGCTGCAGATGTTGTGGTACCCTACAGCTGCTCTTGCCTCGGGGCCTTTCAGACCTACCTGAGTGTCTGGGCCATGCACATCAAGATGACTTTGCACACTCTGCACAGCCCAGGGGAGCCCTGGCTCTGGAAGTAGCACACTCACTTTTCCTCAGCGCAGGGTTCACCAGGTAATTACTCATATTCCAAGAATCACGAATACACAGCCACCAAGGTAGGACTTGTCCTCTGGCACTCACATGGGGTTTTCACAACTTAAATAACTAAGGACATGATACAGAAAGTCACTTTTCAAGGTCAGTCTCACATTCTGAGTGTCCTGCTGATGAGGCTGGGCTCTGTAGCCAGGTCAGGAGACACTGACAGCCAGGGCAATGAGTTAAAACATCCAGAAAATGAGCAACACAAATGCTAATAATCTTTTAGTTCTGTTCTGCAACTAAACAGCTTGATGAACAAATCCTGTAAAGGTTAAGAGATCACAACCTTTTAAAAGAATCATAAATAACATTTAAAAAAATCTGCTGGTTAAATGCAGTTTTTTTTTAGATAGGCATATATATTATACACACATGACACTATGTTTATGTTGGATTTCATGTGTACATATTTATAAAGTAAATCAACTACAGGAACATAAAGTATCAAAGGCATCATTCTACAGTCCACATAATCTCAAAATAATTTCCCGCTTTAGAGACAGTTTTGAAAAAACCAAGAGGATGGCAAGTCTTTTACCCATTAATCCTTCCTTGGAAGATAAACCACCAATCAATATTTTTCACAGCCTGTTCTGTTATTTCACACCCAGTCACTGCTCTAATTGTGGGCAGGAACAAAGCACTGTGCTGTTGAGCTTAAACCTACTCAGAAATCCTATTTTTAAGAAGTCATACAGAAAAACCTAATCTGCCCTTTGCCTCTTGGTTTTGTAAAATCACTGTCATTACTGAATAACAGAGTTAAGTATTCCCCATAAGATCATGGAATAATGATCTTAGGAAATTTGGATATTATGGTTGCATTTAAGTTCCACATCCATCCTGTCAGACTTTTGCAGCTGGCAGTCAAATGCCATAATTTAAGCCTCTAAAGCATAAATAAAAACAATAAATGTAGGAACCAAAGTTATTTAGAAAGTGGAGAAGAAAATCTGTGCCAAATTTCTGGTGCTGTAACTGCGGTGAGTACCAGTGTGTACCAAGAGAATTCAGGCCTTATGTCCCCCAAAACCAGGGATAGTCAGACAATCTCTCAGGCATGTTGTGCTGGGACTAAGCTCTTGATAAAAGGTTCTAGAAGTCTGTAAGGATTGTATTTTTAAATCAAGTTGGTTACAGAACCACCAGAAGCACCAGTGAAAGCTTCCCCATTGTTTGCCTGTGCCTGTTTTGCAGCCAGACTTGGAGAGGTCAGTTTCTGATAAAACTGTAGAAGACAGGAGAGTTAATGACTCACATCTGTGATTTTAAATTATTCAGTTACCACTTGAGCACTAACCAGAGGCACAATAAACAGCAGCTAATAGGAGTCATGCATGTTTCATAAAGGGAAACTGTACACTCTGGAGTGTATTACATCCAGCTCTGAAAACACTCACAGTGTTTTCAACATCATTTAAGGCCAGTTCTTCCTACTATTGGTTTAACTTTCTGCAGTGGTACTTCTCATTGGTTTGAATCAGTTTTATTGAGGAATAGAAAACAGATTGTAATCTATTAAAAAATATTTTCTTTTCAAGTCATATAGATAGGGGGAGATCTTTTATGGATGGGTTGTCTCAGTTTCCCTGTGGTCTGTGCACTCCTCCTTTGCAAGGGCTGTAAGAACAGCTGCAGCCACATGTGCTTCACATTCTGCTGAGACATCCAAAAGCCTGAATACTCTCCAAGAGCCAGACACACCCACCAGGAACAGGAGGGTGGCACAGATTGCAGAGACACTGCAATCAAAGCCTTGCCTTTGCAGTCATATGCTCACCCAACATTTGCACCCTTCAGCAGGCAAATTCTCCTATTGTCAGCAGTTTGAACATGACCAAAGCACCTTTCTCCACTGTTTGGAAAGGAGTCTGCTATAGAAATACTGAACAGACATCCAGAAGAGGGTAGGAAGTACTGGTAGGAACGTTAGAAATACACTTTTAGGCAGCTAATCTTAAGAGCCTGGGTCCCTCCTAGTACCTTCTTTAATTTAGTTATGACAGAAAACCTGAACAAAGCTCACTTCAATTGTTCCTCAGTTATCCAGGAGAACTTTCTGCTGAGCTTACCTGCAGAGAAGTCTCTCCTGTTGGCAGTATTAATAATAGCAAAGCTTGTGAGACAGAATATCAAAGAAAAAAGGTGGGATGAAATGATAAAGCTCAAACCTCCACAGAAGTGTTTGGCATGAAGTAACAGTCTGCTAAATCATAAGTGAAGATGAAAAGAAAATTTTACTCTAAACAAGTGCATCATGAACACCTGAGGAAGATGGGGAGAGGCACTGCTAGGGTATAGCCTTAGGCTGTTAACTCCCATTCTAACGTGGACCTGGTAAAGGCAATATTTGCATAACTCTGCTACACCGAGACTGCAGCTCACTGAGCTGTTCGCCACCTCCTTACACTTCTCATCTTTTGCTTCTGTAATTGGTTCCCTACCCTTGACCTGGGGAGACGGTGCCATGTAACAACACTCTGCCAGCAGAATATTTGTACCTCTGAGGGATTAATGGCACTGTGCTCTCTATAAAAACGGCTCTATTGAACCAACACGGCTGCTCTTATAGCTCAATTACAGAGCAGTCATCCAGGAATTGAAGATGACTTCTGAGGCAGGAGAACTCATGTCCCTCCAGAAATGATACTTTTTCTCCAGCTGTGAAGCCATGACCCCTCAGGATCCAAGTCATTAAAAGAGCCTGACTATCAGAGGATCTGCCATCTGATTACTGCAGTCTGTCTTCAAAAGAGCTCTTCATTCACAAAGGTATTAGCGGGGAGTTAAAGTGCCATCAATTTCTCTCTGCTATTTCTTGGATAGCTGTTTCCTCTCTTCCAGCTAATAAGGTTAAAGAAGGAGAGATTGTCAGCCAAGCCAGAGTAAATTAAAAGTGAAACTTCTCAGTCATTGTTATTCCTCGGTTTCTGAAAAAATTTGATGTCTCCTTTTTGAGGTTTCAGTTTAAATGAATGACACTGAAGTTTTAGAGAAATAAAACACTTGAAACCCTCACCCTAACCTTTCCCTCAAACAAATGTCTACAAATATCCATGAAAGAGTCCATTTCTGATAAAGAAATGTGCTGCTTTCAGAGTGAGAACTGCAAAGGCTCCAGCAAGTGGCACTATTCTGGAAGCCCCCACAGCTTCCCTTTGTGTTAGTTCCTCATGGATTCCTCATTATCTTTCAACACAGCCATTTCTAACTTTGGCAAGTTCACCAACGACCAGCAACAACAAAGTCCCTGTTTTTAGCCTATTTCCATGATTCATCTGTCCAGAACCAAGGTCCTTATAGCAGCAGAGGGACTGGGAGACACACAACACCCTGTGCCTGAGCAGTCCCCTCTTCACTTCCCCAGCTCATTCTCAGGAAAACAAGAGGTCCACAGGGATAAGAAGCAGCAAATCACCCTTTCACTGACTCCAGCCATAAAGAGAGAGGCATCCACATGGCAATCAACACACTGAATTATATTTGATAAATTAATTCACAGTTAAGCACCTTCTCTTTTATGAAGGTACATGTCTCTCTTCAAAGTTTCAAAAAATCCAGCTGGCTTTAAATTCTTTACATGTAAAGTAAATGTGTGCTTTTCCACTGGTTTCAGGTGGGAGTAGCCAGTCTATACAGTGGAACAAGGACTGAAAGAACATTCTCATGTGGCTTGGTTTCTGGTTCTTCTGAAGAGCTGAAAAACCTGTTTACTAGATTTGAGTTTGGAACCCTCATGGCTCCTTCCCAAATATGCAGAACAGGATTTTCCCCCAAGATGTCTCTGCTGAGCTTAGAGCGCAGCAAAACAATCTTGTAACACAAACAAACAAAGGAAACAACTAAAGAATCACCACCACAACAATACCACAAACAACTGAGACACTGCAAAAGGCTTTACTCCATTAAGCAAACAATTTAGGAACTCTGGCAAAGGAGAAATGCCCTTTATTGCTAGAAACTTTGAAATAACAACAGATATGGAAGGCCAGAACCCTCCTGAATCTAATTTCATTCATTCCTTCATGACATCTGGTGAGGTGAACCATTATTTACTACAGGGATCAGCACACTCAGGTTATTGCCTAAAGAGATGGAATAGTGCTGTACTCTGCCTACAAAAAAATCTGAACTGCTTTTGGACAGGCGCTGACAACAGAGAGGGAGAGATAAACATTTTTTTCTGCATTAAAAGTCAGTTTTAAGATGATGGTGATATCAGAGCATTGTAAAAAACCAGAAGTGACATAGCCAGAGATGTGATTAATATTCTTATTAGGATGAATGTACTGCTACTGCCATAGCAATGGGAAGAGAAATCAAAATTGCCATAGTTATTAATGAAACTGTGAAGAGGCTTGAATGCTGAAAGTAGTAAAAGAAGAAAAGCATGCACAACTAAAAATGGAGATGAAAAATAATCTAAACAGAGCTCAAATTAAATAAAATGTCACATGTTAAAAGTAACAATAAAATGGAATGCAAGTGCAAAGGTAGAAAAGAGCCAGAGGAGCAAGATCTTCTCAAGACCAGGGAAGGAAGATCTGAAAAGAGGAATTACCAAACTCTTGAAGGTAAAATAATCTGAGTCATGAAGGAACATGATGGAGCTGATACATGCTTTTGCACAACCAGTATTAAGTACTATAATAAATATTTTAAAAAGTAGCATTTTTAAAATTCCTACCAATCTAAGTGTCACTTTTAAAAGATCTGGAAAGGGTTTCGGTAATACTTTTTAGCTCAAATGTATGGCAATGGAAATTCTTGGTTATAAAGTAATAAAAGATATAGATATGAAAGCATTTTTTTTTTATAAAATGTAATGCTAGGTATTGAAATATACATCAGCTTGGACTAAGGAAGCAGAAGAATTCCCCAATTAAAGACCAGAAGGCAGAAATTACCTGTGGTTTGATACCACCTCTTTTTGTTATTTTGGCAGTCAGCTGGATGCCCTTGAGGAGAACAAAATCTCAGCTATGCAGATTAATCATTGGAAAACCATGACCTAGAGGTGTCATAAAATGACTCAGTGGTGTCAAATGTAATATTTATAGATACTGCCATAGGATTCCTTAACTAACACATTTCCAATAAACACTATGAAGCAGCAGATATTTTCAGCTATTTTAATATTTTCATGTATTGTTAAAACCATAACGTCATTCTCTATGCAATTCTCAATATTTAACTTCAAGGAAAAAAAGGAATTTGAAATAAAATTTTGTTCCAGAGAGGCTCACTACAATAATAAGCAATTAGATTGAGGATAAATCAAATTATTTGTGATTAACTTAACCCCCAGTTTGTCCATTCTTAAAAATGTTTTAACGGATATAAAATTAAACCAGCCCTTAAACAATAAAAACCTTATGTCTGTTTTTATGGTACAAAATACTAATCTCAAACTTGATTCCTTCCAAGTAGGCACCACACAGAAACTCACATTTCCCACTGCAGAAAATCTGCTACAGCTGTTTTCTTAACTTCAAATCTTCTGTTAAAAAGTGTAAACAACCCCCTGCCCTTTAGTCTCCAAGGGGCAAATTCTACTAAACTCTCCTTTATTCATCCCTACATCAAAAGCATATATGCTGCTATGACTCCAATTAATTTTTAAGAGCTCCTACCATCTATTTTGAATTCACATACCTTAAAGGAAAAACTATCATAAATCAAGTCTGCTGCTAATTATGACCCATATCATAATGTTATCATGTTTTCCCCCTCTGTCCAACATAAACTTTGCAATATCCATTATCATTGTAAATTATTTACTGCAGAGCTGCTGAACAAAAAGCAGGCTTATTGGAAATACTGTTGCTACACAAAATAGCTTTACAATACATTACACCTTCCTACTTCTATTAGACTTATTACTTCATATTTCAAGCAGAAGTAAATATTCCCCTTGTGGGAGACTACTGTCTATTTGTGTAAGACTTAATGACACAAGGTAAATGGTGCTGTTGGTTTGAGTTAGACATGCAATACACTTCAATAATGTGCTATTTCCCTCTGTATATGATGCAATCCTAAAGAAAACATGATTAGAAAACCCATTTGTGCTTGAAACTTCCTGTGATTGTTTTAAAGGCTATAGCTCAGATCAACACTGTAGTGTTCTTCCTTCATCAATTTCCATTATCAGTTTGGTTCAGAGAAATCCTGTCCCAGGAGGTTTTCTAAACAGATTTTAAGTGGATATAATGCTCTGGTTACAAAAGAAAAGCAAACAAAATCTACTGATTCAATACATCCTGGAAGACACTTAACATGAGTAATAAGTAGTAAGAATTGCATTCAAAGATATTTTTTCACATTTTCATTACAATACATATTCTTTCCTCAAAGAACACAAGCAAAATATTACTATGGGTAAAGACTTCTCAGATTTTTAAATAAATTAAACTTTCTCAAGAGCTTTCCTTTTTTATTAGGAAGTCTAAAACCAGGAGGATGTATCCAATCTCATCTGGTCTTTCCCTGCCACTGCTCATTTCCCAACATTTACAGCAAAGAATGTTCGCTTGGCTTTCAATATTCAGTGTTCTGTTAAAAAAGGAAGTGCAGTACTGAAGGAAACATACAAATAAGGACCATTGTAATTAATGGACAAGTCATTTTTCAAGGAAACCCATGGGAGAACCCCAAAGTGACAATCCCCGTGTGTATTACTCTTTGTTCATGCAGAGGGTGGTGGGATGAGGCAGCAGGAGCAGAAACTCCAGAAAGAAAATGAATCCTCCAAGCAGTGCCCTGATCCAAGTGCAGTCAATAAGCTCCATGAACTGAGGGCTCTCTGCAAAGCAATCATTTTCCTCCCAGCACCTCCAATAGATATTTAACCCTGAAAGGTTAACAGACTCTATGCTGCTTTAGAAAGTCCATTCAGAAAAAGCTCTTCATTATTTCTATTCCCCCACCCCCATAAGCACAAATTCCTATTCAAGACAAGATTTCATCTTAACAATATGTGAACAAGAGATGTTTATTATTTTCCAGGCTCTCATTCTGGTGCTGAACTTCACCTAGCAGATTTGTCTTCACATTTATTCTGTCAATAATTAATTTATTTCTCTATTTTTTTGTGCATTTTTCACTGCAGGACACAAAGCAGGAAGGAATAAGGAATTTAAGCATTTCAGAATGCTTAAATTACATAGACAAGCAAAATGTGTGTTGTTGGCATATCACTGCCTATGAGTCATTGCTTGAGGAAGTAACAGGATAAAGTCAAGAACACAACACAGCTGCTCTGCCCAACCATATCCTGGCAAAGTTCATCACCAAAGTCACAAGGAAAGAAACCATGTCTGACAAGTAGTTGGTAGAAATGCTGTTAAATGGGATTAATCTGTCCTGGAACATGTTTACAGTCTTCTGACAAAATCAGAAAAAAAAACCTGTCCTGGACCAGAACAAGGGAATATCTAATTCTGTTCCTATTGCCAGCAGGAAGATGATGCCTAGAAAAGTTATTAATGTGTGACAAGTACTTATAAGACCTCCCCAAATCCAATACCAAATACCAGCTATTCTCAGCTAAGCAACTGTATAAACCTATCATTCACTCAGTCAGCAGGGGAACAAAAAAATCTGAACCAAAACCTCACACATCAAAAGGATAAAAAATCATTACAACCGAAAACACACACTGTGCATGTGTGTAAAGTTAGAATGAACTTTTAGTTTCTCCTAGAAACACTTAAAAATACCAACTTTACTTCTTTGGGGCAGAGGGAGGCCAGTATGAGCTTTCCAAGAGCTGCAGCTCTTCAGGATCCAACTGTTCCCAGCTTCCCAACAGCACAACACACTGGAATCATCCTCACACCACTGGCTTTTGATGTACAGCAGAATAAATTCTTATGCACAGTGTCCCACTGCCTGCTCAGGGTTGCTTTCTACCTGTGAGAGAGTAACAGAGACTCCATCCAACCTTGACAAAAATACCATTTGTAGATGGTGTTAAGGTCACCCAAAAATGATAATTCACTCTGATCCTTCTTCATAAGCTGCTTTTTGGGGATATGAAGCTCACTTTTGCAGCATCAAAAATGTAGTAGCAGTCCTCTCATTAGAGGGTAGACATGAGCCAAGACACAGACTTCTTGTTTATCACAGTATGAAAGGGGTCCTGGTCTATTCCTCTTTACAATTCAGTTATCCTGACTATTCAAACTATTCAAAAATATCCACCCAGCTATTCACTGATTCTGCCTACAGCCAGCTCCTGCTCTTGGGTTTCCCTAGCAGACTGACTGCAGGTATTTCCCTCTACCCTATGACTGCAGGTTTTAATGTGCAGACTCTCCATGCAGGCTGCTCCAGCTGCAGACCCAGACTGACATCACAGCAGTTTTGAAAGATAATAATAAGGGTGTGTAGTGTAACAGAACCTAATTTCCAGATTTCCTAAGACTTCAAGGATTCTTTGCAGCAGAGCAAGCAATGCAGCTCCTGTTTTCAAGGATGCTGGCAGCACAAGCAGGCCAGCTGAGAAGTCAGGCAAGCACTTTATTGTCACACAATCCAGGCTGTGCTTCTCCTGTTTCTGCCCAGTCCTTCTGCATCTCTTTCCTCAGGAGCTTTCCTCAAGGTTTTTTCCTCCAGGTTCTCCCCTGACCAGCCAACCCACACATTTTATCACACTTATCTTAATTAGTCACACTGTAACCCATTAAGGGCAAGGCTGTCCTTTGGTAATTAGTACAGCTGTGACTTATCATGGACAGGGACATCTGGAATCCCTTCTTCTTCACCTGACAGCAGAAGACTTTCATAAGTTTGAGTTTTGGGAAGCATCTCATGGAGCTGCTGAATGATGGGGTTGCACTGTGTTTCCCTGCTCCTTGGGAGGGTTTGCAGTGCTCCCCTTCAGCACTGAGAGGCAGAAAATGAAGGCACACTCACAAGGTGATGCCATAATGTTAATTTATTTGAATATGACCTTCTAGAAATGCTGCAACTCCGTAATTAAAAGAAAAAGGGGGAATTGTAAGGGGAGAGAATATAAGAAAATAAAGACAGTGTGGAAGGTAATCTTACCCCGAAGGATTTGCAGTTGGGCCAATTATCAAAGATTAGGAACAGGCATGACTTTACCAGGCTACAGATGAGAAGAGGGCTTTAGGAGTGGGGTAGCTGGGTGAGAAGGGAGCTAGAGTCAGTTGGCTGCTTTGTGAAGCAGAAAGAGTCAGTGCTCTGAGAGCTGCCCATGAGAAACACCAAGAAGGCGTGAAACCTTTGTGATAAGGAGACAGCAGTGTGGAACCCCTGTGATAAAATGGCAATAGGCTGAGAAACAGCTGCTGCTTCCTGGAGGACACTGCACCTGGGAGGGGAGGAAACCAAGTGCTGTGCTCAAGTGTGACACTAAAACACTCAAAATTACGTCTCCAAGAAGAATTTAGTTGCTGGAAGTCAAAGCCAGGAGTTCTTTAACACACTCAGATCTGCTTCTGAGTTTCAGCACTGTTTCCTATCAGTAGTCAATTTAACTTAAATTCCTCTTTCCAACCTTATCCTTTGCTAACTGGAAACACACAAGAGTAAATACAGCCTCCCAGGCTAATGCAATATTCTGAAAGGATTAAATAAAATCTCTCTGAGCAACCCTAATATCGTTATACATTTCTCAAGAAGGCTGAAGGATTATTAAGTGCTCTATGATTTTCTGACTAGAGCAGCAAGCTACTTTGGGACATGTCTCAGCCTACATTAGCGAGATTTTTATACATTTGCCTCATCAACTGGATTATCAGAAAGAGTAAATTCATTTAGAGAGACAGATTTTTTTTTTTAAGTACTGCAACAGTAAAGCCAACAAAATCTCAAGAAAATTTAATTTAAAGATTCTGAAAGGATTTTGTACATATGAACATTGGTAATGTGCAATAATTCATAAAAAACTCAAGGGATTCTAGACTCATCTGATTTTTTTTCTAAGATTAAGTTAAAAATACAATAAACATTTACTTAGTTTTGTTATTTTAAATAGAAGATAACATTTCTGCCTTAGAAAAAAAATGATTCAAATATATGCTACTGAATGCAGAGCCTACTCATTGATTTGTAAGATTCTAATGGTAAAGATTAAAGATAATTAAAACTGCCTATGTTTGAATTCTGTTCTCCATATTCAGATACCCTTATGCTTAATGCAATTTGAGGCAGAAGCCAAAATGTCAGCTTAAGGAACCAACAAGCAAACTATTTCATGAGATGAGATTAAGGAAATCTTCTTTAAGGAATGCTAAGCAGAAAGCCACTGGAGAAAATCCATTAACTGATTTTCAAAATAATAATTCCCCTCTAAGTATCACATGTAAATATGACCTGCTAAATATTCACCAATTCATTTACAATGGATTCCTTTCTTACCTTATCTATTTTTATTTTCTTGTGTCTTTATAGTTAGAAGGGGTTGAATTGGGAGCAGAGAGGAGTTGTGCACAATGGACATCTCTAGACTGGAGCAGCCTTGGGGCTCCAGGCCTGGCTACTGATGACACAGTTGCTAATTTTTAATTGAGATACAAGCAAAAAACCCATATTGTATTAATGAAGAAAGTATCCTTTTTTCCCCAAAAAAATGTTCATGCATCTTAATTCTTATTCAAATCAACCGGCTAAACCAAATTAAATGTAGCTCTGCTGTGGCAGAAATCTTCTCAGAGCAAGTGCTGGCACCAAAATGGTTTGTGATGATTATTCCTAAGCTTGTATGAACACTTCAGATTGCATCTGTGAAAAGGTATACATTAAACACCACAATAAAAATCTGAATTTTAAAAAATGCTGGCATAAGGCCACATCAATACCAACTGTTCAGTAATAATTAAGTCTGTAGGCACATGAGAAGAAAATTACTGAAACAGCTTTTCAAGCTAAACTTAACATTACCAAAAGTACTCTGTGTATCTGAATTCCTACAAAGAAAAATAAACTGTGCAACCATCAGCTTGCCAGTGCCCTGTGGTCCTTCAGAGCCTTTTGAGAAGAAAATGCTTGGCTTTATATTTGCACTATATGAATATGAGTTTAGCTCTAATCACAAGGGATGTGTGCAGGACCCAGGCAGGATTAGATCTTTACCAGCCAGACCCACTACTGTCCATGACAGATCATTTAGTTGGTGATTTTTCATCCTTGAAAAAACCTGTTCTGATCACTGGCTTTCCACCAGGAGTTTAAGTTTTTGTAGGAGGTGTAGAATATTCTCAAAGGGAAGGGTCCAGAACAGATATGCAGATATTTCTGGCTACTCTCCATGGCCCACAGTTTAACAGGACCAGAACCAATTTCTCCTAAACGGAATTTATGTTTTATGCTTTTTCCTCCCCCAATATTTTGCTTATTGAGAAGTTTTTAATCTTTGTTTTCTGCAAGTTCTTTCACCTTTAATAGAAGTGCAAGAAAAAGAAAGCAGCCGTTCTTTTTTGTATGTGTATTTTGTTGTGTACTTATTCTCACCTCTTTTGAAAATGTCTAGACTTTATGACTGCTAGGTAACTTTTCCCTGATATGAAGGGAAATTTTAGTGACCCATAAAATTTGGAATTTAAATTCATTTATTTTTGTTACCATTAATTCCTGGTGTGACCATCACTGCTCACAGCAATTTACCACACACTGCACACTTTAATACAGCTGAAGGAACAGGCTCTGGGATCCCGCTGAACAAATGACCATATTGAATGCTCTGTTCAAGTGACTGACTTTTCCTATTTTTCCTTATTCACACAGGGTCCCATATGTGCAAAGCCTGACTGAAGGCTGTCCTTGGGCTCCTGAAGCTCACAGGATGCAGCATTACAGGAGGCAACACTCAAAACTTGCTGGTTTCTTTTCAAACTGATTGCCAAGCTATAAAAGCTAAAGGATAAACATTTGTGTTAAGTAGTTTTTCACTTTTTTGAAACAAGAAACATTATTATGTACTCATTAATTACCTTAACAAAAAAATCCTCAGTGCCACGGGGGGAAACTGCTCAGTTCTTAGGATTGGAGCAGTTTATTGATTCATTGATGGCCTAATTAACTGGAATTGGTGAACTATACTTTCAGGGTCAGTATCTGCGCTGCAACAGCCAAACCACTGTATTCCACAGCTATGAAATGTTATAGCCTATAATTTTATAAGTACTCCTCTATAACTAATTCCAAGAAGTTACATTCATGGGCACCACACTCAGAGATTTTTATCCACTTGGCTTTGCCAGGACTGGAGGGGAGAGGGAGAGGTGCCTCACTGGCACCCCTACATCTTGGCACCTCTTTCTTAGGGTTATAATGGGAAAAAAATCCTATTGATTCAAGGTAGATAGCATTTATTCCCTCATGCCCTCATAGTTTTCATCCTTTTGAAAACAGAACAGTAAATAAGAACTGACATTGTTTTAACCCTTACTTTCCTTTTATTTCATTTGCAATGGCTACCTGTAGTTTTTATCTTTGCAGCCTAAAATTATTTACCAAGATGTTAGGATCTGCATATCAACAGCAACTTGATTAATAAGTGCTGGTTTTATTTCTAAAAGTAATTAGGCAAGTTAATCTCCCAAATACATATATTAAAACAGTTTCTGTCAGCCTCAATCACCTTTCTCTCCTTTTAGAACTTTCCAGAGAGTCTGCATTAAGAAGGACTTCAATATAAAGGGTCTGCCAGAAATATGAGCAGCATTTCCTATGAAAATACCTCCCTGCAGGGATAATTTGTGCCATCTCTATATGGAGATCCAGCACAGCCTGGAGTGTGTGACAATAGAGTGCTTTCCTGGCATCCTTGAAAACAGGAGCTGCATTGCTTGCTCTGCTGCAAACAATTCCTCAAGTCTTAGGAAATCTGGAAATTAGATTCTATTACATTACACAGCCTTATTATTATCTTTCAAAACTTTTGACCTCCAAGAATAATAGAACCAAACACCAGAGGTGTTTTTGCCTGTACTAAACCATTTCAGGGCCAAACTCACAGGTATTTTTTAAAAAAATAAATCATTCTGTAAGGCATCAACAGGATGCTATTAAAGAACTGGCATTGATCTTATCTCTTGGAAATCAATTCCCCTCACAAGTGTCCCCTTTAAATCTGTGCAGATAATCAGCCTTTCAGTGACCAGCGGCAGGAGCAGCAGCTGTCCTGCACTCACACCCTGCCCTGGGCTGCTGTGAATTATCTCTGGGATGCTGCACATTGCACAACAGCACAGAGAATCCTCAGGACAGCAGCCCATGCAGAAAGCTTCCTCCATGTCTGAATGCTGCCAGCTGGCCTAGAAAACCTGATTCCTTCTTTAAACCAGACCTCCTTTATTGCTGGTGCACAGAAGAGTGCAATAATCAATTACCCACAACAAAAGGCTGCATCAATCACGAAAGTACCTCCCACATGTTCAGACAGCCACTTCAGAGGTTAGCAAAATTACTGATTAGCTGGTAAATTGCAAGTGATTAATTCATAGCCTCAGAAAAGTTCCCACCACAGAGACAGTTCCACTGGTGGAAGTCTAAGCCTGACTCAGCATCTCGTGTGTTTTCTGCTGTCCAGGTGCCTGGGAACATGATCTTCACATTTCATTAAAAGAGTTTAAAAATTAAAGCCTTTAAACAGGCTTTAATCAGAATGTTTGCAGCTGGTGTACCTATTTTTCTTTTGAAAAGCCAGTTTTGATACATCTGCATTGATGGCATTTCTGGAAAGAAAATGGGAAATCTGGAAACTTGTGGAATGCTCTTCATTGGTGGGTTTGGGAGGAAGTTCTTTCATTGGACCAGCTAGGAAACTTAAAAGGCTTCACCTGGCTGGAAAGAGCAATGAATTTCAGCCGTACTTCTTGGCAGTGTCCTGCTTCTTTTCCAAAAGACAAGCTGAAAAGCACCAAGATCCTGATCTGAGCATGCAGAATTCTCCAAACAAAATTATTTGTGTACAAACCACATATATAAAAAAACACCAGCATGAAAGTTAATTAGACTGAAGAGAGAGATTAGCTTTTTTCTAAGCAACTTTTAAAAGAAAATACAACAGAACATTGTGTTATATTGATGTAGATTGAAAATAGGAGCTACATCAAAGCATAAATACTGTTACAGAAAATCAATTACTGGACAGGTTTTACTGATAAGTTCTCACAAAAAAAAAAAATTAAAGTGGAATCTACATAAAGGAGGGCCTCAAAACTGTTCTGCCATACTGTACTAAATTGAAACATCTGTGGCCATGAGCCTGCAATTTCATACACTTGGACAGATTACTGTACTTGTGTGAAATGCAATCAAGTTACTTTTAAAGACTTCAGAGTGGTTTGCAGATGCTAAAGCAATCATAACTAACATCTGAGTTGCCAAAATTTACACACCAAGTTTGTATCAAAATCAGTGATTTTTAGGAATTCAAGGTCAGGCTTTTAAACTGTGCAATCTCTTGTCACTGAATATCTAGCAATGATTAAACGAAAATGATTAAACATCTGGTTATACTAAAATACAGTTGTTCAAGGAGATTAAGAACTAGCAGCCTCTAAAGGGGTGGAAAAAATTAGAACTGATTGCAGGTTTGTCAACCTGAGGCAGTAATTTCACTGCTTATCACTGTTTCATCAGCACATCTTTATATGTTGAATAAAGCAGTCACCAGATTACTGCTTCAATCAGCATCATAAAACATCGTGTTTCTCTCTGCTTCCTAACAGCTGGTTTAAGAGGAATAAAAGGTTTATTTGATGGGTAAATTGGAAGATCTTCAAAGGCCCTATAAGCTGATACATTTCTATAGCTGGACTTTCAAAGTAAGCCGACTCTTCACAAATACTGCCAAGCCAATTTTTTGAGCATGAAGCTTTCTATAAAAAAAATCAAGATAATTTTGGTACCTCTAGCACACAAATCTACTCGCTCATCCTTTACCATAATGTCAATCATGCCATCTGTAAGAAAGAAAAATTACTTCCTTTAGATATTATTGGCTTAAAATCTAACTCTATGTGACAAAAGTGATATTTCACTATCTACAAATTTCACTGCTAAATTGTGAGGTTACTCAATTATACTTCTGTATTAAATGATTTTCACCTTCTTCTCATTTACTTTTGCTATGCTGTGGAAGAGACCTATAAGAGCAGAGCCAAGTGAACAAGACAGTGCATGAAGGAATTTCTATGGGATGGATATGACAGAGAGTCTCTCTGTACAGCACTGATTGCAGCATAAGACCCAAGAAACTTCATGGCAAACAGAAAATGAGACTTTTAGAATGTGTATAACAACCTATTGCTACTCATACTGAATGTTCCCATGGTGTTGAGCACCTATAAAAATTCCAAAGGACACAGCAAACACCAGCATCCACCCTCCTGCCAAAATTAAAAAAAAGAAATCCAACCATCCCCTGAAGGAGAGAGGTAAGGAGAGAAGAAGGGAGAAAAGCTACAAATAAAGTATCAAGTAAGTTCTCTCTGCTATTTTTAAAAAGAGTATCTCCAGAATTACCTCCAATTTTTACAATAATAATAACAATGAGGTAATTCAGCTAATTAAGGCTCGCACTACTTCTCTCACTTTGGAACAGAACAAACAAACAGTGCCACTGGATCCCTGTGGATGCCAGGAATTTTGTAGTGATGCCAGTTTCTAAAAAACTGAGCACCTCTCCTAATATCCCATTATTTTATGTCATGCAGATGTCACTTTGAGGTGCATCTTTGCATGGCTGTGTAAAACTGCCCCAAAAGTTGTATTTACAGCTGTGGTGGGGCTTCCACAGGGAAAATGCTCCACATGCTCACAGATTGCTTCCTGACACACTCGGTTTGAAGAGTCAGCTCCTCTTTGGTGAGAAGCTTTGCCTCCAGACTGCCAGAATAAATTCTCCTCTTGGGGAATCTAAATTATCATTACCTAACACATTACCTTCACTTTAGTTATTGAAAAAAACTCATTAGAAAAAAAAACCCTCTCATTTCAGCTTGAGTTCTGTAGTCATGAATGAGAATGCAAAGGTAAAGTACAACACACCAAATTTTAAAATGTGTAATTTGAAAAGTGATGATTATTTGTACTATTAAGAGTTTTTATCAAAGCAAAAAAAAACCCTTCCAAGCAGAGTCCCAAGCTTTAAGGGTGCACCATGCAATACTCTAAATATTCTAGTCCTGTTGCAGAAATTAACAACACAGCCAATTTATTAAATTAAATTAAAACAGATTCCCAGAAATCCCTAAATTATGCCTGGGAGCTTTCCAGTCCCACCAGGATTAGGCAAGCACAAAACTGTTTTACAGATATCTCTATTCCACCCTACTAAAAGGTACAGCCCAGCGCTTCCAGTAACATTGATTTTGCAGCCATCCTTTTATTTGAAAATATAAGAGGCAAACAGTATGTTGTATTGTTCAATAATCCCATACTTATTGATCAGAACATTTGGCACAAGTGTGCAGGAATCCAGGAGTTTTGTTCTGCACACACCTCCCTCCTGAACCAAGGTTCTCATCTGGCAAGGCCAACCTTGCTACCCTTTAGTTTTGTCTTATTTTAGAAGTCCAAGTTGAGATCACTTAAGGATAAAATCACTAAGCTCTGGACTGGCAAGAGGTGTTATAAATCACTTATCTTGGGCAGCAGTGAAGCCACAGGTGTTCTGTTGGGATGGAGTAGAGAACTACAGTGTTCTTCTAAAGCTCCCGCTGCTGCTCCACACCTTCCCTCCCCTGACATTAATGTTAATTTGGCTTGGCTTTGAGCATTAAAATGAAATTTCCAGATACAGCAGGTAATGCATCCAGGTGTGTGCATATGCTTAAAAGCCAGCAGACAAAAGCAATTTCTTTGCTTTAATGAGAAAGAACAGCAAACTGAAGGCAGATCATTCTCAATGCAGACAGGAAAGTAATCAAGGCATCCACTGTGATAAAATAATACAGCAAGGCTAGGAGAAGAGAAAACCCCTTGACAAGTCTCAACTCAAGAAGCTTCAGCCAGACACACTTCAGCACAAGCACTAATGATTCCTTCAGGACAGTGAACAAGGGAAATTAAGATAGGAATCAGTTTCTTCTTTTATGGATATGCTCAATGCTCATCAAAATCTTATGAGGGGGTTTTATGCATTGAGGTGAGAATCCAAGGTAAAGGACTGCCTAAAACAGCAGTTTTAGCTTTCATACACCCGGATCCCCAGCAAAAAAACAAACAAAAAAACCTCAACCAGAATATAGAAATTAAGAAAAACAGCACATTGGCAGAACCTTCTGTTTGAACTCCAAGAAAAATCTCTTGCACCTGACTGCCAAAACTGAACTACCCCTGCTGGTCCACAAGGAGCTCTGGGGACAACTCATCTCTGTCCTCCTAAAGTGTCCCAGGCAGAGCCCAAGCTGGTTCTTTGTTTCCAAGACAAAAGGGAGAAATTAAAAAAAAAGAATCAACCCCACAGTCAACTATAAAAAATAGACTTCAGAGACCCAGAAAAAAAGAGGACAAAGAAGCTGAAGGCCAGGATGGTGTTTCACACAGCATCCTTTCATTCTGCACTTGGTCACTCACACCAGATGAAATGTTCCTTCTTCAGGCAGCAAACATCAAGATGGAAATGATAAAAGATTACTTACCACAAGCTCCAGCTGTCTGGGAAAATTTAACCTCTTCAATAGGATTTGTCCTGTAGGTAATATTTGAAAACCAGCTCTCTAACAAAGCAATGTTATCTTCACTGGCTCCTGTTGCATCACCAAAATCAGGCAGGGCACTGCTTCTCTACCACTGTAGTCCTCTGGTTTACTTTCTAAAGAGAAAAACAAACACCTTCCTCACCAAAAAAAAAAAAAAAAAGGAAAAAAAACCCCAAAACAACAAAACCAACCAAACAAAACAAACCCACAAAACCAAAAAGCAGCAAAACTCAACAGGAAAAAACCCAAAGGTTTTTCTAAAGAAAAACTGTTTTTGGAAGAGAAAGTACAGTTTCTTTTACTTTCCATTTTCTATTTCCTCCTTTCTACAAGGACATTAAGAAATGTCCTTGTACATTCTGCCTTAGGGATGGTGTCATATGCCAGTACCTACCTATACCTACAGCACATGGCTAACCAGTAAAGTACAGACCCATAATTATGGTCTGAAAGAGGTGAAAGCTGTAAAACCTTTCAGTGATTCAGGTGTGTTAGGACTGACAAGATGGCAGGAGAGAGGTTACACTGGAAATTGCTTGATTTCAGTGCTGAGGTCTAGGAATAGATGTTGCTCTCCTGTTTATGTGAGCCAACAGTTTCTATTCACTGGCAACAGAAGAGAAAAATCTTGGTTTGATGCACAGCCAGGTGAGTTCTGTAAATATTTTCTAGATTATGTTAAGAAAGATGGGTTTTGTTTGTTCTTTTTTAATGCTTGAGTGCATGTGCTAAGCAAACTGCCCCCCAAACCACCCAGTTATTACTTTTCTACCTAAAAACATTGACATTTCAGAAGCTGGATACTTATGGATTTATTCTGCTTGACATAAACCTGTGACAACTGCTCAACCTTTTGGACACAGATATATTACATTATGATTAATCCTGCTTTATCTTTTGCTCCTTCCCTCTGTGACCAGGCACATTCTGTTAAGTCAAAGCAGGGAAGACAACAGTGTGTGTGTAAAAAAGGGGATAAAGAGAGTGGGGGAAGGTGTTTCACATTCCTGCTTTCTGCTTCTATATTATGGTTTTCATCCCCAAGAAAAGAAAAAGCATCAGAACAAAATAGTTCTTCTACAGGCTGGGTATTCTCAAGGGGAGAACCAAAAGCAGAAATGACACTTTCAAGCAAAAGGGATTAACATTCAGATTGAGTTTTGGCAAGCTCAAGATATCAAGTGTGGAACAGGTGTTGCTCAGATAGGTCTTCAGAGCTGCTGCTCCACACTTGGTTTTTGTCACAGCACATGTCACAGTCGAGATAGCCACCATGCATAGAGAACCACCACACAATTTCAGAAAGCTCCAACCCACACAGAGTCACACCTCACCTCCTCAGCAGGCTGCAAACATTTGCCCTTTTTGTTCTTTAACCCAACCTTCTATACCCTGCTGTTGATGCCCTGCCCCTGTGTGCCCTCTGTTCCCTTTGGTGGTTGGTCAGTGCCCCTGGGCACTCCATGGCTCGTTCCCTTCAACAGCATTCACCTGTCCTGCACAGCTGTGCCCGCTGGGGATGAGCCCAAATCACCCCAGACTGTGCCCGCACCACAGCCCCATTCCCAATCACCCCAAATTGTGTGCCTGCAGGTTTGGCTTTTAATGGGAAGCACAAAAGAGGCAGCAACCCCTCAGTCAGCTCCAGCCCAGCCTGTGCACATGCCTTTCTTTTCAGTGACCTCATGGAGCATTCCCTACCTGTGAGAGCCACTCAGGAGTCCACATTCTTCTAATGTATATAACTCAGTTTTTACTTCCAAAAACATTTTCCAGACTAAGGTTCAAAGTGCCATCAAAAGCTAAGAAAATCCAACTGCTGGAATATTGGGTTATTCCCCTACATCCCCATAACCTTGGGTCTAAGCACCCACAAAAGATGACTTCCATACTCTGAAAATCTTATGAGCAGTCCAGATCATAACTTCTCTGGATCTGTAA